>NW_022681468.1:104368226-104839754 GCF_009764315.1 Trachypithecus francoisi
ACTTTAAAAGTGTCAAAAAGTTAAAAAAAAAACTTTATAAAGTAAAAAAGTTACAGTAAGTTGAGATTACTGAAGAAATAAAAATGTTTAAAACAAATTTAGTGTAGCCTAAGTGTACAGTGTTGATCAGGTCTACAGTAGTACACAGTAATATCCTAGGCCTTCACATTCACTCACCACTCATTCACTGACTCACTCAGAGCAGCTTCCAGTCCTGTAAGCCCCATTCATGGTAAGTGCCTTCTATAAGTGTACCACCTTTTTTTTTTTTTTTTTTTTGAGACAGTCTCGCTCTGTTGTCCAGGATGGACTGTAGTGGCGCGATCTCAGCTCACTGCAATCTCTGCCTCCTGAGTTCAAGCGCCTTTCCTGCCTCAGCCTCCTGAGTAGCTGGGATTACAGGCATACGCCACCATACCCGGCTAATTTTTGTATTTTTAAGTAGGGATGGGGGTCTCATCATGTTGGCAAGGCTGGTCTTGAACTTCTGACCTCAAGTGATTCGCCCGCCTCAGCCTCCCAGAGTGCTGGGATCACAGGCATGAGTCACCATGCCCAGCCCATTTCTTATCTTTTATACTGTATTGTTATTATATTTTTTCTATGTTTAGATACACAAATACCTGCCAAGCAAGGTAGCTCACGCCTGTAATCTCAGCATTTTGAGAGGCTAAGGCAGGAGGATCCTCTGAGTCCAGGAGTTCAAGACCACTTGGACAACATGGGGGGATCCTGTCTCTTTTTAAAAAAATTTAAAAATCAGCCAGGCATGGTGGCATACATCTACAGTCCCAGCTACTCAGGAGGCTAAGGTGGGAGGATCACTTGAGCACAAAAATTTGAGGCTGCAGTGAGGCTGCCACTGCACTCCAGCCTAGGCAACAGAGCAAGACCTTAGTTCTAAAAATCATTAAATTAAAAAAAAAAAATGTTTAAACATTATCTAAAAAAAATAAAAAGATACTTGAGGAAAAAAATTTGCAATGTACATGAGGTCAAAATTTAACATTCACACTTATTAAAAAGTTCTTGTAAGTAATAATTTAACCTCTAAAACCTAAATAGAGATATAGGCAACAGACATGAAAAATTCACAGAAGAGGAAATTCAAATGTCCAAAACATACTTGGGAGAAATAAAGAGTAACAAATAATAAATGAAATAAATTCAAACTAAAATGCCAATAAAATACCACCTCTCACAGTCAGATTGTTGAAAGCATCACAAAGCGCTCTCACACGCTCCTTATGAAATAAAAATCTGACCACAAGGCAGGGTAAAGTAGTGCATGCCCTCTCAGGGATATTTTCATTACAAAATTTCATCCCATTTTCCTGGAGGGCAATTTAACAATATTTATTGTGAGCTTTTAAAAGTTAATTGTGTAGTATTATGAACTACTGAGACATAAAACATAGATGAATGCCAAAAACATAATGCTGAAGGAAAGAAGTCTTATATAAGAGTACATATACTGGGCATGGTGGCTTACACCTGTAATCCCAACACTTTGGGAAGCTGAGGCAGGAGGATTGCTTGAGCCCAGGAGTTTTGAGACCAGCTTGAGCAACACAGTGAGACCCTGTCTCTACAAAAATATTTTTTTAATTAGCCAGGCCTGGTGGTGCGTACCTGTAGTCCCAGCTACTCAGGAAGTTGAGGTGGCAGGAGGATCACTTGAGCCAGGGAAGTCAAGGATGCAGTTAACTATGACCACAGCACCGCACTCCAGTCTAGGCAACAGAAGGAGACCCTGCCTCAAAAAAAAAAAAAAAAAAAAAAAAAAAAAAAAAAGGTACATACTGTGTAACTCCACTTATATTAAAATTAGAACAGGCAAAACTAATCTATGGTAAGAAAAAAATCAGAAGCATGGTTGGGAGACTGTCCAGTAAAGAGCATGATGAAACTTTCTGGAATGAAAATAATGTTCTATAACTTCATAGAGGTTTGGATTACACAGATATATGTATGCACTTGTCAAAACTCAGCAAATACACACTAAACATTTGTGCATTTCATTGTGTGTAAATGTTGCCTCAAAAGGAAAAAACCTAAACAAATATCAAATTCATGCCTAAAACAAAAAACCTAAACAAATATTAAATTCATATTTAAGGGGAAGTATAGGATACTAACATTTGCAATTACTTTTTTTTTGCTTGTTTTTGAGACAGAGTTTCCCTCTTGTTGCCCAGGCTGGAGTGCAATGGTGTGATCTCAGCTTACTGCAACCTCCACCTCCCGGGTTCAAGCGATTCTCCTGCCTCAGCCTCTAGTAGCTGGGATTACAGGCACCTGCCACCACGCCCAGCTAATTTTTTGTATTTTTAGTAGAGACAGGGTTTCACCATGTTGGCCAGGTCTTGAACTCCTGACCTCAGGTGATCCACCCTCCTCGGTCTCCCAAAGTGCTGGGATTACAGGCATGAGCCACCGTGCCCATCCTCATTTGTAGTTACTTTAAAATATATCAAAGAAAAAGGAGAATGATAGGTAGAAGAATGGATACACGGATATATGTGATAAAGCAAGTACAGTAAAATGCTAATGTAAAATACAGGCATTGGGTATACAGGGGTACTCTGTGAAAAATTCTTCAAGACTGCTTATTTTCAGATTTTTCATAAAATGTTAAAAATACTGAAAAACAGTGAACAGCCACAAGGCAGCCTTCTGGAAAGCTGGAAATGTTGTCTTGATTTGGGTGGTGATTACATGGGAGCATGAGGAAAATTCATCAAGCTGTACACTTAGGGATTTTGTATACCTTGGCTGATTGCATTTATAACTCAACAAAAAGTGTTTTTAATAAACAGCAATCAGAATAGGACTTTAAAGTGAGTATAATTAATATCCTCAAAGAGATAAGGGAGTATGCTGCAACCATAAAACATGAATAAGCAGTTATGAAAAAAGAGCAAACCATAGATTGAAGACAAAAACTCAAATTTTAAAACTCAGTGGGCTAAAGAGCTGAGTCGACCTTGAGGAATGAATGCGTGACTTAAAATATTGAGCTAAAAAATCCTTCCAGAAGATAGCACAGAGAGGGGAAGTAAAAGAAAAGTGAAGAGACATGGAGAACAGATCAAGATGCGTCTCAATCTATCTTTTGGAGGGAGCTGCAGAAGAGAAAATGAGAAAATTTAAGGGGACAGCATTTAAATAAATAATAGTTAAATGTTTCCTAGGACTAAAAAACAAAACTGCTTTAAAAATATTTTTTTTTTTTGCTTTTTAAGAGAGAACGTCTCACTCTGTCACCCAGGTTGGAGTACAGTGGCACAATCATAGCTCACTGCAACCCCAAACTCCCAGCCTCAAGCAATCCTCCAGCCTCAGTCTCCTAAGTAGCTGGGATTACAGGTGTGCACCACCATGCCCAGCTAATTTATTTATTCATTTTTTTTCTAATAGAGAATGGGGGTCTTACTATGTTTCCCAAGCTGGTCTCAAACTCCTGGTCTCAAGTGATTCTCCCATCTTCTCCTCCCAAAAGTGCTGGGATTTACAGGCATGAGTCACTACACCCAGCCCAAAAAAGTTCTTAATTACAGTTATTTAAAGCAATCTACATGGATGGAAGGAAACACACCACCATTTTATGAGGCATGATCTCCTGACTGTGCAATTTAAGTGATTGTACAATTTAAGTGATCCTTGTTGGAGATGGAGTCTCGCTCTGTCACCCAGGCGGGACTGCAGTGGTGCAATTTCGGCTCACTGAGAACTCCACCTCCTGGGTTCATGCCATTCTCCTGCCTCAGCCTCCCAAGTAGCTGGGACTACAGGCACCTGCCACCATACCCGGCTAATTTTTTGTATTTTTAGAAGAGACAGGGTTTCACCATGTTATCCAGGATGGTCTCAATCTGCTGACCTTGTGATCCGCCTGTTATCCAGGATGGTCTCGATCTGCTGACCTTGTGATCCGCCTGCCTCAGCATCCCAAAGTGCTGGAATTACAGGCATGAGCCACCACACCTGGCCGATCCTTGTTCTTTTCTGTATGTTTCAAGTTTTCTACAATGAATATGACTTTTACAATCAGGAAAAGTAAAAGTTTATTTTTATAAGATGAACTCAGAACCAAAAGACAACAAGAAAGGTTTTCTTAAAAACTCCCTAACTTCACTTTCCTCTGACTTCTCCCTTATGCTATTACAGTGAACCTGTTTCTGTTAAGTGGTCAGCACAAACTTGAACAAGTCACTCTATCTCTGAATTTCTGCTTCTTTAGGCCTTAAACAGAGAAAATAAAATCCCTCCTTTCCACCTCCCCATGGTTTGGAGAACATCAAATGAGATGAGGTACAAAAATAGCATTTGGTAAACCATAAAGCACTGTACAAATTGTGGCATGTTATCACAGTCCTTCTAAGCTGGTAAACCCCAACCTCTGAGTCACCCTCCACTCTCCACCCCTTCACTCACCAAATCCAATCTGTCACTAGTCAGTTTTTCCTTCCCTCATTCCCTCCTCTTCCAAACCACTGCACTAAGTTAGTCATACCTGGTCATACCTTGTGCCTGAACCACTGCAATATGTCGTGGATAGTGCCCTACCTCTAGCTTTCCTTCACCCTACCTATTGCAATTTTTGCCTGAAACCTAATCTTCATGAAATATGTTTATACTTTGACTACCCTGCTGAAAATGAAATGCCTTTGAGAGTTCTCTAATGTTTATAGGATGGACTTCAAACTCCTCAACCTGGCTTTTAGACCTCCCCTCCTATCCCTGGTCAGCCTCCTCATAACTGGAACATGCACCCAACCCCTGTACCCTTCCTTCCCCTTATCCAGAGATATATTTTCCACTTTTCCACATCCTCCCAGTCTTTTACGCCCAGGTCAAACCTCTCCCTCCTTTCCTCTTTCTGTACCTTATGACCAATCCAGACCAAGCTCCTACCTCCACAATCCATCCCCCAAGGTGCCATCATCACTTCCAGGTCAGAAACCTACCCCACCTTTCCAGAAAGGGCTAATTGTTCCCTGAGAGCAGGGCCTGTTATCCTCTTACAGCCTCTATATTAGGCACTCAAATTAACATGTTAAACATTTAAGTCCTTAAAATAAACTTTATTTGCCTGAACTGATTTTACGGTAACTTTTAACACCTATGTGTGTATTACTATATATTGTTTAGCTTTTTTTGGTTAGAGATGGGGTCTTGCTATGTTGTCCAGGCTGATCTCAAACTCTTGGCCTCAAGTAATTCTCCTGCCTCGGCCTCCCAAATTGCTGGGATTACAGGTGTGAGCCACCACTCCCAGCCTATCAATCTTTAAAGAAAAAGAATCATACCTTATAAATTTGTTGATGGCTTCTTCTCTCCACATTAAGTTTTTGAGATTTATGAAAGTTAATATCTGCAGCTGTAATCCATTCATTTTTCACAGCTGTGAAGTATTCCCTTCTTTGAACATACCACAACTTGTTTATCCATTATGTTGTTAATGGACATTTGGGTTTTACATGAAAGTTTGCAATTAAAAGTAATGCTGCTCTGAAAATTCTTGTACATGTTTCCAGTAAAGATACCTAAGAGTTTCTAGGAGAGAAGCTGCTATGTCACAGGGTCACCTGTTCAACTCTAGCTGGCAATGACAATGGGTTTCCCTAGTAGTTGAACTAATTTACACCTCTACCTAACGTTGAGCAGTTCCTCAAAATACTGCCAATCTGATGAGTATAAAATGTTATTTCACAGTGGGTTTAATTTGCATTTCCCCAATGAGGTTGAAAATCTTTTCACATGTTATTAGCTATTTGGTTTCCTCTTAGTGCTGTGCCTGTTCCAACCTTTTCCAATTTTTCAACTGGGCTGTTGTTTTCTTATTACGTTTAGGACCTCTCTGAGTACTAATCCTTTATTGGTACCATGCATTGCAAATGTCTTCTTCCAGTCTGCAGCTTTCCTTTTCGCTCTTTTGATGAGAAGGTCTTTATTTTAACGTAGTTGGATTTATCAATCATCTCCTTTATGGAAATGCCTTGTCGGGCCGGGCGCGGTGGCTCAAGCCTGTAATCCCAGCACTTTGGGAGGCCGAGACAGGCGGATCACGAGGTCAGGAGATCGAGACCATCCTGGCTAACATGGTGAAACCCCGTCTCTACTAAAAAAATACAAAAACTAGCCGGGCGTGGTGGCCGGCGCCTGTAGTCCCAGCTACTCCGGAGGCTGAGGCAGGAGAATGGCGTGAACCCGGGAGGCGGAGCTTGCAGTGAGCTGAGATCCGGCCACTGTACTCCAGCCTGGGTGACAGCGAGACTCCGTCTCAAAAAAAAAAAAAAAAAGGAAATGCCTTGTGTAACTTGCTTAATCAGTCCTTCCCTACCCAGAGGTCATGATATTTATATTTCCTTTTAATAAAAAAGTATTAAAATTAAAACTTTAAAAAGACAATACAGTAAATGAACAATAAGCACATGAAAAAAGTACTCAAAATCATCAACCATCAAGGAAATACAAATCAAAACCACAATGAGATATCACTACACACCCACCAGAATGGCTAAAATTAAAATACTGATTAACACCAAATGATGGGAAGGATGTAGAGCAACTGAACTTTTATCATACATTGTTGGCATGAGTGTAATATTGAATAACTATTTTGGGAAAAAGTCAAGCAGTTTCTTAAAAAGCTACACTTATACCTATCCTATGACCTAGCAATTTCACTTCGTGGTATTTAACCAAGAGGAATGAAAGCATATATCCACAAAATAACATATGCTAGAATATTCATAGTAGCTTTAGTCATAATAGCCAAAAATTAGAAATGGCCCTAGTATCCATCAACAAAAGAATGAATAAGTGAACTGTGCTTTATTCATGTAACAGACTAATTAGAAAAAAGAACAAACTACTGACTCGTGCAGCATAGAAGAATCTCAAAAACATTATGCTGAGTGAAATAAGCCTTATAAAAAAAAGAATAATCTATACTGTAAGGTTCTATTTACATGAAATCTAGAATAGGCAAAAATAATTTATAATGGAAAAAATTCAGAACAGTGGTTGCTGGTGGCTGGGGGTAAGAACGGAGAGGGAGCACAATAGAACTTTTGGGGGTGATTATAATATTGTGTAATTCTGTATCTATGGCATATACATTTGTCATATCTCACAAATGGTACATATAAAATTTACACATTTTACTTTGTGTAAATTTTATTATGTACTTTGAGACCAGCCTGGGCAATATAGCAAGACCTCATCTCAAACACCTGGGCTCAAGCAATCCTTCTGCCTCAGCTCCTGAGTAGATGGGACTAGAGATGTGTGCTACCATGCCCAAAATTCAAATTTTGAGCTCTAGTACTTGATATACATACTGAAATATTTAGGGGTTGAGTACACTGATGGGTGGAACTTACTTTGAAATGAATCCAAAAATAAAACGGGTTGATGGATGGATAAAAGAGGATAGATATAAGACAAACACAGAAAAGTGTTAACTGCAGAATCCAGATGGCAGGCATATGAGTGCATAATTCTCTCAACTTTGCTCTATGAAAATTTTCACAAAATATTGGAGAAAAACAAAACTATATTAAAAATGAGAGCTGCATTAAAAAACAGATATATTTAAACCAAGTTTGCCTTTGAGAAAGGTTCTCATAAGAAAATGGTCAATCTGCCTGTAATCCCAGCACTTTGGGAGGCCGAGATGGGTGCATCACGAGGTCAGGAGATGGAGACCATCCTGGCTAACACCGTGAAACCCCGTCTCTACTAAAAAAAAATACAAAAAACTAGCCGGGCGAGGTGGCGGGCACCTGTAGTCCCAGCTACTCGGGAGGCTGAGGCAGGAGAATGGCGTAAACCCGGAAGGCGGAGCTTGCAGTGAGCTGAGATCCGGCCACTGCACTCCAGCCTGGGCGATAGAGCGAGACTCCGTCTCAAAAAAAGAAAATGGTCAATCCTTACGTGTGACAGTGTCTTGGAGTTTACAAAACACTTTAACGCAGATTATTTTTAGTTACCCTCATCAGAACCCAGGTATTCTAGCTTCATTCTGTACTTGAGAAACCTCAGGATCAGGAGTTGCCAAATATCACATGGCCAAAGTCTGATGGAGCTGGACCTAAAACACACATCTTCTGGCTCCTCCTCCTATAGTCTTTTAACACCTCACTAGGGAGCTGCCATCAACACCAAACCTCTGCAGACAACCTGGGAACTGCTAACGTGCCACTAGCTCTTTGGGTTATCCTATAAGCAGAGTAAGAGGAAGTAAAGCAGCTCCTGTACTCACTAACAGGACATGAAAGGGAGACGGCAGGCGGTAAAAGAGGATGAACAGCAAAGGTGTATTTCCAACCAATACAGTATAAAAGCACTGACAAAGTCCCCCATCCCAAATTATTTGAGGTCACCCTCAAAGTTCTGGGAAATCTGCAACATCCTTCCTGTCTGTGTGGATGGGCAAACTACATATGGTGCCTGTAGCTAAGACATGCAATACAAACTTGTCAAAACAGCTCTCTGACATGATACTCTACCACTCTTTACCAAACAGAGCAGAATAAAAGTAGAACAGAAGGAGGGGACCCAGGAACATTGCTCAACCCTAACTCAGCCAAAATTAGAGGCAAAAGCTTTACTAATCACCCCACAGATTAATCACTGGCTTAAGGGTATTTTAGCTTTCTGTTAAAACACAGAACACACCCCAACAACTTTTGTTAAATCTAAATAAGGTGAGATAGACTCGTGGAACATGAATAAAAGCCCTTTCAGCCTTAGAGACTGGTGTACTTATTCAAATATTTACCGAGTGTGCCAAGCACTTTGGGAACTATAATGAAACTAGGACACAGTACTTGCCCTCAAGCAGCCTATAATCTAGCAGAAGGCTGAAGACAGAAATCCTAGGCTCACAGGGATACAGGAGCAGGTCCCAAGAGCAGAGAAAAGAGTGCAAGCCAGCTAAGGGCTCAAGGAAGCTTTCAGCTGGGCCCTGAATAACTCCTGGAAAGATAGGTGCCTGCAGCACTGGTCGGGGAACAGCACTCTAGGCAAAGGGCAATGGAAAGAACTAGCTCCTGGAGAACTCTTGGTAAGGCAGGCTGCCTGAAACCTGAGCAGGAGAAAGAGGAAAGGAAAAAAAACTCCCAAGGGATGCCCTCCCAACTCATTTCAGACAGCAGAGGGCAGATCGGAGGGCATCACAAAATATCTGGCTTCAGGAGTTAACTGGGCCAGGGCTGAAGATGACTTCAACTTCCTCAAACTCAGGAACCTAAGGTAGGGCTGTAACCAACTTCCTCAGTAAGTCGAAACTTAACAAAATCCTGATAATGCAGATTCAAGATGCCTGCTTAAAACCCAGTTGACCTGTGAAATCTGCAGCTTAGCAGAAGACGAAAGAATGGGAAACGCAATGGTGAGAGCCAGGACCAGTGGATTTGAATCCCAGCTTAAATGTATGACCTTGGGCAAATTTCTAACCTCTGGTGTCTTATCTGCTAAAGGGAAATTATACCTGCCACCTCACAGGGTTGAAAGGATTAAATGAGATAACATCTTTAAAGCATCTAACATGGTGCTTGCAACACAGAGGGCATCCAAGAAATGGTGGTTATTACTAATATGAATAGTTTGCACTCTAAGAACTACAGAATCCATCACCTCCTACTGCCTCAGTGTACTGAGAAACCAGGATGAAGCCACTGAGCTTGGGTAAGACTGAGGGATTACTCATGTCCTAAGTACTTCTCCCTCTGTTCTTTTTTTTTTTTTTTTTTTTTTTAATTTTTAAAAATATTCTGTCCTTTAAGGTTATTCTGAGATGTCTGCTTTATCCTGTGTCCTCACATCATGAACCTTCTCCTATTTAAGAAGCAATCCAAGGCCAGGCGCGATGGCTCACGCCTATAATCCCAGCACTTTGGGAGGCTGAGGCAGGCAGACCACCTGAGGTCAGGAGTTCAAGACCAGCCTGACCAATATGGAGAAACCCCATCTCACTAAAAATACAAAAAAAAAAAAAAAAAAATTAGCCAGGCATGGTGGTACAAGTCTGTAATCCCAGCTACTTGGGAGGCCAAGGCATGAGAATTGCTTCAACCTGGGAGGCGGAGGTTGCGGTCAGCTGAGATCACACCACTACACTCCAGCCCGGGCAACAAGAGCAAAAAACTCTGTCTAAAAAAAAAAAAGGAACCAATCCAAATGGGCAAGCTATCCAAGGGAAAACCAGACTCATAAGCCACTTCACAGGAAACATTTGTGCCAGAAGGGACCACAGGCCCTATCTAAACCTTGCCTCAAAAACGTGAGGGTCAAAGCTGGTCAGGGACAGGTTTAAGGTGACAGAATTGTGACAATGTCTATCTTAAGAATCACACTTAAAGTTATGGTGGCAATGACAGTAAGTACTAAAACCATACGATATAAATGCAAAGTATTTTATGTATGTAAAAGGAATTCAAGAAAATGAATACAGAAATATCTTTCTATATACTGAGAGGCACAAGAACACAATGATGAGGGAACTCACAACCCCTGAGTTCTGGAGATAAACTGTAGTCACTTATGGCAGCAGAAAGTTTGGTCTCATTTTTCTCAACTACACTTTCAAAGGGAAACTTTCAGTAATTCCATATAATCTAGCAAGGGTCAAAGACCCCTAGTGGAGGAAAAAAATCAGTCAGGTCACACACAAAGAGAAAATTGCTTTAGTTTTGCCAAATACAAAATTTTGGGTAATCAGTCGGGCACAGTAACCCACACCTGTAATCCCAGCACTTTGGCAGGCTGGGGCTGGGGGAATCACATGAGCCCAGGAGTGTGAGCCTAGCCTGGGTAGTGTAGCAAGATCCCATCTCAACAAAAAAAAAAGTTTAAAAAACTAGCCACGCATGGTGCACACCTGTAGTCCCAGTTATTTGGGAGGCTGAGGTGGGGGGATCACTTGAGCCCAGGAGGTCAAGACTGCAGTGAGCCAAGGTTGTGCCACTGCACTCCAGCCTGGGCAACAAAGCAAGACTCTGTCTTAAAAAAAAAAAAAAATTGGCCGGGCGCGGTGGCTCAAGCCTGTAATCCCAGCACTTTGGGAGGCCGAGACGGGTGGATCGCGAGGTCAGGAGATCGAGACCATCCTGGCTAACACGGCGAAACCCCGTCTCTACTAAAAAATAGAAAAAAAACTAGCCGGGCGAGTTGGCGGGCGCCTGTAGTCCCAGCTACTCGGGAGGCTGAGGCAGGAGAATGGCGTAAACCCGGGAGGCGGAGCTTGCAGTGAGCTGACATCCGGCCACTGCACTCCAGCCTGGGCGACAGAGCGAGACTCCGTCTCAAAAAAAAAAAAAAAAAAAAAAAAAAAAAAAAAAAAATTGACTAATCCACTTTGTAAACTAGGAGCAGGCAATAAATTTTATTCCACTGCTTAGTAACATTTAGAAACCACTAAACTTTAGTTGACTAAGATGGCAAGAGTGGCCAGTTTTGTGCAGGAAGGTGGGCTAGTAGAAAAAAGCAAGGAAGAAGATGGAAGTGGGAGGGGAGGTGATGAAAAGTAAGAGAAAAGAGGTTGGAGGAAGCGAATGACAGAAGCAAAGGGAAACGGAAATGGACCAACTGGAGAATGTCTGAGATTCTGAGTGAGTGCTGATAGCAGTAACACTTGATTAGCGGTTGGCATGCAGCTGTACTATTATCTATCACCTTGGCTGCACTAATCCTACATCTTTTATTTATTTATTTATTTATTTTTGAGACAAGGTTTCTGTCTGTTGCCCAGGCTGGAGTGCAGTGATGCGACCTCGGGCCACAGCAGCCTTGAACTTCTTATTAGCTCAGGTGATCCTCCCACCTCAGCCTCCCAAGTATCTGGGACTAAAGGTGTGCAGTGCCATGCCCAGCTAATTTTTTCTATTTTTTGGTAGAGATGGAGTCTTGAGATGTTGTCCAGGCTGGTAACTCCCGGGCTCTAGCAATCCTTCTGCCTTGGCCTCCCAAAGTGCTGGGACTATAGACATAAGCCACTGCACCTAGCCTTTTTAATCTTTCTTTATAGGGAAATCTACTCTGCTCAACAGGGTAGAAATATATTATTCCCTCGTACAGTGCTCTGAAGAGCAATAACCAGAGATTTCCACAAAACGAAATCCAAACTTTATAGCCTCTACTCTAGTTAAAATTGGCTTCTATTTCTACTTACCTGGCCTGGGTGGATTTTCAACTTCTACAGCCTGGTTCACAAAATTATCTAATTCATATGTTTATGGAAGGCCTACTGTGTGCCAGGCCTGGGGGATATAGCAGTGAACAAAACAAACATAATTGCCATCTCACAGAGTTGATTACTGGGGGTGCGACGAGCATCAATCATTAGCAGTGCAGTGGGTGTTTGCAAAAAGGAAGGTGGGGGGTGAGCATAGGGTCTCTAACACTACATGCAAATCTTTCAAGGACAACTCAAGTCCTGGCTAGGGAAAGAGGAAATGGGGTAAATCCAAAGACTGGCAAAAAAAATATTAAAATGTTACAGTTAAGGTTCACACTGATTAAAAATAAACAAAACTCTAAGTGTTCACAAACTGAACACAGCATTCATTATCTGTAACCACATAAACTTAAACTCCTGAAATGAATAAACATCCAGAGGGTATTTTTAATAATACTTAAATAAGTTCATACAGACAACACAGCCTAATATATGACAAAATCTAAAGTACCTTTGGAATCATTAAGAAGCAAATTACATTCGTTGAGTTTTACTGTTAAGTATATTTCTAGTACTTTGAATATTGGTATCTCACAAAAAGAATCAGGTCTTAATATGTGGCCTGCCTGACATATACCTCAAGAAAAGGGCTCCATAATTAACTAGTTTAGGAAATGCTGCACACTCTAAAAACCACTTGGAGACTCACAGATTACTTTCAGAAATTAGGTTCTCTGATAAGTTCTACATAAAAGAACTCTGCTGAACTTAGTCTGAGCCAGTATAGGCCGCATATCTCTTGTCCCAAATGCTTGAGACAGATGTGTTTTGGATTTCGGATTTTTTTTTTTATCTGCATTATACTTACCAGTTCACAGCATCCCTAACCTGAAAATTCGAACTCCGAAATGCTCCAATGAGCACTTCCTTTGAGCATCATGTCAGCACTCCAAACAGACTTTGGAACATTTCTTATTTTCTGATTAGGGATATTCAACCTGTACTTCCCCAAAACTTACTAGACGATGGAACTCTTTTCTCATACTTATTAACAGTTCACATATTGCTCCATGGAACACATGCAGGATACACTTTAACTTAGGGTACATACTGCTTAACCTGAAAATGCAATTAGTTATCAATCTCCCACCCACACTGATAAACTGTTATTTACTAAATACTGTAGGACTATAGAAGCATCCCCCAATGAATTTCTTGCTGAAATTCACTTAGATATGCTGACTTACTGTTTTAAAAAGAAATTTTGTAATGAATTAAATTGCATCTTGAGATGTTAATATAAACAAATTAATTTTGATTTAATTTTGCTAAATTGCTAGCAGTTTACTTTCTCTAAACATGAATTTCCAGAGTATAGTTAATATCTTAATTTAAAAAGATGCATTCTCATAATGAAAAAATATTAGACTAGAAAAAATGCTGACATTTACCTCTGCTCTACTATCTGACATGCCTAAATGCAAATATCTGTAAATGAGGTATCGACATGTACATACAGTTCATGAATAACAAGTACGGGGCTATTATTTCTGTGGCTGTGGTGTTATAATTCATAATCTGACTCCTGCTCTGGAAATACTATTATTCTGAAGTCTATATAGGAGGCTTTATGAAATCAAATTCCAATGACTGAAAATGTTTCATCATTCAGTTAACAATTTTTAAAGAAGTCAGTAAACACTTATTTAGTACCTACTATGTGTATGCCACTGGGTTAGGCACTTCAAGGATGAAAGTATTTTCTGGGACCCCAACACAAGACAATGGTCTACCAATAGGGAAGAATAGCTGAAGTAAGTACTTACAAACTCAGGGACCTAAAGGCACTGCAATAGCTAGCACTAAAGCAAGCTGCTGCTGCACTGGGGAGGCTTACAAGACACCTAGGTGAATTTTAGGACACCCAGCCCACCACAAAAAAAAAGCCTGTAAGACACAAGGGCCTCTTACTAAAAGGGCTACTTTGGTAATCTGAAAGTATCACATTAGTCTGCAAAATAACCAATGTTAGATTTGGACTGAAAACTTGAAAGCTGTTAAAGTTTCCAAATGCACCTGTGTAACGCTTTTTTAAAGCCAGTTAGGTAGGCTTAACACATAGCTTAACATTGATATTAAGAGCACCTTGAGTTAATAAGTCTAAACCATCAGAGGTTTCTTTAAAGAATCTATAGGAGAAGGAATTCAATTTCTGATAATCAGAACAAAGTTGAATTTTCACTTAGGGTATGGGAATGGTGGGGAAATCACCTCAACTATGTTACACAACACTGAAAAAGCCTTTTCCTCTTTCATACAGAAGTATCATGACGACTGTTAGAAATGTAAGACAAAGTACATCAAACTATATCCCTCAAACTTGGGATGTTCAGCAGTTCTCAGCAAGCAAGGAGAATCAAACAAATTTTGCAAATTACTCTTTCAAAAACTGGTCGTGATGAGAGGGATGACAGCCAACAATCTGCAGCTATTCACGAATTTTTTGTTGTCGTTGTTGTTTTTTACTGGTTTAACAAAACATAAACCAATGCATGAGTTCCAACTTTAAATTCTGAAATGAGAGAACTGGAAAGCTGCTGCTGTGTGCCTTAATGATCACATTTTTCTTTTTCCTTTTTATCTTTCCTTTAGAAAACTTAACAAAGACTAAGCCCAGAAACTTTGACAAAACATAAGCCAAGGCAACATGCGCTGGAGAAGACATGCAACGTAAAAAACAACCTCAAACAGTCACAACATGTCCCGGTAAGTCTGCTTAATAAAAGATTAACTTTGTTCTGCTGAATGCTTCAAAAATCGCGTTTCACAGAATTTTCTAATTAAATATGCTTTAAATACAGTATGTATGCTAATAAACGTGGACCTCAAATACATGTGCAATGAAGCAAAGCTCATGTCCCAGATTACATTCTAATAGTCCCGAAGAAAATGGTAAACTGCAACTGCATGTGCAAAGCTGACAGAGTGAAAAGAATGGTGAGGCCAGACGCCCTTCCCTGTCTACCACAGGAAAAGAACAAAGTTCACACTGATTTAACATTGCAGGGGCGCGCCAGAATGTCCTGGGGGTTTCCCTCCAACACCAGTTCTTGGAGAGGAAATTGATGCAAGCGGCTGAGTCAAGTTCACAGTGGGCCCTGCCGCTCCGGGAGTCGGATGTGTCTAAGGAACCGACGCCGCGACACAGGCGACGTCCTAATCGCAACCCTAGGAAATGAGGGTCGCGGCGCCTGGGTCGGTCCTTCTCTGAACGCTGTCCCGGCAAGGCGGGCGACTGGCGTCAATCAGAACCATCCAAAGCGGGGCAAGAGGGCACCGAGGCCCGGGGGAGGGGGACCCCGCCCGGCCCCTGCGGGAAAGTTACTGACTGGCCGGACCCGAGTTTCCCGGCGGCCCCAGAGTGCCCGGCGCCCCTTACCTTCTTGCCGCTGCCGTCGCGAGGCTCCAAGAGGCCGGCGCCGCGGGTCTGGGACAAGGCGGCCGTCTTCTGGCCCTGCGGGAGGCGCGGCCCGCCGGAAGACAGCGGCGATGCCGCGGGGCTAGGTGCGTCTTCGACCTCCAGGCTCTCGGAAATGTGGATGCTGGGGGCACAGCCCATGCTGGCGGCGGCGCCGCGGACACGTTGGCCGGTAGCCGCGATCCGGTCAGCAAACGGCCCACCCGGCGCCTTGGGACCGCCGCGGGCGCCGTGTCATCGCCGCCTGGGCAGGCGGCGGCGAGCGCGGATCTCGCGTCAGGAAGCCTGGCCGCTTCTTTTATCGCGGTGCGGGCGCTGCGGCGGCGGCAGTGGGAAGGGAGCACTGAGGCGGGTGGCGTGCCGCGGCCGCCCCTCCGAACATGCCCTTCCTGAGGCAGGAGCCGCCGGCCGCCTCCCTCACATCGCCGCGTTCTACTCGGCCGCGCTTCCGGGGAAATACGGGGGAGGAGATTTGCGCACTCCTTACCCGGGAGCGGCTGAGTCCACGCCGCGCGAGCCACGCCGCCGTCGCCGAGCTGCGGCGCGACCCCCGGGGGAGGCGAGCTCCCGGCCGCGCCCGGCCCCGCTCCCGCCGCCGCCGCCGCCGCCTCCGCCTCCCCGGCTCCAGACTCCGCCTAGCTTTGGACACCCACGCCGCTCCGCCTGCTGGGCCGCCGACCCGCGGAAAAGCTCCCCAGGCCAAGCGCCGGTGGGACACAAGGCCAGCCTTAGACGCTCCCGCTGGCCGGGGTTAAGGCGCGGGGTCCTAGGGAAGCCCCTAGGGGCGGCCGGGCCACGTCCGCCGGGGTAGGGAGGGGCGCACCTCGGCTCCAGGGGGGCCTAGGGCCGCACCGTCGAGAAGCGCAGAAACGGCTGCGCGCACCCGGGAGTTGCTGGCGGTTCGGCTCCGGCTCCGTGATCCGGGCCGGGTTTTGCCGGCAGCGCGCCGCGCCCAGCCCCCAGCGGTGACCTCCTGCGGGTGCTGGCGTCAATGCAAAGCAGCTGGGGCGCCAGCAGCCGCCTCTGGGCGCCGCCCGCAACTGAGCATGCGCGGCCACGACCCGCGCGTCGCCCGACTGGGCTACCCAGAGAAGGAGAGAGACTTGCCTAGGGACACACAGCCACCTCCGTCCCGAGGCCACCAGAACCCCAACCGCCAACTTCGAATTCCGGCTCCGTAACTTAGCGGCTAGGTGACCTGGGTGGGGTCACCATGTGTGAGCCTTGGAGCTGTTACCCAGAAAAGAGACCGGTGGAAGGACCTCCTTTGTGGGGGGGGGGGGCGGTGAAAGTCAAACTAGGGCGCCGCGCGCCGTGTCCTGTGTGGGTGGGGCCTGGGCGTCTGCGAGAAGCCACAGTCCGCGTGCGCTCCCTCGCAAGCCAAAACCTGGCGCGCCACGCCTCGGACTACACAGGCTCCGAGGCGGCAGCAAAGTTACAGCTCGGTGCAGGCTGCAGGCGCCCGTCCTCCTGTCATTTTAACCAAAGGGCTAGTCCAGCGTCCGACACCCCAAAGGCAGGGGAAGGGGCGCTGTATGCATTGCAGGGCTGGGGCTTATGAGGACCCCAGAAACGCCGGACACGCACACAACCACCAGCTTGCTGTGTGAGCTGGGGCCAGTCGCTTAATTTCCTGGTGGCTGGGGCTCCTCCCCCACCAGCTGGAGGGTGGTGCCCCTGGGCGTACATCATGTATCCTGTAGCTGGCTACCACGGACCCCCGTCAGTCTTCGCGCCCTCCCTAGGCTCAGGGTTTGCGGAGACCGTGGCGCGGTGCAGCCGGCTCTTTCTTGTCCTCTCCCACCGTCCACACCTTTCCTAGCCCGGCCCTGGAGCGACCCTGCGAGGCAGCCGCTCCCGCCTCGGGCCTGGCTACTGTAAAAACCCGGAGGCGTGCTGCGGGCTGGATTCCCTGCTGTAGCGCAGGAGTCCCTGCTGTGGCGCTGGGACTGCAGCACAGGTTCAGGTGCCGGGTCCCCGGAGCCTCCATCTTCCTGGCCCGAGCAGGGTAACCCGAGAGCACGTTACTGTCCAAACTGCCACTGGCACGTGGCTCTATTACCAAGTTTAAGCACAGTAAGCAATATTAATATTATACCTCTCTGCCTTATGAAAGTACTACTGGCTTGGTGAAGTGTCTTAAAAAAGAAAAGATTTTTAAACATCACTCCTTATTGCACCTAAATCGTAGAATTTTTTTCTGCCTTTGCTCTGCAATTTTAAGAGGTCTTCTTTCCAGGTAGAATCTGGAGCTCTGTAAATAAAGGATACTTAATGGAGAAAATGCTATGAGCCGCCAGAGTTCATGGAAGTTTGAAGCGCTACCTCTCCTCCCCGCCCCGCAGAGTCGTCTGGCCTTGACGACTCCCGGCGACGCTGACCTTGCCGCTTCTGGGGCTCCAGGCAGCTCCGGTCCTCTCGGCCCTCCCCTGCTAGGCAGGACCTCCCTTGTTAGTCCTTGGGCCATGCACTAAATGAGGGGGTTGGGGCTGGGGGATCAGCTGGCCTGACAACCCCCGTGTGCCCCGCCCCACACCTCGCTGACTGCCAGGACTGCCTTGTGCTGTCCTGAACTGGTCACTTACCCTCTCTGTTCCCAGAAAGCTGTAACTGATTTCCAGCTCTGCAATTTTGGGACCCTAGACTTAGAGACCTGGGGCTATGAATGATGCAGAAGCAGATAGGAAACATAGGAGTCATCTGCCTGCTTCTGGAGTCTCAGTCCACTTTTTCCCATACCCAGAACCTCAGCCTGGAATACTCCAGGAAGTCACAGGCCCTTCCTCTCCGCTCCAACCACCTAACATCAGTTCCACCCTACCTCTCCTCCCCCCGGCTCTAACCTGCACCTTGAGGTTCCTGAACACTTCTCTACCCTGTGACAGTGGACAGAAAATGGGTCACACTGACAGAAGTAACCCAAACGTCACTGGCATGTGCCACCCACTAAATCACCCAGGACTCTCAAGCCCCTGCAAAGAATCCTGTCCCTACCAGGTGTCTAGAGGGCTTATAAACAATCCCAGTACTGCTGAAAGGTAGGCTGCCTCTACCACACCAGCCATGTTCAGCCTCACTATTCAGTGGCACAAAGTGAAACCCGCTTCACCAGATGCCCCAATCCATTTTCCCCGGGTGGAGGGACCCCCAGCCCGAGCTGCTTGACTTCCACAAGACTCAGACTTGTAGCTGAATGTCTGCTTCAGTTCTTACTCCAGGACTCAGGCATGAGGTCAGTGGGGCTGGGAAAGGAGATAAACCAAAGGACCTAGGACCAGCCTCCCTCCTACACCTGTGACTGGCACAGATTTGTGGGTTATAGGTCAATCCATTCCCAGGAGACTCCTTAGTCCTCATGGCGCCCCTCACCAGTTCATTAGAGGTGTGCAGATGCCGGGTCCCTCACAGCTTTGCCTGTCTAAAATCCAAACCTACTCTGCTTCCACACCTCTTCTACTAAACCTGAGTCTCTATAGGGCCAGTTCTCCCTCCTGGCTTGATCTCCGTCTCCACCCAGGGGTCAGTCATTCAAAGACTGTGCCACCTGCACCCAGTTCTTTGTCTTCCTTCCCTTGCCTTCTCCCACTGAACCATGCTTGAGGCAGCCACAAGTGGGAGAGCTCCACACCCTGAGGTCTGAATCCCAGCTCTGCCATCAATTAGACCTTGAGCTCCTGACTTCTCTCCCAGCCACTGTCCTCTACTGTAAATCTAGGACTACTATCTACCTCAGAGAGTAAATGGGCTCACTGATGTCAAATGCCTAGAGCAACAACTCTAGCCCCTGAGCCTTAGCTGCCTTCTCCCCGGTCCATTTAACATCACTTTTCTCCAGTCCTGCCCCCAGACTGCTAAAAACTGGTGGAAGAAATGAAATTACCATGGGGATTAACAGCCCTACAAATCTATGGCATCTGACTTCATGTTCTTTCCTCAAACTTTCAAAATTTTGTATAATATGATTTTTAAATTTCATTATTTTTAAATTATACATTTTATAATTATACACATGAATACATACTGGAAAAATAGTTTTTAAAAAATCTGAATTAAGCAGAAGTATATAAAGTCTACAGAGGCAAAGAAAAGTCTCTCTTCCTTCCCCACTCCCTTCCTTCCGTAGAGGTAACTATTGTTAACAGTTTGGACTGTGTGCTTTCATACCTGTTTCTACATAAAATATATTACACACACACACACACACACACACACACTTGCACATGCACAGCTATTACAATATTACAGCTACAGTGAACATCCTTGAATGTAACTTTTTTCGGTAGGATGAACTCCTAAAAGTGGAATGGCTTGATCTCAAGGTATTTTATCCCCTTCACCCCCTCAGCTCCAGAAGGGATGAGGGGGAATGAAAGAGAGAAAGGCCACCAGAAGCTGAGAGACTAAAAAGGAGAACTCCCTGGATCCCCTCTCTGCCCCTAGAAAAGGGGAGTCCAGCCATCACCAGATACAAGGCCTTCCGGTCATCTCCAGATTCATGGGCTCCCTCATCTTTATTTTCTCTTGGTACTTCCAAGCCTTTAGTAAAGTGTTCTTGAATGTTCCAGCCTTTTCTAGATAAGGGAGGGACCAAGTGACCACCCTTAAGGGAAAACTGTAAGGAGGGAGCAGCACCTCTGGGGCCAGAATAGTAAAGGAGTAAAACCCCAGGAGGACCCTCGCTCTACCTCCAGAGTTCAGGTGTGCACCTGCATCCATCTCCCTCCAAACCTTGGTTTTTGTAGTTCAGCTGGGGCCCTGGATTAATACCTCAGTATGGACTCCCTTTCTCAAAATGACCTAATTAACTGCCACAGTCTCAGACTTATCTTCCAACAAAGGGCTCTGTCCCCAATGCTCACCCCACACGCCCTCTCCTCTTGACTCTACTGCTTCCCACTAGGCAAGGGAGTCAAATCCTCTCCCACTTAATGGATAAAGTCCAAGATTCTCAACACTGCTATATTTTTAAATGTCAGAAACCCAACTTCATTGAGCTTAGCAAAGGTAGGTACTTAGGGGCTTAGGGGTTCACGTACCCAAAATACAGGAAGGTCAAGATGAACTCAGCATCACGGACCCAGATGCCACTAGCACTCTCACAGTCCCAACAGCTTGACCTTCCTGATGAGGTTTTCTGTGATGATGAAACCAAAGGCTTTGGGATTCCCCGCCCTCCACCTTCACAGCCCCGTGACTACACCGTTGGTTTCCACGACAGCAAGGAAGTTTCTTGTCCAGAGTTCTTAATAGGTAGTGTTCTGGGGGGTGTCTGTTCTTACCTTAAGGGCTGGCTTCATGAGTGTGAAACCTCTGCAGTCACAGGGCCTGAGTCTACAAGGGTCTCACTCTTGGTTTAATGCTCTGATGTCACCATCTTGACTTTTTTTTTTTAAGACAGAGTCGCACTCTGTGGCCCATGCTGGAGTGCAGTGGTGTGATCTCGGCTCTGCAACCTCTGCCTCCCATGTTCAAGTGATTCTCCTGCCTCAGTCTCCTGAGTAGCTGGGATAACAGGTATGTGCACCACCACGCCCGGCTAATTTTTGTATTTTTAGTAGAGATGGGGGTATCACCATGCTGGTCAGGCTGGTCTTGAACTCCTGACCTCAGGTGATCCACCCGCCTCAGCCTCCCAAAGTGCTGGGATTACAGGCGTGAGCCACCATGCCCAACCGAATTTTTTTCTTTAAATAGACATGAGGTCTCACTATGTGGTCCAGGCTGGTCTCAAACTCCTGGCCTCAAGCAATCCTCCAGCCTCAGCCTCCCAAAGTGCAGGGATTATAGGTATGAGCCATGCCGCCCTGCCTGAAATTATTAATAATTGTTGAACGAAGGGCCCACACACACTTCATTTTGCAGTGGGCCCCACAGATTATTCAGCTAGTCGCGCTCATCTCTGTCCCCCTTAAAAGTGCACCATTTAGGTGCACATAGAGGAGAGAAGCAGTGTGGGAGTGTGTGGGAGTAATGTGGTGGCTCTGGAGAAATTCGCAGGGTCTGCTCAAGCAAGCCATGTGGTTATCTATTATAATAACAAGAGTCTTCTCCCCACTGTGCCCTGGGCCGACTCAGCCCTTTGTCTCACTCAGCAGGTCCCAGTGGGTAGGCCAGGCCTCAGAGACTATCTCTTCAGGAAACAGGCTGCCCAGGGGCCCAGGGACACGCTGAGGTCCCACAGCTGGATGGGCACAGCCAGGACACCAGAGGTCCTCCAGCTTTTGGCCTTTCTCTGGGGGTCTTCATCCCAATCTATCCAGCCTCCCAACTGCCCAGCCTGTGACTTTCAGCCAAATTCCAAAACAGCACTTGGCTAATGGCGGCTGGGATCCCTGCTGGCCACACCACTTTAGTGGGGGAACAGGGGAGAAGTCCAGGGTCTCCTGGCCTGGAGGAGGGGAGCAGTGTGTCAGGACAGCCCCAGATGGGACCCATGACGGTGATGACACCTGCCAGCCTGATGCTGCTAGACTCCCTGCCAGGCACTTCACACGTGTTAGCTCATTTAACTCTCTTTTTTTTTTTTTTTTTTTTGAGGCGGAGTCTCGCTCTGTCGCCCAGACTGGAGTGCAGTGGCCGGATCTCAGCTCACTGCAAGCTCCGCCTCCCGGGTTTCCGCCATTCTCCTGCCTCAGCCTCCCGAGTAGCTGGGACTACAGGCGCCCGCCACCTCGCCCGGCTAGTTTTTGTATTTTTAGTAGAGACGGGGTTTCACCGTATTAGCCAGGATGGTCTCGATCTCCTGACCTCGTGATCCGCCCGTCTCGGCCTCCCAAAGTGCTGGGATTACAGGCTTGAGCCACCGCGCCCGGCCGCTCATTTAACTCTCAACAGCTCTGTGAAGTGGTTACTATTACCTTTGCTGCTCCTCCATAACTCTCAGTTCATTTTACAGATAAAGACACAGGTTGTTTTGTTTTGTTTTGTTTTGTTTTGTTTTGTTTTGTTTTAGAACCAGGGCTGATGTCCTTAATAAAACACAAAACTCATTCTTTTCAAAGACTCTTAAAAATACAAGGATGCTTCTTTAGTAAATGAAGGGCATTTCTTTCCAGCTGAAAGCCTTCAAGATACTTAATAATGAAGCACGAAAACATTCCTCAGGGCTGGGACTCGGCAGGTGTATTTTTGAATATCCTAAAAGCAAGAAACACTTTACTGGAACATAACTAATGGAACTAGAAATAAAATGAGAGGCAACAACCATCGCTGCTATTATCTAATGTTGTCAAGATGTTCTGAGAAGTGCAATGAGACATGACTTAGAAATGGGAATGCAGATGTTGGGACCAGAGATAACATTCATCATTAGTTGCAGGTGACATGACTTTATGTCAAAGATGCTTGGCAATCAACTCAAAAGTCATTAAGACGAAAGAGTTCTCTAAAGTGGCCAGATTTGAAGTAAAAAAGTTTATGTCACTGCTACTGTATTCTAGAAATACTCAATTGGGAAATAAAATAAAATAAAAATCACAGTAAGTGCTGAGTACTATGTTGGCCCTCATATGGAACCTAAATCACCCAGGCCTCACCTGGGATTACTGGAATGCTCAGAACCTACATTTTTCTGGCTCTTCCTCTATCTTCTAATACAGGCCTCCAGCCTCCAACAAGGTGTCACCCTGTTATATCTGGGGGTGTCTAAGGGGAGGTAGTGAGATCACCCCATCACTATCCCTACCCTGATGCCCTGTACCATGTAAATGGCTGGGTCCCAGGCACTGACTCCTCGTATGGGAAGGCTGAGGGCCTGGAAGTTCCTCTGGGTTTCAGGCCTCAATGGGGAAACAGCACATGTCCAGGGGACTGAGTCTTGGTTTGTCCAAGACCTCCCTCACAACCCGCCACTCCCCAACACACCCAGCATTCCACACTGTCTCCTGCATCCTAAAGCTACACCATTTGTGCCCTGTGGCTGACAGAGTATCTGGACAAGGAGCCCGAGACTTTCTCTTGAGGATTCAGACTAACTCCTGCACCAGGGTAGGACAGAGAGATACCTGAGCCCTGCTGGCTTCCCCATCCTCCTCTCTCACACAAGACATGCTTCTTCCCCTGCCTTTCACAAGCCCACCATAGCTTTGGCTAAAGCTGGAGGTTGCACAGAATCATCCCCATCTACACCTTCCCAAACCCCCGCAAGGTTGGCATTAGCATCGTTACTTGACTGGAGAGGAAATGGAGACAGAGAGGTTAAGTAATTTGTCCTTGGTCATGCAGCAGATGGCAAAGTCAGGTTGCCAACCGTGGCCTGCCTGACACCAAAGCCCAGAATGTCTCCACTGTGCAAGAGCTCCCATGAAAATAAGCTTTGGCAATAAGTTAAATATGGGAAACTGAGGAGCCAAACATCACCGATGCTTGAGAAGCAGAAAACGAAATACCATCTACCCCGGAGCAACTGAGGGCTGCTTCATTCCCAGGGTAAATGTGAGGCAAAATGCAAAGCAGCACATTGATTAGCAAAAGTATTTGAGGCTTTTTAAATGTCAGCCGCAATGATCGTGAATCACTCTTTTTAAAGTTCTTAATCCAAAGTGACCCTCCTTTTCTCCCTGGCTCCCCTCCTGATTCAAGTCCCCTCTCCTGGCCTCAATCATCCACTCCAAGTTCTGGTACGCAGGCCTGCCAAGTCCCATAGGAAAATTGTCATTCTCTTGTCAGGGGAGATGTGTCCTGTGTAAGTGTCCCCAAGCCTGCTTGAAAAGAAGATTCTGGAGGGGAAGATTCTGACCTTAATGGCGGTGCAGCTGGAAAAGTCAAGGCGGTAGGCTGGGCCTAGTCACACCCAGAGTCCCAGATGAATCCTTTAAAATGTGTACTCTTTATTGAGTGCCTTTTTCATCACTGAGAATATAGTGATGACAAAATAGCCCCTGACTTCACGGAGCTCATAATCTGTTGCGGGAAGCGGACATCATGCAACGACACGAGCGTATAATTACAAGATGATGAGTGCTGTAATGTACAGGAAGCTGTGAGTGTGTACCACAGTAGGGACTGACTTAATCTTGGAGGGGGCGAGTGGACACCAAGAGCACCTCCCTGGACTGAGACATGAGTGGATCACTGTCTCCATGCTCAGCACCCACTCATCCTTCTTAGAACTGTATCTGATTTTCTTCAACTCAAGTTATGGCCATGGCAATTGGCTTAGAGATGGGCACATGAGCCAATCTAGAGTTAATGGGTGTTGATGGCAATGGTTAAGCCCCTGATAGAGACATACCTAAAGTCAGAACTATGTTTGGACTTTTAATTTCTGCTTTTGCTTAAGTCATTTTGGGTCTGGTTTTTAGTCTCTTACAACCAAAAATATCCCACCTGGACTAGGGGGATAAGTCTGAAGTAATGAGATTAAAAAATATGGGAAAGAACATTCCAGGCAGAGGTAAAAGAAAGTACAAAGGCCTTGATATGGAGGAAAGAGCATGGCATATTCAGGAACTGAAAGAGGGCCAGGATAGCTAAGAACAGAAAACAAGGGGCTTAAGTGGAAAAATGAGGTGGAAGAGGTGGACAAAGCATAAAGTCAGACCATGCAGGGCCTTGTCAGCCATGAAAAGGACCTTGGTCCTTAGCCTTGGAGTAATACGAGTCCACACTCAAGCAGACAGGCTCTAAGTGTGAAGGAGGCAGCCCCAGGTCAGAGAAGAGGCTCCTGGGAGGAGTCCATTCATCCCCATCATTGGCTGACAAGATAAATAATGCCTCCCACAGAAAGAGAAAGATCTATTTTTCAAATGTATGCATACACCTTTGTGTTTGGTAAATTATGTGGTCATTTAAAGATGTTATTGAATTCATGGGGCATTTGCCATTTCACATTTTCTCAGTTGGGAATATAGAAGCACAGCTACCAATGTAGCTCCTTGGAAATTGGAGAATGTCTTGGAAGTCCAAAGGAGTCTTAGTAAAAGATCTGTGAAAGCCCTGGCTACCCCTAGAAGGGTACAGTGGGACCCTGATGCAAGGGGGCCTAGGAGCTTGTTGCAAAGGCTGTGGCTAGAAGTATTGAGATTATTGTGAAGGTGATGATGGTGATGATGAAGATGGTAATGAATACAATTGCAGCTGACATTTGTTTAGCCCCTTCTAAGATGCTGAACACTGCTACAAAGTCCTTTATAATGATTTTCTTCTTGAACCTTTACAACAATACCCTGAAATGGGTGTATCATCATTCCTATTTTATAGATAAGTAAACTAAGGCTCACACCAGGGAGGTGACTTGCCCAAGATCACAGGGTAAAGACCCAAACCCAGGCCTCTCTGAGTCTGAAATTTATGCCATTGATCATCATCTTACATGTTTCTGTTCCACATATGATCTGTTGGGGCCTCAATCCATTCCTTTCCATCCCCGTCCTCTAACCAGTTGGTTTTTAGTTGGGTCTGGCCAGTGGAAGTACTGAAGAGATGAGAAGGCTGGAGGAAGGGAAAAAGCCATTCTGGCTCTGCAGTGTCAGTGGCTCTGGCTGGATTAGGGGCTGGATTACTGTGCAGGGTGGGGGCAGCCCCTCTAGCAGCTCAACAATGACATGTACAGGAGCCTGGAATATAGCAGCTTCCTAATCCCTGGGAAACATCCATGTCTTAGTCCATTTTTATTGCTGTAAAAGAATACCTGAAGCTGGGTAATTTACAAAGAAAAGAGGGCTGGATGTGGTGGCTCATGCCTGTAATCCCAGCACTTTGGGAAGCTGAGGCAGGATGATCGTTTGAGCCCAGAAGTTCGAGACCAGCCTGGGCAACATGATGAAACCTTGTCTCTATAAAAATACAAAAATTAGCCGGGTATGGAGGCATGTGTCTGACGTACCAGCTACATGAGGGGCTGAAGTGGGAGGATCGCTTGAGCCTGGGAGGTGGAGGTTGCAGTGCGCTGAGATCGTGCCAGTGTACTCCAGCCTGGGTGACAGAGTGAGACCCTGTTGAAAAGAAGAGAAGAGGAGAAGAAGAGAAGAGAAGAGAAGAGAAGAAAAGAAAAGAACAAGGGAGGGGAGAGGAGGGGTGGGATCTATTTGACGTACATTCTGCAGGCTGTACAAAAAGCATGGCACCAGCATCTGGTTCTGGTGAGGACCACAGGCTGCTTCCCCTCATGGTGGAAGGGGAAGGAGAACCAGTGTGTGTAGATCACATGGCGAGAGGGAGTAAGAGAGATGGGGAGGGGCCAGGCTCTTTTTAACCAGCTCTTGTGAGAACACTCTAATAAAGCAAGAACTTGCTCATTGAGGATGAGGACGGCACCAACACATTCATGAGGGATCTTTCCCTGTGACTAAAACACCTCCCTTTCAGCCCCACCTCCAACACTGAGGATCAAATTTCAACATGAGGTTTGAGGGGACAAACATTCAGACTATAGCACCCCTTATCATATTTTTGTTTTCTAGCCCTTTCAACAGCTTTGTGACCAATTCTCATTAAAACTTGAAATATCTCTGTGGTTTCCATTTTCCTGGCTGGCCACTGACTGATACAATCTCGTTGACGGGGTACCTGATAGGAGTTGCTACTCTTATTCGCAGCTGGTATCACTGCCAGCTGCTGCCAGAATAGTTTACTGAGATCAACAAACAGCAGATAAGGCAGTGATGGCATTTGAACCTGCAGCCGGCCTGGAGAGCACTTGCCCACTGTGCCCTTGAACTTCTCATTGGCATTCCACTGGGGCTGGAGGCATAACAGACGTCAAGGGCTTGAGTCAGCTCAGAAAATTACATCTCAGACTGGCCATGGACTTAAGGCGATTTTATATATTTTTTGTTTTGTTTTGTTTTGTTTTTGTAGATATGAGGTCTCGCCATGTTGCCCAGGCTGGTCTAAAACTCCTGGGCTCAAGCAATCCTCCTGCCTCTGCCTCCCAAAGTGTTGGGATTATAGATGTGAGCCATTGTGCCTGACCCTTAAGATGATTTTAGAAGGAAAAGTTTTCACGGAGAGTCAGATTCTTAGTTCCAGGCTCGAGTTGCTCTAGGCCATAAGCAAAAGGTTGTGATGATATAGCTTGTCCAAAAGTAAGAACCAAATGTACCCCCTGACTGACACCAAGTCCTGTGGGACTTGACTTGAGGAGATCTCTCTCAAGCTCAGGTCACCATCTGTGAGGGGAGGAGCTGAGCCATAAAAGACACAGTTTGTTTTCTGTCCAGCCAACATCCATTCCTCCTTACCTACTTCCCTCTTTTCTTCCTGTCCTGTATAGACCCTTCCCATGCACAGGGAGTCAAGGTTGATTGGTTTCAACCAACTGTGGTCACTCCTTTCCTCATGTGAGAGATTGGTTAGTCATGGGCATGTGACACAACCATGGCCAATGAGATGTATGGGGTGGTCTTGGGGGATGGTGTGGAGAGGGGCTTCTGAGAAAGTTTCCTTCCTTCTAAAAAAGAGACACGAGAAAGATACCTAACCATTTTCTGCCTCTGGAATGATGGGGCGAGAAAGCAATACCTGGAGCTGTTTCAGCTATCTGGCCACCATGAGCAGAGCTGCTACCACCTGGGGATGGCAGAATGGAAAGATGGAAAGAACCTGTGTCCCTGTCCCAAGTGTAATCACAGAGCTGCTGAAATTAACCAACTCTAGAACCACCCAACATTTGAACTCTTTGCTATGTGGTGTAATACAGCTTTGTTGTTTAAGCTATTTCTAGTTAGGTTCTCTGTTACTTGCAGCCAGAAGCATTGTACTTTACATATTAGGCCATTAGTCAAATCCCTCTGTCTTTTTTACATGTAACATTTTGTGATTCAATTTCTTCTCCTTTCGAAGAAAGAAATTAAGGTTCGACAAGAGAGGAATAGTTGAAGACTTTGGCATACATGTGTGGCAGAGCCAGGACCCCTGAGCTCCCACATTCTCTCCCACTATATCCCTTTGCCCAAGCCCTTTATATAGCGATGGAGATTATTGCTAAATAGCTATTGTTTCTAAGAAATGCTTCAGTGTCTCACTCGCCTATAGCTTCTCACAGATGCAAAGGATTACAGTATTGGATAAAGATGACCCTGGATCATTTCCTGTAGGCTGCCCCTCTACATGTTATGCTTGGGACCCTGCAGTCTGCCCCCTGCATGTGTGCTCTTGGGACCCAGCAAATTACAGAAGTTTGAATGGGGGGCAGGGTGCTCTCTTTCCCAGCACATAATTACCAGGCTTGGCAGCAGTGGTGCTGCCAGCATCTGTGGACCACCCAGCCACTGTGCTCCCCCCAGCTGCAGCTGATCCAGAAGATCAGAAGGGGCTGAGTTCACACATGCTTCTCCTCCTTCTGCAGTGTGAAGGCTTGCCAGGGCCCACATGAAGGTGATGGAGGACTCAGTGAATCCTGATTTTCTGGCCTATCTTTGGTAGGAGACCTGACTTGTATAAATTCAGTGCTCTCCTGGCCCACGGTGGCAACCTCAGCAATTCTCCTGGTTGCTAGGAATCTCTGCTGGAACTAGTCCAATACCAAAGTTAAGCAGGGAATCTGAGAAAGGAGAAGGATTCTGTCCTTCCACAGAGACTCAGCCACAGAGCCAGCTGTAGAAGCTGGCAGAACCAGAGTCATATCATTGCTATACAAGCATTTTTCTTTTTCTTTTTAACTAACCATGACTATTTGTGCATATAAAAGCCACATTTTCTCTCCCTTCACAGTGCCTGTTCTTGGATCCTAGAAGACCAGGTCAGGTTTTTGAGGTTCAAAGTGAATGTCGCAGAGGGTGCCCCAGCTCAGGAGCCTCCTTTCCCTCTCCCCTTAACTGGGCTGATGGGCTGGGCTTACTCTCTGGGATCAGTCAGGGGCTTTGGTTGTAAGTCACACAATCTGACTCTGCCTACCTTAACCAAGAAAAAGAACTTTTGGGATAAGATATCAGAATGTTCTCAGTTACAAGTAAAATCATAACAGCAGGACTTCTTACATCACTTAACAAGAAGTCAGGCAACAGATCGTTCTCAAGATTGGTTCTGCAGCTCAATTAGGTCACTGTGGTAGCAGCCGCCAAGACGGCACCAATGCTGCCCACCTCCTGGTAGCAGTGCCTCCCATGTTAGAAAGGGTTGGCCTGTGTAACCAATAGGAGACTGCAGAAGTGACAGCATGTGACTTTCAAGGCTAGGCCATAAAAGACATTGTGGGTTCCACTTTCTTCTCTCCCTTGGGTCACTCATTCTGGAGGAAGCCAGCTGCCATGTTGTGAAGACACTCAAGCAGCTCTAAGGAGAGGCCCATGTAGAAACGAGCTGAGACCTCTGCCAACAGCCTTGTGAGTGAGCCATCTTGGAAGTAGATCTTCCAGCACCAGTAAGGCCTTCAGATGACTGCAGCCTGAGAGACCCTGAGCCAGAACAACCAGCTAAGCCACACCAAACCAGGCATCAGACTGAGTTTTTGCATCCCACCCTCACAACACTCATGAAGCAAGCTTTATTATTACTCCATGCTGCAGAAGAGGAAACTAAGGCTCAACCAGGACGTGGCAGAGATGGGATACAACAAGGCCTCTCTTCAAGGGTTAGATGGGCCAGATGGGTTCTAGCCAGATGGATTTGGGAGAGATAGCTCAGCGCTGCTTACCTGTATAGGCTTCAGAAATCCCCTAAACTATGCCCCTTGTCCTGGGTGTCTTGGTCCCCATTGATTCCTCAGGTACAGGGCTCTGCTTGTATCCTCCATACCAACCAACAGTGGACCAGAAAGGAAATCCTTACTCCAAGATTCACTAAATCTGAGCCCTTCTTTTGCCCCAGCCTCTGAAGTCGGTCTGTCCCTAACCCTGCCTGCATCTTCATTCCGTGGACTGGCAGTCTACCCTCAGACTCACCCACAAATCCAGACAGTTCCTGGGTTGCACAGGTGCACCTGAAGCCAGTATTTCCAGGAACAGCGACACTTTCTTAGAAACAACAGTCACCTGGGACATAATGCAACCTATGGAATTTGGGTCTCATAGGTTCCCTTTCCAAGTGATGGCCCCCAGAGAGGTCCCCGAAGGAGCAAGTCCCATACAGGGCTGCTACCAGGGACAACCTCTGCTGCCAAGTCTCTCCTAGGGATTTAGGCTGACGCAACTTTTTCTAGGATTTAATTTTCTCTTTCTTTTTGGTCTCTAAGTTCACTATTATGTCTGTGTCTGAATGAATTTGTGCAGTTCATATGTAAATTGACAAACAGCTGGGAGGGGAGGGTCAGAGCATGACAGGGCGTCAGGCCATCACTATCCCTTTAAGAACCAGTGGCTTTCAAATTGCTTTTTAGGAAGGAAACCCTTTTGCTAGAGGAAGCAAGAGCAAGAACCACTCTGGCTGAAGCCTTTGGTGAGGTGGGGGTAGAAAGTTTACCATAATGTCAGCCACTCATCTCCCAAGGCAGCCCCTGAAGCACCTATGTGGAAAACATTTTAACTTTTCAGGACTAACACCTGCTCTCCAGTGTGCACGAGTAGCAACATAACAAAGCAGATCTCCAACACCCCAGCATCCTCCAAGGTTTTAGACCTGTTTCTCTATCTGTTAGGATTTGCTGCAGCTGCAGGTCATAGATAATCCAAAATAACAGAAGCTAAAATGACATAGAAGGGCCAGGCATGGTGGCTCATGCCTATAATCCCAGCTACTCAGGAGGCTGAGGCAGGAGGATCACTTGAAACCAGCAGTTCAAGACTAACCTGGGCAACATAGCAAGACTCCCATCTCTAAAAAAAAAAAAAGCATAAAAAACTTAGCTGGGCATAGTGGCATGTTCCTGTAGTCCCAGCTACTCAGGAGGTTGAGACAGGTGGTGATATGGTTTGGCTGTGTCCCCACCCAAATCTCATCTTGAATTCCCACATGTTGTGGGAGGGACCTGGTGGGAGGTCATTGAATCATGGGGGCAGGTCTTTTCTGTGCTGTTCTCGTGATAGTGAATAAGACTCATGCGATCTGATGGTTTTAAAAAGGGGAGTCTCCCTGCACAAGCTCTCTTCTCTTGTCTGCTGCCATGTGAGATGTGCCTTTCACCTTCTGCCATGATTGTGAACTGTCAGTCCTTTAAACCTCTTTCTTTTGTAAATTGCCCAGTCTCAGGTATGTCTTTAACAGCAACATGAAAACAGACTAATTAGGTGGATTGCTTGAAACCAGGACCTCAAGACCAGCCTAGGCAACATAGCAAGACCCCCAGGAAGATTGCTTGAGCCCAGAAGTTCGAGGCTGCAGTGACCTGTGATCATGCCATTGCACACACCAGCCTGAGTGACACAGCCAGACTTTGACTCTAAAGAAAAAATAAATAAATATGGTGGGCACGGTGGTTCACACCTGTAATCCCAGCACTTTGGGAGGCTGAGGCGGGCAGATCACTTGAAGTCAGGAGTTCAAGACCAGCCTAGCCAACAATGGTGAAACTAAAAATACAAAAATTAGCTGGGCATAGTGGTGGGCATCTGTAATCCCAGCTACTCAGGAGGCTGAGGCAGGAGAATCGCTTCAACCCGGGAGGTGGAGGTTGCAGGGAGCCAAGATTGCACCACTGCACTTCAGCCTGGGTGACAGAGCAAGACTCTGTCTCAAAAATAAATGCATAAAATTACATTAAAAAATACCAATGATGTAGAAGTTTGTTTTTCTTTGAGATCACTGACACCTAAAGGGATTAATCAGAGATCTAGGCTCAGGACCCCTCTCTATAGAAACAATTTGAGTAACCTAAAAGCGATGTGCCTGCACCATTCCAGCAGTCTAATCTTTTTTCCCGCTGCCTCCCTCCAACTTAGCAACCTAATCTTGTAAGATCTTCAGTGTGTGACTTCCACCTTAGGGCTCCACAATGGCCTCTATCACACTTACATTCTAGCCAGAAGGAAAGAGGAAGGGATAGAGAATGTGACCAACTTATCCTGGCTTGCCCAGGACCGAGAGATTTCCTAGGACTCTTAGTGCTAAAACCAGTAAAGTCTCAGGCAAACCAGGACAAGTTGGTCATCCTAGAAGTGCATGGCCCCTCTCTTAGGTATACTTTGGAAGTTATATAGCATGTTGCTTTCATCTCATTGGCCAAAACTTAGTTATGTGCCCCCATCTACTGCAAAGGAGGCCAGGACGTGTTGATTTTATTCTGGGTGGCCATATATCCAACTATACACTTATGAGAAAAGAAGGGAAAATGGCTATTGGAATCAACAAGCAGTCTCCAGCCTAAATCCAGAGAGGAGACTTCCATATACTGCCCCCAAAAAAACTGCCATGCAAGTCTGTATTAGTCCATTCTCATGCAGGCAATTTATAAATTACCTGAGACTGGGTAATTTATTAAGGAAAGAAGTTTAATTGACTCACAGTTCTGCAGGGTCAGGGAGGCCTCAGGAAACTTACAATCATGGCAGAAGGGGAAGCAAACACATTTTTCTTTACATGGTGGGAGGAAGGAGAAGTGCCAAGCAAAGAGGGGAAAGCCCTTTATAAAACCATCAGATTTTGTAAGAACTCACTCAACTCACTATCACGAGAACAGCATGGAGGCAACCACCCCCAATACTCAATTATCTTCCACCAGGTCCCTCCCATGACACGTGGGGATTACGGGAACTACAATTCAAGATGAGATTTTGGTGGGGACACAGCCAAACCATATCAAGGTCCAAGCACTGGGATTCCATACTGAGGATCTTCAAAGGCAAGGAAGTTTCAAGCCTCACAGGTAAGACAAAGAGGGAAGCATCAGTCATCCCCTCCTGCTCCTATGTTGGCAGTCTGCCTCCAGCTGCAGACACAGTTGCTTTTCCAGCCTCCCTTGCAGCTACAGCATGGGCCTTTGGCTTAATCCCAGGATAGAAAGAAATATCTGCTGGGGGGCTTCTGTGGAAGGATTCTTCCCATCTAATGAATGCATGGGAGGAAAAGCCTTTTCTACTAGTCATGGCTCTCTCTGAGTATAACATCCAGAACTTCAGCAGCCATCTTGTGACCACAAGGGGTCAATCCAAGGATAAAACCAAAATAACAGAGCAGAGAGGTGGCAAGAGCCAGGGTCATTAATACCATCATTGATGCCTGGATTAATCTTGGAGCCATTTACCCCTGGAGTTGCTACTATGTGAGATATTAAAAATCTCACATCATGTAAAATATTTTCTATTGAATGCACTGTCACTTGCAGTTGATATTGGATAATGTCAACCATTCTAACCAATAAAGAGCATGTCTCCTACTGAGTGAGAGGGAGGAATAGGTGATCTCTGTGCAGCTGCTCCTGCTGGGAAGATCTATTGGGGCAATGAGCGCCCTGAAAGGAGTGGGCAATCTTCCTTCATCATCTTCCTCGCCTCCTTCCCTCTTTCTCTTCTTTTCTTCTTCCTTCCCTCCTTCCTTCCATCATTCCCTCCCATGCCCTTATCTTTTCCTTCCCCTTCCTTTCCTCCCTCACTAGACATCAATCTCTAAAGATACTGTTTTAAACAAGATGGACACAGTTCCTGTCCCCAGAAGCATACTGACACGTATGAGATAGATGATTAAACAAGACTTCATGAGGTATGACAGGGGCCAAGACAGGAGAACCAGGGTGCTGTGGGAGGTCCAGAACAGACTCCAACTCAATTTGTGAGTTCAGATGACTTCCTGGAGAAGACGGCCACTTGCGTTCTGAGGGATGAGTGGGAATTAGGTACATGAAAGAAGGGAGTGGTCAAGCATCTGGAGCAGCCTGTGGAAGAGCTGAGAAGAAGGAGAGTGCGACTCCTTCAAGGGACTGAAAGCAGCTCAGTGAGGCTGGAGCTAAGACAGGGGAGGGGCTGTGCTGGGAAATGGCTAGAGGTGAAATGGGTGGTTATCAGGGACTGGATCCAAGCATCCTCGTGAGTGATGATGAGGAGCTGGCACTTTGCCTGAAAGCACCAACTGAACCATCTGCCTCTTAACCACCCACTTGCCCTGCATGGCTCAGCTGCTGTCCAGGTCTCATCCAGGCCCATCATGGACTGGCCTGGTGTGCAATGGCTGATAGACAGGCTCAGGGTGCAGCTGGACCCCAGGTAGGTACCCTCCCTGGCCACGCCAGAGCTGAAGAGAAGCCAGCCCTGTCCCATGCGTGTTATGGGGTGATGGACCACTTTTTGAAAGAGTGTCCCACCCCCCACCACGTGTCCACCACTGACTATGACTGTAGTCCCTTCCCTGCTTCTGAAACTGGACTCCTGCTTCCCCACCCCTCTATCTAGTGAGGGAATATTCTGACAGCCCATTCTAGCAGGACCTTAGGATGGAGGATTGGAAGCTCCCTGTCCAGGGGAACACAAGTGGATGCCCACTCCTGGGGAGAGGGTATATAAAGACCCCCAGCTATGGGTCACATGGGGCATCCAGTGGTGGTAGCCACTGCTTGCTGGTGAGCATGAGAGTAAGGGGTGTGGTTAGGGATAGCCTGAGGGATTGCAAGGCTGGAGTGGTTTGGCCTGTTTCCTGATTTTTTTCTAATTCAATTTAAATCTGACTCTAAGCCACTATCCCACTGAGCTGGCCAGAAATTCACTCTCAGGCATATCATTGAGTCTCCCTCCCCCATTCTCAAGCTTTTGCCAAGGTCCCAGGGTCTTAGGCAGTGCTGAGGTCTCAGGCTGGCTCCACTGGTCACACCAGCAACTGCAGAACATCCATCATTCCAGCCTTGTGGCACCTCAGGCTTGGTGGCTCTGCTGATTTGGAGTCATCTTTGGAATGTGGGAATTGTCAGGGAGGGGTAAAAGCTCTGTGCTCAAGTCTACTCTCCCTAGGTATATCAGGCAGCCATGCCCTCTAAGGCCTTGTCACTTTTGGACACTGCCTAGAGTCAGGTTTGGGACCTCTCCTCCCTAGGGGTTTGGGACCCCCAGCCCTAGTCATACTCTGCCCCTTCCCCTTCTAGGGTAAAAATCTCTTCTTCTCCCTTCGTCCTGCTCTCAAAGGCCCACCCTTGGCCTAGTGCAGTGGTTCACATCTGTAATCCCAGCACTAGGAGTTTGAGACCAGCCTGGGCAACATGGTGAAACCCCATCTCTACTAAAAATACAAAACATTGGCCAGGCCTGGTGGCATGCACCTGTAGTTCCAGCTACTCCAGAGGCTGAGGTGGAAGGATCACCCGAGTCCAGGAGATGGAGTTTGCAGTGAGCCCTGATCGCGCCACCACCCTCCAGCCTGGGCGACAGAGCAAGACTCTATCTCAAAAAACAAACAAAAAATCACTAGCCCACCCTTTCTTTCTTCTCTCCAGGACACCTTACAGAATTTCTATAAAGAGTCAAGGAAGGCTGGGTGCAGTGGCTCACACCTATAATCCTAATACTTTGAGAGGCTGTGAAGGGAAGATCACTTGAGGCCAGGAGTTCGAGATGCCTGGGCAACATAGTGAGATCTCTGTCTCTGCAAAAAAGAAAAACTAGCTGGGCATAGTGGTGAGCAGTTGTAGTCTCAGCTACTCTGGAGGCTTAGGTGGGAGGATCACCTGAGCCTAGGAGTTGGAGGCTGCAGTGAGCTATGATCACACCTTTGCACTCCAGCCTGGGTGACAGAGTGAGACTCTGTCTGTAAAAGTAATTAAGAAATTAAAAAAAAAAAATTAGGTCAAGATTATTACAAAAGACAGAAAGACCCACCAACTTCCAATAGCTTTTATGCTCTGACCACCAGAAATACCCAAGGCAAGGAAACACCACGGGACTCACTCTCTGCTTGAAAGAGCCAGGGAGGAGCAAATATAAACCAAATGAGCACAAGGTAATATCTCAATGAATCTTCTCACCCTAGTGGTTTGATGAAGGGCAGTATCACTGTCACAGGCACTGTTGTTGTGAATCTCAAACTCTCCCTGGCTAGCTCACCTGGTGACTTTACCTGGCATGAGCTTCCCTCACCCAACATCTTGGAGTACTTGGACCACCTTAAACTGCTCATATATTAATTAACTGTCATTAAATGATGCTGCAGTTACAATCTCAGAATCTTAGTGTCTTACGACCATCAAGGTCTATTTCTTAGCCAGACAAAGTGGCTCACACCTGTAATCCCAGCACTTTGGGAAGCCAAGGCAGCAGGATCATTTGAGGCCAGGAGTTCAAGACCAGCCTGGTCAACATAGCAAGACCTCATCTCTACAAAAAATAAAATAATAAAATAAAATGTTAGCCAGGTGTGATGGGACATACCTGTAGTCCCAGCTACTTGGGAGACTGCGGCAGGAAGACCCCTTGAGCCCAGGATGTTGAGGCTATAGTGAATCGTGATCATACCACTACACTCCAGCTTGGGCAACAGAGTGATACCCTGTCTCTAAAAAAAAATTCTCTCTCACTCACAGAATGAGTCACCTGAGGTTGCTGTGGCTCTATTCCATGCATTTATTTATCCTGGAATCCAGGCTGAAAAGAGAAGCCCTTTTCTGAGTCACGCTGTTCACAAAAGAGGCAGGCTGGTTGGATGGCTCAGAGCACAGCCTTGCATTCAGATAAGGCTGGGCAAAAATCCCTGCATTGTCAGAGTTAATGCTTACAACATCCCTACAAGTTAGGAGGTGATATTCTCATTTTACAGATGAGAAACCTGAAATTATCTTGCCCGAGGACACACAGGGATGTGAAGAGGTGGAGCTGGAACTCAGCCATGTATGTGTCTGGCTCCAAAGCCCAGGCTTTCACTCACCCTGCTATTCTGCCCCTGCAAAGCAAATTCAGGATCAGCCAGTTAAACACGTTGAATTGAGAGCACGTGTAGTTAGCACTGTTGTCACTCAAAACTCCACTAAAAAAAAAAAGGGTAAAGAAAGAAAAGATTTATAAATCAATAAGTACGGAGAATGAGAGCAGCAACAGGAGAGGAATGTTAACAAAGTTTTGGAAGCAGAGCTGATAAAGTGGAACAGTGAAGCTCAGGAACTGGAGGCACCTATTACTGCAAAAGCAAGGGCAAAGGTGGGGTTGAAAACAGGAAGCGGAGTTGAAAGCCTAGGGCCCCAGGCCCACCTGCCCATCACCCACACCCAGGTTCCTTCTCCTCTGACAGGAAACTGGAGTTTTATCCTATGGAGACATTGAACCAGAAAAGCAGGCACAATGCACAGGCCAGGCACAGTGGATCACATCTGTAATCCCAGCACTTTGGCCGGCTGAGGCAAGTGGATCGTTTGAGTACACGGGTTCGAGACCAGCCTGGGCAACATAGTGCAACCCTGTTTCTACTAAAAATGCAAAAATTAGCTGGGCATGGTGGCACATGCCCATAATTCCAGCTACTTGGGAGGTTGAGGCAGGAGAATCTCTTGAACTCAGCGGGGTGGGGGCGGAGGTTGCAGTGAGCTGAGATTGCGCCACTGTACTCTAGCCTGGGCAACAGAGCAAGACCTTGTCTCAAAAAAAAAAAAAAAAAAGCAGGCACAGTGGAGTGGAAAATGTTCTGTATTTTAAAGAAAGATTAAGGGAGAGTTAATAAACTGAATGTTGAGCACCACCTCCTCCCTCTTTGTGCCACTGTATTCCCAGAATTTTCTCTACCCTATGTGTACCCTCTCCAGGCAGGAGACTGGAAGATTCTTCTCTGGAGAAACATCATGACCCCAGAAAAGAGATTTATAGGTACTGAAATCCAAGAGCCCCCCCCCCCATTGAAATAGATGCTCCCAGCCCAGTTATCTCACAGTAAGATACACTAGTTGATAAGCCTTATCCCTCCCCAACTCCTCAGTGTTTAAGCAACTCTTCAGGGACTCATTATTACGTATGAACATAAAACAAAGGGTCACCATAGATTTGAGGACAGTATCTAATATGGAAGACAGAGATCAAAACAAACAAAACAAAAAGGAATGGAAGGCCCTGAGACAATGCACATGGACAAAGAAAAATGCCTTGAAACTATTAATATTCTCAGAGACACAGGAAATGATATTATTCACATGAAACAGGAAGGGCATATTAGAAACAAAGAAAACCCGGCCGGGCGCGGTGGCTCAAGCCTGTAATCCCAGCACTTTGGGAGGCCGAGACGGGCAGATCACAAGGTCAGGAGATCGAGACCATCCTGGCTAACCCGGTGAAACCCCGTCTCTACTAAAAAATATAAAAAACTAGCCGGGCGAGGTGGCGGGCGCTTGTAGTCCCAGCTACTCGGGAGGCTGAGCCAGGAGAATGGCGTAAACCCGGGAGGCGGAGCTTGCAGTGAGCTGAGATCCTGCCACTGCACTCCAGCCTGGGTGACAGAGCGAGAGTCCGTCTCAAAAAAAAAAAAAAGACTTAAAAAAAAGAAACAAAGAAAACCCAACCATAAGGGAAGAGCTTTGGAAAGTTAAAATTACGATAGCAGGAAACAAGTTGATAGAAAAGTTGGAAGACAAGCTTAAGGACAATTTTCATAAAGCAAACAAAATTATAAAGAAAGAACAATAAGAGAAGAAAGGTAAAAAATTAAAAGATAAATTTGGAGGGTCTAACATTACAAAAAACAAAAAAAGGAGTTTCAGAAAGAGAAAACATAGAAAATGAAAGAGAGAAAATTAACAAAGAAAGGATACAAAGCTTCCCTGGCTGGTCATGGTGGCTCATGCCTGTAATCCCAGCACTTTGGGAGACCAAGGCGGGCAGATCACTTGAGGCCAGGAGTTTGAGACCAGCCTGGCCAACATGGCAAAACCCCATCTCTACAAAAAATACAAAAATTAGCTGGGCATGGTGGCACAGGCCTGTAATCCCAGCTACTTTGGAGGCAGAGGTAGGAGGATCACCTAGGCCTGGGAAAGTTGAGGCTGCAATGAGCTGTGATCATGCCACTGCACTCCAACTTGGGGGACAGAGTGAGACCTCATCTCTTTTTTTTTTTTTTTTTTGAGATGAAGCCTCACTCTGTCACCCAGGCTGGAGTGTAGTGGCGCAATCTCAGCTCACTGCAACCTCCACCTCCCAGGTTCAAATGATTCTCCTGCCTCAGCCTCTCAAGTAGCTGGGACTACAGGCGCATGCCACCACACCTGGCTAATTTTTGTATTTTTAGTAGAGACGGGATTTCACCATGTTGGCCAAGCTGGTCTTGAACTCCTGGCCTCAAGTAATCCACCCGCCTCGGCCTCTCAAAGTGCTGGGGTTACAGGCATAAGCCACCAACCCCATCTCAAAAAAAAAAAAAAAAAAAGTTTGAGACTATCCTGGGCAACATAATGATATCTCATCTCTATGAAAGAAATTTTAAAATTAACCAGGTGTGGTGGTGCCTGCCTGTAGTCCCAGCTACTTGGGAGGCTGAGGAGGGAGGATGGCTTGAGCCTGAGAGACCAAAGCTGCAGTAAGCTGTGGTTGCACCACTGTATTTCAGGCTAGGTGATAGAGTGAGACCCTGTCTCAAACAAACAAACAAACAAAAAACTGTAAGAGGAAGTGATTTCCAAACCTAAATTATATTCCCTACTAAGCTATTAACCAAGTATGATGGTAGAATTTTCAGATATGCAATTCTTCACAAAATTTGATCTCTTATGTATACTTTCTCAGGTGCTCTACCAAAATGAGGTAATAACAAGAAAGAGAAAGACAAGTGTTCCAAAAATAGGACATCCACCCAAGAGACATGTGTTAGCAAGTCCCAGGGTGACAGCTGAGCAGCAGGCCTGAAGAGAATCAGGTGGAATAAGATAACACAGGGTTCCTGAAGGAATATCTCGGGAAAAGAGGGAATCAGATATAGGACCTTATAGAAAATAGCTCTTGGGGCTTGCAGATTTATATATATAAACAATTTTCTTTGGATATAAGATCAATATAAAAAATCAAGTATATTTCTACAATGGGCAATCCAGTGACAAAATGAGGAAAACAATTCTGTGTATAATAGCATCAAAAAGAATAAAGTACTTAGGAATAAATTTAATAAATGAAGTGCAAGACTTGTACAATGAAAACTACAAAATATTGTTGAAATAAATTAAAGAAGATCTAAGCAAATGGAGAGGCATCCCATGTTCATGGATCAGAAGACTTAATATTTTAAAATGGATGTACCCCTCAAATTGATCTACAGATTCAATGCAATCTCTATCAAAATCCCAGCTGGGTTTTTTGCAGAAATTGATGAGCTCATTTTAAAATTCATATGGAAATGCAAGGGAACTAGAATAGCCTAAACAATCTTTAAAAAGAATAACAAAGATGGAAGACTCATACTTCCTGATTCCAAACCTTCCTACAAAGCTAGAGTAATCAAAACAGTGTGGTAGTGGCATGAGGATAGACTATAGATAAATGGAATAGAATTAAGAGCTCAAAAATAAACCCTCATATTATGGTCAATTGATTTTTGACAAGGGTGCCAAAACAATTCAGTCAGAAAGAACAGTCGGCCAGGCATTTGGCTCACACCTGTAATCCCAGAAATTTGGGAGGCCTATATGGGCAGATCACTTGAGGCCAGGAGTTTGAAACCAGCCTGGCCAACGTGGCAAAATGCTGTCTTTACTAAAAACACAAAAATTAGCTGGGCATGGTGGCGTGCACTTGTACTCCTAGCCACTCAGAAGACTGAGGCATGAGAATTGCTTGAACCCAGGAGGCAGAGGTTGCAGTAAGTAGAGACCAAAACTGCCTGGCCTTTCACGACCCAGCCTCAGAAGTCACATGGCCACTACACTCCAGTCTGGGCAACAGAGTGAGACTCTGTCTCAGAAAGAAAAAAAAAAAAAAAAAACTACAAGCAAAGAATGGAGTTGGGGAGTGACTTCTTGGGTAATGACAATATTCTTAAACAGATTCTGGTGATGGCTGTACAACTAAATATACTAAAAACCATTGAACTTTACACTATAGGGTAATTTTATAGTATATAATTATATGTCAATAAAGTTGTTTAAAAATTAAAAATAATTTTCTTAACAAATTTGGGAAGAGTTAATGACAGTTACAAAGAAATCTAAGCAACAAAAACAAAAAAACATGGTATTATATGGATTTGAAAATGCATATATTTTTCACATTTTAACATTTCTGATACTGAGATGCATCCTACAAACAATGGAGCATCACAGTTTAGTTGGGAGTGTTCTTTCTTAGTGGTACATAAATAATGGCACATCTTATTGTCTTAAATTAGAAGAATTACAGTGATATGTTCAGAAGGAACAAGATGTGCAAGAGGCCAGGTGCAGTAGCACACGTCTGTAATCTCAGCACTTTGGGAGGCCATGGCAGGAAAATTGCTTGAGCTCAGAAGTTTCAGATCAGCCTGAGCAACACAGGAAGACCTCATCTCTATTTTTTAAAATGTAAAAATTAGCCAGGTGTGGTGGTGTGCACCTGTAGTCCCAGCTACTCAGGAGGCTGAGGTGGGAGGATCTCTTGAGCCTGGGAGGTCAAGGCTGCAGTGAGCCATGATTGTGCCACTGCACTCCAGCCTGGGTGACACAGTGAGACCCTGTCAAAAGGAAAAAGAAAGAAAGAAGGAAAAAGAGGAAAGAAAGAGGAAGGAAGGAAGGAAGGAAGGAAGGAGGGAGGGAGGGAGGGGAAAAAGAAGGAGAGAGAAAGAAAGAAAGAAAGAGAGAGAAAGAAAGAAAGAAAGAAAAAGAAAGAAGTGCAAGATAGGAAATGTAATTATAATATGCTCCATGGCTCATCAATGCACAAGTCTTGTAGCCATAATCAGACAGAAACACATTAATGGAATACAGCTTTTTCTGAAAGTTGTGATATTATCATATTGGGAGGATAAAGGGAGGAAAAGTAGAATATGGGGTGGTGTGAAAGAGTTAATGCTTCATCTTCAATAATGGGGAGTAAAAAGACAATATCTAAAATCAATAATTTGAGAAAATAGTATGAATGCATTATTTAGAAATATGGATGTAAGTAACAGAAGTGACTGAAAGAGTTTGACAGGGAGAAGTCAGGGATGGGGAGGGAATTACCGAAATATTTTCCTGTTATTGTTGCTGATATAACTGTGGTACCATTTGATTTTAAAAATCATGTATCTGTAGTACTTTGATTTGAATAGAAGGAAAAAAGGAAATGGGGAGAGGGAAGGAGGAAGTTGGGGGTTCTCTGTGGATCCTATCCCTTGATCAGAAGGGCTGGGGGCAATGCCCCGACCTCAGGTCCAATGGGAGGGAAAATTGAGCCACACCGAGGGGGCTGCATTATGCAGAGAGTGACTCTCCTGTCCACAACCCTGACAGGAGTGCAGTGGAATGTTAGAGCCTGCCAGGAGAATTTGTTTTCAGATTCTATCCTCCTTCAGAGGCACTGACCTCCCCCACAAAAGGGAGGGGCTCCCAGCAGCAGCCAAACCCAAGCCCTCCTGGGGCTCTGTGCTCTGCAGCCTCACAGCCAGGGATCCTGGCTGGGGTGGGGTCAGCCACAGTTCTGCTGAACCAAAGAAACCCAGTCTTCCACTGCCGTGAGGAACTGCTGCGGAGGCGGCCACCAACGCACCCACCCCACCTGCAGTGCGAAGAAGGGAGACTGCAGCATGAGTGTTCCAAGAGCTCCTGTATTGGAAAAAAAAATCACTACTTTGCTACTTTACTGATACAAGGTGTTCCTCAGTTTCATCTTCTTGTATTCCAGATGGTTCATGGTCAGATATCTTTGATTCCTGTTCTGGGGCTCTTCCAGCTATCTGTTGCTATGGAATAAACATCCCAAACCTGTTGCATAAAACCACTACCATCCATTATGCTCTTGGATTCATTGTCTCAGGAATTTAGATGGGGACCAAAGGGAATGGCTTGTCTCGGTTCCATGATGTCTGAGGCCTCGGTGGGGAAGATTTGAATGGCTGTGAGCTGGAACCACCCAGAGGCTTTGTTGCTCGTGTCTGGCACCTGGGCTACGATGACTTGCAGGCTGGGCTCAGCTGGGACAGTTGACCTGATGCCTACATGTTACTCCTCCAGATGGCTTGGGTTCCTCACAGCATGGCAGCCACAGAGTAGGGAGAACTCTTTCTCAGGTGGTGGGTCAGAGTGCTAAGAGTGACTGTCCCATTGAACAAGACCAAAACTGCCTGGCCTTTCACGACCCAGCCTCAGAAGTCACATGGCATCATTCCTACCATGCTGTCTTGCTCAAAGCAGTCACAAGCCTGCCCAGATTAACAGGGAGAGGACATAGATCTGACTGCTTAATGGGAGGAGTGTTAGAAAATTTGCAGCCATGTCATAAAAATACCACAATGACCCAGTATTATTAATTAGAATAAAAACAATGTAAAGTATTTTACACATATCATATACCTGTCTACCAGGTAGCTCAATGAGGAAGCCAACGTGCTATGATGGTTAAGTGTCTGGCATTAAAACCAAGCAGAACGGAGTTCAAAACCTGGCTCAGCCACTGAACTGTGTGCCCTTGAGCAAGCCACTTCACTTCTCCACATCTCAGCTGCCTCATTGGTAAAATGGGGATAATAGTATCGACCTCATATAGTTTGTTTGTTTTTAAGGATTACATGGACAGCATATGCAAACAACTTGTCCCACAATAAGCATTCAGAAAATGTTAGTCCCTTTTTCCCTAAATTATTTCAAACGCTACACTTCCATTATTTCTGTTATCTCAGGTTTTTGAAGTTATGCTATCATTTGAAATCTTTACAGATAAATGGAAAGAATGGTTGCTTTCATCAGGAAACAACACCCCTGATCTTGTGGGAAACTGTTCCTCCTTCCCTTTCTGTTCAAATAGGAGCTGCCAGCTTCTACCTCCCTGGTCACAGTGATTGCTTCAGAGGTGGGCAGAAGAGCCAGGCCACACTGATCACCCTATCCCATTTTCTAGGCCTCAGTGGGTCTGGACGAGGGCATGTGGCCCTGACAGATCAATCACATTCTTGGAGGTGTGCTTTCTTTGCCACAACTAGCTAACAGGAAAACAAGCTAATATATGAACCCATGATTTTCGGATGACCATGATCCAGTCTTATGGAGAAATCCAATTCAGTAGAAGGAGGTCACGGTGCAGGAAGACACAAACACAACAAAAGTAGGAACTGAGCACTAGGCCAAGCCCTAGGGTCATGAAGTCCCTAGGCCCAGCTGCCTGCAGCTATACCTTCATCCTTCCTGGTGCCCATACATTCCTCTTCTTCTAAGCTATTTGATTTGTTTTCTGTCATTTGCAACCAAAAGAATCCTAAGTAATATACCCCTCTGATTTATATATTTGTTACAAAGAAGGTAAATCATTCATAAACTCCAGTACTTTCACTATTATATTTTTCTATTTTTGTTATTTATTTTTGAAACTGCATCTTACTCTGTCACCCAGGCTGGAGTGCAGTGACATGATCATAGCTCACTGCAGCCTAATATTCCTGAGCTCAAGCAATCCTCCTGTCTCAGACTCCTAGGACTACAGATGCTTGTCACCGTGCTGGGCTAATTTTTAAATTTTTAGTGGAGACAAGGTCTCACAATGTTGCCCAGGCTGGTCTTGAACTTGTGGCTCAAGCAATCTCCCAGCCTCAGTCTCCCAAAGTGCTGGGATTACAGGCGTGAGCCACCTCGCTCAGGTTTTCCACTGTTATAAAGGAATCAATTAATTACAGTGACACACCTCTAAGTGATAAAACCCACCAGCTGTTGAGAGTTCTTGACATGAACTTCCTGAGATTCCTAAGTTTAAGTCATTGAAGATGATTCACCGAGTTACGCAACTTTTTAGGAGGAGGCCCTGTCTTTTCCATACCAGCCATTAGACTTTCTCACCTCTGGCTTCTGTGCCTACCTGGAGGACCCTGGTCCCTGCCTGCAGCATCGGGCCACACTCTGGCTCAGAGCAGCTGACACTGAAATAATGACACGCCCCAGATCCAAAGAGGATTAGAGATTAGAAATGTCTGCCCTCTGGGCACTGCCCAAGGAAAGATCCCTTGAAAGCTGTATGCTTTGATGGAGTTTATTTCTCTTCTAATTGATGTGACGGCATTGAAAAGAATAGTTTGGTGATATAAGCAACAGACTCCTCTAAAAGTAGAAAAGAATCTTACTGAAGAAGGAAGTTTCAAGGGATAAAAGCAATCTTTTTTTTATAAAGTGAGTTTTCTATCTTTAAATAACTTTTCTTTATTCTTTATTATTAAAATTTCTTTTAAATTTTTTTAAAATTAAAAAAAAATTTTTTGAGACAGGGTCTCACTCTGTTTTCCAGGCTGGAGTGCAGTGGCGCGATCACCGCTTACTGCAGCCTCGACCTCCAGGAGTGGCTGGGACTACAGACGTGCACCACGACACCTGGCTAATGTTTTGTATTTTTTTGTAGAGACTAGATTTCACCATGTTGCCCAGACTGGTCTCAAACTCCCGGGCTCAAGCGATTCTCCTGCCTCGGCCTCCCAAAGTGCTGGGATTACAGGTGTAAGCCACCGTGCCCAGTGACTTTCCTTTTTTCTTGGGAAAAAGAGAAAGAGAGAAGTTTTGCTGGGATAAAAATGTGTCCTTTGTCAGCTGGGGCTGAGTGGAGGAAGTAGGCTGCATGGTAGCATCTCCAGCCTGGTCAAGCTCACTTATGGTCGGTCACTGAAGCACGTGGAGTCGTGGGATGCAAGGAATGTGCTGATGTGTAGGAGAGTGTAGCCGCATTTCCTGTGTCCACCTGTTGGGCAGTCTTGATCTATGGGTTATTGCTTTCTTACTTGTAGATGAGAAATGAGTCCCACCTTGGAAAGATGGGGAAAATGTCTGTATGGAGAGCAGATAGCCACATGGCCTGTGTGAGGATGAGAAAGCTGCTCCAAGCAGTCCTTGTGGGATCATCTCTTCCTTGTTCTTTTTCCTCTCAACATAACTTGCAGGGTTTGGCAGGTAGGAGGGGAGCAGGATGGGGACCTGAGAGGCCTGTCCTTCTTCTAGCTCCTGTTCTAGTTCCTTGCTGTTCTTCAAGGGGAGGAAACATGGATCTTAGTGGGTAGACTGGGCCACACTAACCAGTGGATCAGGTCACTGTGTATTAAAAGGTTATACACAGCACACTGACCTCTGCCGACTCCTGCTTCTGTAAGTCTGAGGCTAGAAGCTGCTATGAACCTCCCTTGCCTTGCCTTGCCTTCTGTCTCTGGTGTTTTCCCATCATGAAGCTAAATTGGAAAACTTTGCTGTTTGGCCATCTGGCTCTCTTTCCACTTCCCCTCGTGTATGTATCAGGAGTCTTTCCTTTTTCTCTGAAGTCTTGGTGGCCAGTGGGAGGTATATTTCAGATTTAGACTTTGTCAGAAGGAGTGGGCCCATTTAGGACCCTAGGTGAATGTACCAGCCCCATTTTACCAGAGAACCAGGAGTGCCAGGCAGCGGTGATGGGATGGGCACTTTGTTAATAATAGCTTGTTCCCATTTGTTCATCAGGACCTCCGCAGGAAAGAGACAAATCTGCTCCTTCTTACTGCCTATCTTATTCTTCCTGTCTACTAGCAGGCATATAAGAGATCCCAAATAATAACATAAACAAAATAGAAACTTATTCCCCTCTCACATAAAGTTTGTGCTGTCATGGCAGTCTTGCTCTGCAAAGACATCAGGACCCCAGACTCCTTCTTTTTTTTTTTTTTTTTTTTTTTTTAAGACAAGGTCTCACTCTGTCACCTGAGCTGGAGTGCAGTGGGTCATGGCTCACTGTAGCCTCCACCTCCCAGGCTCAAGCCTGTCTCAGCCTCCCAAGCAGCTGGGACTACAGGTGCCTACCACCCTGCCCAGCTAATTTTTCTAGAAGGGGTTTCACCATCTTGCCGAGGCTGGTCTCAAACTCCTGGGCTCAAGAGATCTGCCCACCTTGGCCTCCCAAAGTGCTGGGACTACAGAGGTGAGCCACCGCCTCAGTCTCCCTTTAACTTCGAGCTGCTTCATCTCTCCGGTGTTGCCTTTGTCTTCATGGTCCAAGCTTGCTCACCTTCCCATCTGCATTCCAACTGGCATGGAGCAAAAATGTGAAATATACCAGGAACGTGTGGGATGCACCCATTTATCTAAGGCAGGGGTCAGCAACCACAGCCTGCAGGCTGGCCAGCTGTTTTTGTAAACAGGCTTTATCGGAACACAGACACTCTCCTTTGTTTGTCTATGGCTGCTTTCAACTACAAGTGCAAAGTTGAGTAGTCACGACACAGCTATATGGCCCACGAAACCTGAAATATTTACTATTTGGCCCTTAGGAAAAAGTCAACAGAACACTCTTCCAAGGGCATGATGGGAGGCTGCCTACTGGACTTCTGCTCACACCCCACTGGCCAGACCATGGCCACCCCTAGCCCAGGAAGGTTGAGAAATATAGTCCTTTTTCTTTTTCTTTTAAGACAGAGTCACTCTTGTCACCCAGGCTGGAGTGCAGTGGTGCTATTGGCTTACTGCAGTCTCAATCTCCCAGGCTCAAGTGATCCTCCCACCTCAGCCTCCTGAGTAGCTGGGACTGCATGCACATACCACCATGCCCAGCTAATTTTTTGTTTTTATAGTCTTGCTATGTTGCCCAAGCTGATCTTGAACTCCTCCCACCTCAGCCTCCCAAAGCGTTGGGATTACAGGCCTGAGCCACTGTGCCTGGCTGAGAAATGTAGTTTTTATTGCAAGTGGCCACATGCCCAGCTGGATTGTCAGTTTTTACTAAAAAATGGGAAGACTGGCAATTGGAGGACAGCCAGCTGTCTTTCTACACGGGTCATGTGTTCTTCAGCCTGATGTTGGTGCCTGATATTTTAAAATTTTGAGTTTACAAATGAGATCCTTGCTATTCACTCATAGCCACATTGATTTTTTTGTTGCCTCTGCCTTTCCTTCCTCATTAGGTATTTTGCCTAGCAAAGACAGGGTTCAATTCAAGCGCTGCTTTTCTTTGCAGAGTCTCTTTCCTAAATGCCTTTATACTCAAGTGTGGGACAACATCTGGCTGTGCTGCCTCCCTGTCCCTGCCAGTGACAAAGTCTCTGTTGGCAAATTGTCCCCAATCCACCATTCCATATCTTTGTCAGAACTTCGTCCAAAGCAGTAATTTCTCTCTCTCGGGAAATGGAAAGCAACCTCCAGGGAAGGTGGGAACTTGTTGCACACCTTGGTGGTGGGCAAGTAGGATGCCCCTGTAGATAAAGTCCTTCCCACCCCATTCCTGCTGTGTCCTAGAGATAGTGCCTTTATGATCCAGGCCAGGACTTTCTCTCATTCTCTCCTAAATGACAACTGCTCCTCAAGTTACACCCTCAACATGCAAGCCCTCGGATTTGAGGATTTCTGAAGCAGGCAAGTAGCTTCTTAACACCCTTCCTAAGGCTGGGCACAGTGGCTCAAACCTGTTATCCAAGCACTTTGGGAGGCAGAGATGGGTGAATCACTTGAGGCCAGGAGTTCAAGACCAGCCTGGGCAACATACAGAGACTCCCCACCATCTCTACAAAAATTTTTTTAAAAATTAGCTGAGCATGGTGGCACGCAACTGTAGTCTCAGCTACTTGGGAGGCTGAGGTGGGAGGCTGAGGTGGGGAGGACCCCTTGAGCACAGGAGGTCAAGGCTGCAGCGAGCCAGGATTGCGCTACTGCACAGCAGCCCGGACAACAGAGGCCCCATCTCAAACAAAACAAAACAACAAAGCAAAACACCCTTCCTAATAAGTCTGCCTCTTTCAAATATCCTCCTAAGACCATATCCAATCTTAGTCTCATCACATCATCTTGGTTCCACCTATGAGATCATATTTACCATGCTGTGTTCTGGCTTCATCTTAGACTTGCTCATGACTCACACACTGTCTGAACACAAATGCAGAACAGCTTAGAATCAGGTCTGGAGCAAATTTTGAAACCCTCGCTATGTGTTATGTGAGAAACATAGAGCTGAAAGAACTAAGGGTGCCTGGCTTAGAGAAGGGAAGCCTGCATGGGCATCATCTTCAAATAGTTGAAGGACTGTCATGTGGAAAAGCGATTAAAACATTTCTATAAGTTTTAGGATTTGACTTTTTAAAACTAACGAGCAAGTATTACTTTGGTAAGTAGGAAAAAGGACAACAACGATATACAGATGAGATGAGGCCCATTCAGAGTGGCCCAGAATGGCAAAACTGGGATGGATCAAAGCAAAACATTTTTTGATGCAAAACAAAAAAGAACCTTCTCAGAAGTGGAGCTCTCCAATGTGGAGTAGCAATGAGAGGTGTGAGGTTCTTATCTTGATGAGATTTAAGCAAATGATGAATTTTAAGCCGAATAGAGGGTTAACAAAGTGACTATCCTAGGCAATGTCCTTTTCATTACAAAGAGGAACCTTCTCAATTAGTTTAGGTTAGAGGAGATTTCTGAAAAGAATTTGGCTCTCATGGAATCCGAGGAAAAGCAGAACAACTGGGCTGTAGTAAGGGAGGGAATGAGATCAGCTCCAAGCCATAGTTCCACCGTGGTGACTCAGCTCCCAGCTCTGTTTCTGGGTTTTATAATTCATATTCCTTCCCGAGAAGCCGAAAGGCCATTGGCAAGAGTACAGATTTGGCGTGCCCTGAGTCAGGCGTTCAGTCCTGGTTCAATAGCAAATCACTCATGGGAATGGAGTCTCATGACTCAAACATAAAAACATGGTGACAGAGCCATCCATGCAGTGGGTGTAAACATTCTCAGAAAAGCTTGATGGGGAGGTAGACACCCTCAAAATGATGTTTAAGGTCCTGTCCAATCTGGGGGCTCACTAATCCTGAGTCAAAAGTAATTTTAAGCAGATGATATTCTTCATGTGGTTGCAAAGAGGTCAGGACTAATTAACATTCAGCTGAAGGCATGAGCTTGAATTAAACTGAGGGGGCAGCAGAGGAGAGCGCAGGGCCATGGGAAGAAAGGGGCAGAAGGGGGGTCAATGTAGCCCACTGGTCAACTCACAGACCTTGGCAGGTTGCCTACTGGGACATGCATTGTCTAGGACAGAGTTACCCATGGGCTGAATTACAAGTTATACAGCATCTGTGTCCACACAGGTTTTTTTTTCCCATGCCATTTAAAAAATAAACTATTAAATTTTAGAATAGTTTAGACTTACAAAATGTTGCACCAGTACTACCGAGCTCCCATATATCCCACAACCGTTTTCCCCTATTGTTAATAGCTTACACTACTATGTGCTGTGGTCTGAATATTCATGTCTCCTCAAAGTTCGTATGCTGAAACCCTAGCCCCCAAGGTGAAGGTATTAGGAGGTGGGGCCTTTGGGAGGTGTTAAGGTCACGAGGGTAGAGCCCACATGAATGGGATTAGTGTCATTATGCAAGAGCCCCAGGGATCTCACTAGCCTCTTCTGCCATATGAGGACACAGGGAGAAGGTGCCACCTATGAGAAACAGGCTCTCACCAGGCACAGCATCTTCTAGCACCTTGATTTTGGATTTCCCAGCCTCAAGAGCTATGAGAAATACATTTCTGTTGTATATAAGCTATCCTGTATATGGTATTTTGTTATCGGCCAAAACTAAGACACAAGGGTATATTGTGAGCCCTATATTCAAGGGGCTTGCAGTCTTCTAGGGAAGGCCACTGGTCATGGAATGGGTGTGCAGGGAGTCCAGAGAAGGGACTCCAGAGAAGGGCAGTCCTTGGGCTGTTCCATGACCCAGCTGGTGGAGCTGAGGCCAACAGATGGGCAGGGAAGGGGCAGAGGGCCAATCCTGGGAGAGGACTGTGTAGTCCACATCAACAGGGCACCCTGCCCACAGCCCAAGGACAGCTGGAGAAGGTGGCAGTGACTGAGGGAGGGCTGCAGAGAGAAAGCAAGAGCCTAGTTGGAGCTACAGGAGTCATGCCAAGCTCCACTCTGTGGAGCTAAGGGAAGAACACAGGTCCTGAGGATGGGGATCCGGGTCAGCCTGTGGGGGTCACAAGGAGCAAGGCTGCTGCCCACTGGAATTTTGCTGCCCAAAGTCTGTGGCAGAACAGAAGCAGGACCTGGCTTGCTGGTGCTGAGCTGAATAACTGCTGCCCAGGGTTCCATCCTCCCGCTGCCCTAGGTCAGGGCCAGCCCGAGCTGGGAAGGAAGTTTGACCTGGCAGGTAGGGGTGAGGGTGTAGTGGCCCAGCAGCCACAAGGGCAGGGTGCATCACAGGTCCCGGAAACCAAAGCTGCTGGGTAAAATGAGAACTAAGATGGGAGCAGGACAGGTGGTAGGGAGATGGAGAGGGCATGCTGGTGATGGGAACTCCAGAAATGAAGGCAGGGGAGGGACGTCAGGCCTCACCTAGTGGCACAGAGGGCTTGGGGTGGGGAGGAAAGGCAGGGAAGGAGGTGAGGGTGGGCCACACATCAGGGTTTCCTGAACATCAGCAGCCCAACAGAGAGGCTCCACATCACAGTTTGTGTCATGACCTGAAAATACAGAAGATGCATGAGGGGCTCCCCTCAGATGGGCCCGGGGCACCCCTATACCACCCAGAACTAGGTGGCCTAGCTCAAATCCTGCCTCTGCCTCTTCCCAGCTGTGTCCATTTAGGCACATAACTTAACCTGTCCGTGACTCTGATTCCTCAACTAGTGATAATGATAACACCTACTTCATGGAGTTGTTGTAAGGATTGAGTCAAAATACAGAAAGCGCTGAGAACACTGCCTGGCACACAGTGCCACATAAGCATTTGCTAATATTATAGCTGGTTACAGTAAAGCAGTTTGAACATCAGCCAATATTTCCCAAGTTGTATTCCACGAAATCTTCAACTGAGACACTTCCATCAAAAAGGTTCTTATGGGCCAGGTACAGTGACTTATGCTTATAATCTCAACACTTGGGGAAGCCAAGTTGGGCAGACCACCTGAGTCCAGGAGTCTGAGACCAGCCTGGGCAGCATAGCAAGACCTCATCTCTACCAAAAAAAAACTAATACATACATATATGTATATATACACACATATACATACATACATGTATCTATACACACATATGCATACATACATGTATATACACACATATACATACATGTATATAGACACATATACATACATATATGTATATAGACACATATACATACATATATACACACATATACATACATATATATATATATATAAATCAGCTGGACATGATGGCACGTGCCTGTAGTCCTAGCTACTTAGGAGGCTGAGGTGGGCGGATCGGTTGAGGCTGAGCGATTGAGGCTGCAATGAGCCATGATCACCTCACTGTACTCTAGCCTGGGTGACAGAGTGAAAAGGTTTTTATGGTCAAGTAAATTTGGAAAAAGCCTCATATCCACACCAAGCTCTGACAAGTTCACAGTTAAAAAAAAAAACAAAAAAAATAAACAAACAAAAAGTCAAAATAGCCCTCTCTAAGTTTATTTAACCCAGTGGTTCCAAACCTAGTCCATTATGGAATCCTCTGAACGCCTCCCAGGACAGTGTGCCATGGGACCTCAGTTTGGGAAGCGCTCTGAGGAAAGGTGGGGAGGGAGTCTCTGAAAGCAGAGAAAGGGGCGACACCACCTGGCAGGGGAAGCCACAGAGAGATCCTAGTGCCCAGGAAGTGGGGAGGGGAGGAGGCTTTGGTGTGCGGCCCACAACAGAAGGGAAGGGGCATGTGAGGGACCCCAGGAGAGGGGGGATAGAGAGGACCAGGGTGCTATTTGGATTTGGAGAGGAAATGGGAGGAGGCAGAAGTGACCATGAGAATTCACACTGGGGGAGGTAGGAAATGGGGGAGCAGAAAGGGGGATGGAGTGGGACATGTCCTTCCTTATGTCCCCACTCACTCTCTGCACACTCACTCCATGACCCCTTCCCAATTGTGGAATTGAGCAGGGTCTAAGTCCTGTGGCTTCCCTGAAGAGGGCCCTGGAAAAGGGAAGGTGGGGACAGATGCTTCCTGGGGGGAGAAGAGCCCTCAGAAGCACAGAAGCACAAACATATTCTGTCCTCACTATGCACAGATCGTGTGGTTGTAAAACCGACAGCAGTTGTCCAGGGCCTCTGGGCTGAACTCTGGGTTGATGCTAAAAAGAAAGCAAAGATTGCAGTGTGAGCTCCAGGCCTGGCTCTGCTGGCCACAACCAGGCTGTGCAACACTGGGAACATTGCTTCAAGTCTCCGGTCCACCCTTCCTCCATTGATCCTCGAGCCTTCCCTTCCCCATCAGCTGCAGCCATAACATTTCTACCCTCACCCTGGTACCAAAGGCATTCCCCCAAGCACTCAGGCATTCTGTCCATCACTATGGGTCCCATGCAGGTCCCACAGCCCAGGCCCTCACCTCTGGAAGGCCTCACGACAGCACTGGTATATTTCAAAGCTACTGCTGCTGAGGGTCATGTTCAGGAGGGACGTGCAGTCGACTTCAGCCCCCCTGGGCACATAGAGGATCCCTGTGGAGGAAAGTGGTAGGTGGACAGGGCCCCTGGGCTAGCCAGAAAATCAGGGTTCCACCTTCTGAATCTGCTAGGCCTGCACTCACCTGCCATACAGGCATTCACCAGGGACACACAGGCTCCTGTGAAGAGTGCCCGGAACACTATCTGGGAGAAGTCACTCTTCCGTTGGGGAACCATGGAGGCTGCAAGGGGACAGAAGTGCTCAGGGCCAGGGAAGCTATGTCCCTGTCTGCCCATGTTCTGCAGCTCTGGCTGCATCGCTGATCTCCCTTCCTCTTCTACTAATAGATGGCCAGAGGGACAGACGTTGTCCTCCTGACCACTTGCTGAGCTCAGGAGTCCTCCTTGGCTTGGACCCCTAGGCAATGCCCCACATCTCCCCACACACCATGAGTGGCAGATGCAGGAAAAGAATGTGAGTTTGGAGTCAAGCAGACCTGGGATTAAATACAGGCTCGGCCACTCACTAGCTGAGTGACTTGGGCTACCTCTTCACTTCTCCAAGACTCTGTTTCCTTCTTTGTAAAATGGGATGATTACACCGCCAGGCAGGGTAGCTGCCAGGAGTGGAAATGTTATTTGTAAAGAACTGAGAACTGTGCAGATCCTTTGACCCTAGGCCCCACCAGGCCTGCCTGCCTGTCCCCTGTGGGTGTGGGAACAGTCAGGCCAAAGCCTTGGGGACAGGCCAGCACCACACCTCCTGTCCCTGAGCTAGGCTTGGCCTTCAATGCCCAGGTGCTAACCTCCTGGGCTACCAGCAGCAGCAGAGAATCAGGGAATTCTAGGGCTAGGAGGAAACTCTATGAAATTTTTTTTTTTTTTTTTTTTTGAGACAGAGTCTCACTCTGTAGCCCAGGCTGGAGTGCAGTGGTGCGATCTCAGCTCACTGCAATCTCCGCCTCCTGGGTTCAAGCATTCTCATGCCTGGGTTCAGCCTCCTGTGTAGCTGGGATCACAGGCACACACCACCACACCTGGTTAATTTTTGTATTTTTAGTAGAGATGGGTTTTGCCATGTTGGCCAGTCTGGTCTCAGACTCCTGACCTCAAGTGATCCACCTGCCTGGGCCTCCTAAAGTGCTGGGATTACAGGCATGAGCCACCACACCTGGCCTCTATGGCCATCTTGTTTGGGTCCGGCTTTAGACAAATGAGACAACTGAGGCCTACATGTTCCCAGCAAGTTCAAGTCTCTGACTCTCCTAGACACTGGTAAGGCCCTGATTAGACTCACTCAAGCCTCCCAGCATGATCCCAATGGAGCTGAAATTGGCAAATCCACAGAGGGCAAACGTCGTGAGGACTTCAGCTCTGACCTGAAAATACAGAAGATGCATGAGGAGGGACTCCCTTCAGATGGGCCTGGGGCACCCCTACAACACCCAGGCTCCCTGGCCTTAACTTTATCCACTTCTTACATGTAATTGACCTTCAAGCCCACTGTGCTGCCTCTTCCCCAGCCTTGCGATTCCCACCTCTGAGTTGGTTCAAACCACACCACATCAAAAACGTAGCCCTCCTCTCTTATCTATCCTTCAACCTTTTTTTTTTTTTTGAGACAGAGTTTTACGCTTGTCACCCAGGCTGGAGTGCAGTGGTACAATCTCAGCCCACTGCAACCTCTGCTTCCTGGGTTCAAGCAATTCTCCTGCCTCAGCCTCCCATGTAGCTGGGATTATAGGTGCCTGCCACCATGCCTGGCTAATTTTTTGTATTTTTAGTAGAGACAGGGTTTCACCACGTTGGGCAGGCTGGTCTCAAACTCCTGATTTGAGATGATCCGCCCACCTCGGCCTCCCAAAGTGCTGGGATTACAGGTGTGAGCTACCACACCCAGCCTGTCCTTCAACTCTTTTTTTTTTGAGACGAGTCTCACTCTGTTGCCCAGGCTGGAGTGCAGTGGCTGGATCTCAGCTCACTGCAAGCTCCGCCTCCGGGGTTTACGCCATTCTCCTGCCTCAGCCTCCCGAATAGCTGGGACTACAGGCGCCTGCCACCTCGCCCCGCTAGTTTTTGTATTTTTTAGTAGAGACGGGGTTTCACCATGTTAGCCAGGATGGTCTCGATCTCCTGACCTTGTGATCCGCCCGTCTCGGCCTCCCAAAGTGCTGGGATTACAAGCTTGAGCCACCACGCCTGGCCCCTTCAACCTTTTAATCTTCATTACCAGCCTTGCTGGATGGGGTTCAGCCTTTCTTAGTCCTCTTGCTTTGGCCCTACTAAGCTCTGTCCTGGGGCCATTTGGTGGACAGCCCCTTCTCTGACCCTGCAGTCCTGGGCTTCCAGTTCACAGCATTCCTGTGAATGCTCTCAGGCTGAGAGAGGGAGTGTGGTGCACAGGAAAGAGTGAGGGATTTGGACCCCAGTCAGCCTGGTTTCTAGGATTGTCTCACCAACAATCAGCTTGAGCAAGTCAGTTACTTCTTTCAGTGTCAGTTTCCCTGTCTGGAATAGGGGAATAATAGTACTTGCCTGAGAGGGCTGTAAAAAGGATTATATAATGTATGGGAAACACCAGACAGAGAGTAAGTGTTTAAACATGATAGTTATTCCTTTGGTTCTTAGCAACTGTCCTATTTCCCAGAAAGAAGTTTTAAGAGCCAAAATGAAATAATTCGAAAACAAAATTGGTTTATGAGTGCAAAAAAATAGAATGCAACGAATAAGAGCTAATATTTTATAACACAACAAGGTGACTATAGTCAATAATGACTTAATTGTACATTTAAAAATAACTAAGAGTATAATTGGATTGTTTGTAACACGAAGGATAAATGCTTGAGGGGGTGGATACCCCATTCTCCATGATGTGCTTATTTCACATTGTGTGCTGGTATCAAAGCATCTCATGTACCTCATAAATATATACACCTACTATGTACCCACATAAATTAAAAATTATTTTAAAAAATTGGTATAGAGCCTCCCCTCGCACTATATAAAAATTAATTCTTGATAAATATTAATATTTTAAGCATAAAATGATAGAAAATATAGGATAATAAATAGAACTACAAAGTAGTATTATTACTGTTATTTTGGAGAGGAGCAAACCAAGGCTCAGAGAGGTTAACTAACTAAGGAAGTTCACACAGCAAGAAGGTAGCTGTATCAGAATTTGAACTCAGTTCTGACTCCAAAGCTCATGGTCTGAATTATCTCATCACATTATTTCAGGAATTTAACACTTTCCAGATAACTTTCTTTTTCTTTCTTTCCTTTTTTTGAAAACTTCTGCCTCCTGGGTTCAAGTGATTGTCATGCTTCAGCCTCCCAAGTAGCTGGGATTACAGGTGTGTGTTACCACACCTGGCTAAGTTTTGTATTTCTTATTTTGCCAAACATTTCTTGTTTGCCATGTTGGCCAGGCTGGTCTCAAACTCCTGGCATCAAGTGACCCACCATCCTTGGCCTCCCAAAGTGTTGGAATTACAGGCATGAGACATCGTGCCCAGTCGCACTTTCCAGATAACTTTCTAAGTTTGGAAATAATGGAAGAAATCACAAAAGAAAAGATTTGGTATAAAATCTGTGTTAAAAAAACAAATCCCAAATGCTGGATCAAGTGAGAGCTGACAGGCACTGGGTGACTTTGTACCTCACTGAGGAAAAATAACTAAACATGGGCAGAGGAGACCCTAAGAAGCCAAGAGACAAAATGTCATCATATGTACTCACTGTCCAAGCTTGTTGGGAGGGGCACAAGAAGAAGCACCCAGATGCTTCAGGCAACTCCTCAGAGCTTTCAAAGAAATGCCAGAGAAGCAGACGACCATGTCAGCTAAAGAGAAAAGAAAATTTGAAGATGTGGCAAAGGCAGACAAGACTAGTTAGGAAAGAGAAATGAAAACTTACATCCTTCCTAAAGGGTAAAACAAAAGAAGTTCCAGCATCCCAACACACCCAAGAGGTCTCCTTTGGCGTCTTCTTGTTCTATTCTACGCATCACCAAAAATCAAAGAACATCCCAGCCTATCTGTTAGTGATGTTGCAAAGAAAGTAGGAGAGATGTGTTTATAAAACCACTATGGAGGATAAGCAGCCTTAGAAAAAGACACCTGTGAAGCTGGAAGAAAAATGCAAAAGGGATATTGCTGCATACCGAGCTAAAGGAAAGCCTGATGCAGCAAAAATAAGGGAGCTGTCAAGGCTGAAAAAGCAAGAAAAAGAAAGGAGAAACGTGAGAAAGAGGAAGAAGATGAGGAGGAAGGAAAGATGGGGAAGATGAAGATGATGAATAAGCTAGTTCTAGTAGTTTTTTTCTTGTATATAATGTATTTAAACTCCCCCATACTAAATTCATTCCTTTTAAAGAAATAAATTAAAATGTAAGGCCATGTAAGATTTGTTTTTAAACCATACAGTGTCTTTTTTTTTGTATAGTTAACATACTACCTAATGTGTCTTCAGGTAACCCTATCCTGGTGGTATTTTCAATAGCCACCAACCTTGCCTGGTGCAGTATGGGGGTTATAAATTGCCATGGAAATTTAAAGCAGGCTCTTGTTGGTGTGCAGCACAAACATGTGGATTGTATGTGGATGGTAGTGCCTTCATCTTTAGTTGTCTCTGATGCAGCTTACACAAAATAATTGCTGTTCTGTTAACTAAATACCACTTGGGCCGGGCGTGGTGGCTCATGCCTATAATCCCAGCACTTTGGGAGGCCAAGGCAGAAGGATCGCTTGAGGTCAGGAGTTTGAGACCAACTTGGGCAACATGGTGAGACCCCATCTCTACAAAAAAAGTAAAAGTTAGCCAGGTGTGGTGGCACATGTCTGTAGTCCCAGTTACACAGGAGCTGAGGCAGGAGGATCACTTGAGCCCAGGAGGCAGAGGCTACAGTAAGCTATAATTGCACCACTGCACTCCAGCCTGGGTAACAGAGTGAAACCCTGTCTCCAAAAATACATACATACATACATACATAAATACATACATACATACTACTCTGTAATTTTTTTAAGTTACAGCTGTTTTGTTGACATTCTGAATGTTTCTAAGTAAATACAATTTTTTTAATTAAAAAAAACCCAACAAATTCCTGTGCTTGCTTCTTGTGCACATATACTAAAACTTCGATGATACAAAGATTAGCATGGCCCCTACCGAGGTTGACACACAAACTCATGAAGTGTTCTACATTTAAAAACCAAAAAATAAATTTCTGTATACAACATAAAGGGCAAAAAAGGAAAAGGCTAGGAAAAGTATATGTAGAAAATATAACAGAAAAAAGTTAATGTCTTTATAACATAAAGGGTTGATACAAATATTATTGGAAAAAATATGAAGGTACCTGCCTCTCTGCTTGCCCACCTACAACTGTGTTCCACAGAACAGCCCCAGCCTCCCTCCCTCCCTCCCTCCCTTCCCTCTCGCTGTCTTCCTCCCTCCCTCCCTCCCTCCCTTCCTTTCTTCCTTCCTTCCTTCTCTCTGTCTTTTGTTTTGAGACAGGGTCTCACTCTGTCACCTAGGCTAGAGTGCAGTAGCAAAATCATAGCTCACTACAGCCCCAATCTCCTGGGTCCAAGCGAGCCTCCTGCCTCAGTGTCCCAAGTAGCTGAGACCACAGGCGTGCACCACTACACCTAGCTAATTTTTAAATTTTTTGTAGAGACAGGGTCTTGCTTTGTTTCCAGGGCTGGTCTTGATCTCCTGGTCTTAAGTGATCCTTCCGCCTTAGCCTCCCAAAGTGCTGGGATTACAGGTGTGAGCCACCACACCCAGCCTCCAGTCATCTTCTTAAAATTCACAATGTCAAATCTTCAGTGATTTCCGACTGCTCCTTGGCCTGTGAATTACCACCTGCTCTAGCTGTACTGATTGCCTCTGCTCTCTAAGCATACAAAGTGCTTTTCAACCTCAGAGCCTTTGCACATGCCTCTTCCTTTGGAATGTGTTTCCCAGCTTGTCCTAGCTCATCCGTTCTCCAAGTTGGCTTAAATGCCACACACCTCAGGGATATTTTTTCTGACCAGTCCAGCCAAGGAAGACCTGCCCTGTTTTTTTTTCTTTTCTCTTGTTGTTTTCTTCATAGAACTTACCACAAATTGTGGTTAATTTCATTTTTGTTCCTTTGCTTGCTTGTGTTTTGCCTGTGTCTCTTACTAGATGTTGGTTCCATGAGACCAGAGCCATGTCTGTGTAATTCTCCTTTTTATCCCCAGTGCCTAGCAGAATGCCTGGCACCTAAATGGTCTCAACGAATACTTGCTGAAGGAATGAAGTTCATAAAAAAAGATCATGAAGTGCTTGCTTCGGCAGTACACATACTAAAATCAGAACGATATGGAGAAGATTAGCATGGCCCCTGCGCAAGGACGATGTGCAAATTCATGAAGCATTCCATATTTTTACACTGCGTGCCTGTATCTAAACAGCTCATGTACCCCATAAATATATACACCTACTATGTACTCACAAAAATTAAAAATAAAAATAAATAAGAAAAAACAACAAAAGGAGGGGCATGCCCTCTATTAACCTGTGAGGAGGGGGTGAGACCAGAGGTGAGAGCAAGCACTGAGGGGAAACTTGTGCTTTTTACTCTATACAAACCATTTTTTTTCTTTTTTTTTGAGACAGAGTTTCACTCTTGTTGCCCAGGCTGGAGTGCAATGGTGCGATCCTGGCTCACTGCAACCTCCCCTTCCTGGGTTCAAGAAATTCTCCTGCCCCAGCCTCCTGAGTAGCTGGGATTACATGCACTTGCCACCACGCCTAGCTAATTTTTGTACTTTTAGTAGAGATGGGGTTTCTCCATGTTGGTAGGCTGGTCTCAAACTCCTGACCTCAGGTGATCTTCCAGCCTTGGCCTCCAAAAGTGCCGTGATTACAGGTGTGAGCCACCATGCCTGGTTTTTTGTTTTTTTTGTTTGAGACAGAGTCTCACTCTATTGCCCAAGCTGGAGCGCAGTGGCACAATCTCGTCTCACTGCAACCTCCTCCTCCCAGGTTCAAGCAATTCTCATGCCTCAGCCTCTGGAGTAGCTGGGACTACAGGCACATTGCACCACAACTGCTAATTTTTGTATTTTTAGTAGAGAAGGGGTTTCTCCATGTTGGTCAGGCTGGTCTCAAACTCCTGACCTCAAGTTATCTGCCCACCTCAGCCTCCCAAACTGTTGGGATTACAGGTGTGAGCCACCGTGCCTGGCCACGAACTTGCTTTTTTAAAAAACCTAAAGAATTTATTCCTCTACAAATTAAAAAATAATTAAAAAGACAAGAAAAAGGACTTCCCATTGAAAGTTTCCAGTCACCCAAGTAATGCAAATTAAAACAATGAGCTATTGTTTGCTTATTAAAATAGTGAATCTTGTTTTTAAAAAGAAGCTACTCGATGCTGTTTAGTTGTGTGGTAAAATAAAAGCTCGCAGGCACAGCTGGTGCTGCTGATTTCAGCTGCTGCAGCCACATAAAGACTCATGTGGGAGTCAGTCAGCCCACACCTGGGAATGCTGCAGCAATGATCTGAGAGGAAGGAAGAGCTATATGCACAAAGATACTCATTTCAACATGTGGATAAAAACCAAATAATAGAATTGTCCAAATGGCCCAACAGCAGGGGATTGGGTAAATATGTTAGGACACATATAGCAAAAATGATGCTTATGTCATAATACTAAGTAAAAAAAAAGAACAAAAATGGCTACAGCACAGTTTGGTTGCTACAATAGCAATTATGTAAACTCTCTCTCTCTCTTTCCCTTTTTTTTTTAAACACAGGGTCTTGCTGTGTTGCCCAGGCTGGAGTGCAGTGATATAATCCTAGCTCACTACAACCTCAAACTCCTGGGCTTAAGCCATCTTCCTGCCTCAGCCTCCCAAGTAGCTGGAACTACAGGCATGCACCACTGCACCCTGCAATTTTAAAAATTTGTAGTAAAGACAGGGGCTCACTCTGTTGCCCAGGCTAGTCTTGAACTCCTGGCCTCAAGTGATCCTCCCACCTTGACCTCCCAAAGTGCTGGGAATACAGGCAGGAGCCACTGTGCCTGCCTGAACTCTCTCTTAAAAAGAATGGAAGAAAATGTAAGAAACAAGAATAACTATTATCTGGAATGGTGAGATTATAGGTAATTTTTTCATTCTCAATAATATTACTATTCTTTTAGAAAGGTTAATTTTATGGAGCTTTTATAATTTTTAAAAATAAATTTTAACAGAAAGAGCCAACCCCTGCACTAAATCCATCATATTAACAGTGAAGGTGAGGCCGGGCGTGGTGGCTCACACCTGTAATCCCAGTACTTTGGGAGGCCAAGGCAGGTGGATCATTTGAGGTCAGGAGTTCAAGACCAGCCTGGCCAACATGGTGAACCCCGTCTCTACTAAAAATACAAAAATTAGTTGGGCGTGGTGGCGGGCATCTGTTGTCTAAGCTACTTGGGAGGCTGAGGCACGAGAATCATTCGAACCTGGGAGGTGGAGGTTGCAGTGAGCTGAGAATGTGCCACTGCACTCCAGCCTGGGTGACAGAGGGAGACTCCATCTCAAACAAAACAAAACAGTGAAGGTGTTAGTGAAGTCTCCTTATCTCACTCACTCTCCCAGCTCATCGGGTGCACATGTGTATGCCTTTGGAGTAGATATGGCAGGCATCTCACCCCGTTTTCCAACAGAAGAGGAAAGGTGCTGTGGCTGGCCCAAGGCCACAGTGAAAAATGACCCATCTAGAGCTAGGTTTCAGACATCCCAAACAATCCTCTCTCCCCGCACCTCAGCCTCCTAAGAGGCCTTGAGAAAGATGGCAGCGAAGCCCGAAGCTGTCTTGTCTTTCAGGACTACAGTATGTAGGAGGTGAAGCACCACCTCAGTATGTCTCAGCCAGGCCCAGGGAGCAGGAGAGCAGCTGCTAGGGGCCCTCAGGAGTGGCTGTGCTGTGTCATCCCCCTGCCACAGGTAAGGGACTGGGACACTCACGGATATCCACTGCTTCCTGTCACCGACCCACTCCTCGACCCCTGCCAGGCGGCGTTGCTTGTACTTGGAGAGTTCTTGATAGGCCACAAACTCATTCAGAAACAGCTTGATTCCAAGCAGCTCAGCTACCACTGGGCAGTCCTCCCACGCCACACCCATCAAGAAGGCTACAGGCCGCAGGATGTAGGAGCAGATGAGCTGAGGGCACAAGGGTATGACTGGCACTGAGGGCTGGGCCTGGGCTCTCCTGGGCCTCCAGCCACCACTCACTGCCCACCTGGGCCCATCCTCTCTACAGACTGAGTGTGGTGGCCAGAAACGCACCTGGAAGCTGAGCCCTTGGACGTCCACCATGTCTCCCAGCCAGGAGAGGGCAGCATTGATGAAGTCCAGCACAGCCAGGAACGCAATCAGGTTGGCAGCGATGTTGGCGACCACCTTCACGGAGATGGCGGCCCCAGTGCTGGCTGCTTCTATGAGGTTCCGAGCATCTCTGTTATTGTGATCAAGAATGATCATTACTGGCCTGTCTCCACAATCAGCAAGGGTCCCTATCCTATAGGCTCAAATAGGAACCCTGGAAGAGCATTTCAGAGCAGGAAATTCTAATTTTCCCTGAAACCCAGAGAGAAAAAGGGGCTGGTCAAAGCACTGGGATAAGATCCAGGTTTCTAGCGCTGAACTGTCCAAAATGGAAGCCATCAGCCACACGTGACAGGAGGCTGTCTGAATTGAATTGTGGTGTACAGAATACAAAGCAGATTCTGAGGATTTAGTACCAAAAAATGCAAAATATCTCAATAATTCTTATACTGGTTACATGTTGAAATGACAGTACTTTGGGGTATACAGGGTTAAGTAAAATGGGTTATTAAAACCACCCATTTCTTTTCACTTTTTAAAAGACAACTACTAGAAAATAACAGGCGCCTCACATTACATTTCCATGGGACAGCGCTTCTCCAGTGCCTCAGAAGGTTGTGAGGTTGGGGTCGTCCACTGTGCCCAAGCAAATGTGTCCAATGTGGTGCCTTTTCAACATTGTTTAAGGTTTAAATGTTACCTAACAGTTATTAAGACTATGACAGGATGTTAGGAGGTTAGTGAAATCAAAGATGGCACTCAGAATGTCAATGTGTGGTTGACACCCTGGTGGTCAGAGCTCAGGCACATAGAGATGGGGGCATGGGGCCTTTCTATGACTCTCCTCAACATGTACACACACCAGGCCACAGACCCAAGAACCCAGCCACACTCCCAAGCCTTGCTCAGTCCATTGTTTCCTGCTGGTCAGAGACTGGAAATTAAGATATGAGAACTGGAGTGTGCATTTTTGCAAATGCTATGGTCTGAATGCCAGTGCGGCAGTATTATGAGGTGGGACCTTTAAGGGGTGACTGGGTCATGAGGGCTCTGCCTTCCTGAATGGATCAATCCATTCCTGAATGTTGGATTAATGGATTAATGGGATAATGGGTTATCATGGGAGTAGGACTGGTTGCTTTTTGTTTTTGAGACGGAGTTTCGTTCTGTTGCCCAGGCTGGAGTGCAGTGGTGCGATCTAGGCTCACTGCAACCTCCATTTCCCAGATTCAAGCAATTCTCGTGCCTCAGCCCCCCAAGTGGCTGGAATTACAGGCGTGAGCCTCTATGCCTGGCTAACTTTTGTATTTTTAGTAGAGATGGGGTTTTACCATGTTGGCCAGGCTGGTCTCGAACTACTGACTTTAAGTGATTTGCCTGCCTCAGCCTCCCAAAGTGCTGGGATTACAGGCATGAACCATCGCAACTGGCCTTGACTTGTGGCTTCTTAAGAAAAGGAAGAGAGATCTGAGCTAGCATGCTCAGTTCCCTACCCGGCACCCCTCAACCCCTCACCATGTGATGCCCTAATGCCACCTTGGGACTCTGCAGAATGCCCAGCAGCAAGAAGGCTCTCGCCAGATACGACCCCTCAACCTTGGACTTCTCAGCCTCCATCGCTGTAAGAAATAAATTCTCATTCGTTATAACTTACCTAGTTTCAGGTATTCTGTTATAAGCAACAGAAAATGGACTAAAATAGCAATGAAGCCAAAACCAGGGCAGGGAAAGTGGAGAGATGGGCCTGGGCTGGTGGAAGACAGTGAAGGACAGAGAGAACAGTACCCTCTGTTTTGCTCCCCCCATTTTGTACAACTACCCCCTCTGCAGGACCTCCTACTGTGCTCACCCATAGGTCAGTTTCATTCCTTCCTCCCTCCTAAACTTGGACTCCTCCACCTCCGGGTAGACCAGCTTGGAGAGGGCCAAAGCACAAGGGGCAGCCATCACGGAGGCGGCAATCAACGAGGTGGCATCGATCTGCAAGAGTGAGAGTGCGGGTTCTAGGTGGACAGTCAGAAGAAATGCTGGCGACCAAGGAGTGTGGCCCAGGCAGCAAGGGCACATGTGTAGTCTGTCCCACTGATATGTCCTCATTGTCATAACTGCTGTCATCACTAATAATAATACCTTTTATGTGTCGAAGGTCACAGGCTATATGTATAGGACCTTCTATTTCTTCCTGGTGCTTCCCTAAGTTAGGGATGACAAATATTATTATCCTCATTTTACAGACAAGAAAACTGAGACTCCAAAGGATGAAATACAGCTTCCCAAAATAAAGGAAGAGAAGGAATTAGAGCCCATCACATCTTTTGGCTCCAAGTTCAAGGTTCTTTCTTCCTTTTTAGGCTGTCACTGTTGACCACTAATCCCCGTGAGCTGAGGTTTCCCCCTTAGTGGAGGAATTTGTGATGGTTTCAGACAAAGCTCTAGAACCTGAGAGTTGAAATGAAATGGATTTAAGAGCTAACCCAATTCCACCTTAGTGTAGGTATGTACTAGCATAGGAAGGTACTCCCTCTCTAGGCCCTCTCTTCGAATGCTTACTGTGACAGGGAACTCACCATTGCAAGGCAACCCATCACATCCAATCCTGCAGTTTGAGAACTCCTTCTCAGGAAATTTGCCTCCTATGACAGCCACTGTTTGGCCCTGAGTCTCCTTCTGGGAGCCACACTACGAAAACCCTTTCCAGCAAGATGGCAGAGCAGTGTCGGCCCCTGGGATTCTCCCTTCCAGAAATTTTTATCTTCAGTGTGACCCCAAACCCTTTGCTTCTCTGTTCTTTTCCACAGAGAAATATGACATGTTTCCCCCATCACTGTATCATTTACTAAGCAGGGAAACCAGAACCAACTCAGACATCTAACAATGGGAGACTGGCTAAGCATCGTCAGGCTGTCATTGAAAATGATGGTCATCAAGGCCTCGCAATGACATGGGAAAGGGCCCACAACATTGCAGGTAGAGAATAAACAAAACTGGGGGCAGTAGGGAAACAAACTCCACAACAATGCATGAAAAGATTAGAAAGAAATACACCAAAATGGCAATGAATTGACTGTCCATGGCTAGTGGGGCCAGGGGTGATTTTCTTTATTTTTTCTCCCAAGACGGAGTCTTGCTCTGTCGCCCAGGCTGAAGTGCAGTGGCTCAATCTTGGCTCACTGCAACCTCTGCCTCCCGGGTTTAAGCAATTCTCCTCCCTCAGCCTCTGGAGTAGCTGGGATTACAGGCATGTGCCACCACACCCAGATAATTTTTGTATTTTTAGTAGAGATGGTGTTTCACCATGTTGGCCAGGCTAGTCTCGAACTCCTGACCTTGTGATCTGCCCACGTGGGCCTCCCAAAGTGCTGGGATTACAGGCATGAGCCACCGTCCCCAGCCAATTTTCTTTTCTTTCTGCATTTTGATATCTTTCTTTTCTTTTCTTTTTTTTTTTTTTTTTTTTTTTGAGTCAGAGTCTCGCTCTTTCACCCAGGCTGGAGTGCAGTGGCGCGCTCTCGGCTCACTGCAAGCTCTGCCTCCCGGGTTCATGCCATTCTCCTGCCTCAGCCTCCTGAGTAGCTGGGACTACAGGCACCCGCTACCACGCGCAGCTAATTTTTTTTTTTTTTTTTGTATTTTTAGTAGAGACGGGATTTCACCGTGTTAGCCAGGACGATCTCAGTCTCCTGACCTCGTGATCCGCCTGCCTTGGCCTCCCAAAGATTATAGGCATTTTGGAATCTTTCGAAATGTCCACGACAATATTTTTTTTAATAAACAAAAAAGCAAAATAGATGTTTCTTCTTAAAGTTTATAATAAGCCAACTGCATTCTCAAGTGTTAAATAAAAATAAAAAGGAGGAGGGAGGTAAGTTGAAGACAGACACTCAGGCTGATAAAAGCAGAGGGCAGGCCAGGCACAATGGCTCACGCCTGTAATCCCAGCATTTTGGGAGGCCGAGGTGGGCAGATCACTTGACGTCGGGAGTTTAAGACCAGCCTGGTCAACATGGTGAAACCCCATCTCTACTAAAAACACAAAAATTAGGCCAAGCGCAGTGGCTCACACTTGTAATCCCAGCACTTCGGGAAGCCAAGGCGGGAGGATCACAAGGTCAGGAGTTCGAGACCAGTCTGGCCAGCATAGTGAAACCCCGTCTCTACTAAAAATAGAGAAAATTATCCAGGTGTGGTGATGTGTGCCTGTAATCCCAGCTACTTGGGAGGCTGAGGCAGGAGAATCGCATAAACCCAGGAGGCGGAGGTTGCAATGAGCCAAGATCGCACCATTGCACTCCAGCCCAGGCAATAGTGCAAGACTCCATCTCAAAAAAAAACAAAAAACAAAAAAACAAAAATTAGCCTGGTGTGGTGGTGGGTGCCTGTAATCCTAGCTACTTGGGAGGCTGAGGCACAAGAATGGATTGAACCCAGGAGGCAGAGGTTGTAGTGATCCAAGCACTCCAGCCTGGGTGACAGAGTGAGACTCCATCTCAAAAGAAAAAAAAAAAAAAGAAATAAAAAAGAAAAGCAGAGGGCAGATCATGGGCACCCCTCATTACCATCTCAGGGAAGTGCCAGGCCTGCTGCTGAGAAGCCAGGCTGGAGACCCTCTCAGACTCTGAATCCAAGGAATTGTGTCCTTCTTTTTCTAAACCCCAGTTGTTTCTTTTTAATGATCGACAAAACTCCTTAAAACGTGAACAAGAATTGGCAGCAGCCTGATACCTCCCCAGGGCCCTGTGTGGACACTGGGTGTGCAAGCCTGGGCCCCTGCCCCTTGCTGGATGAAGCCCACTCGGGGCAGGTGTCCTCTCTGGACTTTCTGGGCCGGGCTTTGCAACTTCACCTGCTTCCTCCTCAGTTGCCCAGACCCAGCTAGGATGGTGCCACACCTGGAATCTTGGTATTTTCCTTCCACCAGGCAGGATCCTGCCCCTTCCTCTGACTTGTAGATTATATCTGGTTTATAAACCTGAGTCACAGCAGGGAACACACCCTGTAGTTGTCACATTCCTGGACACTGTCCCCTGGGTGACCCAGTTGTGGTCACAGCCTCAAATGCTGGGGTTGCTAGTTTCCAGTTCATCATGGAAAGGGCTGAGTCCTGCACAGGCAGGACTCCCTGGGCACCGGGCCAGCCCACACCCACCTCCCCACTGCCAACTACTCTGCAGGACTGTGACATTCCCCAGCCCTGCCTCCCAGGCACCTGGTCAGGAAAGCCTTCCATCCTAGCATCCCAGGGCCCACACCTGCCCATGGCCCTTCTTTCTCTGACCCAAAGGGTCTGGCTCTGTCACCCAGGCTGGAGTGTAATGGTATGATCATGGCTCACAATAGCCTTGACCTCCTGGGCTCAAGTGATCCTCCCACTTCAGCCTCCCCAGTACCTAGGACTATAGATGTGTGCCATCATGCCCAGGTAATTTTTTATTTTTAAAATTTTTTATAGCGATAGGGGTCTCCCTATGTTGCCCATGCTGGTCTCAAGCTCCTGGTCTCAGTCATCCTCCTGCCTTGGCCTCCCAAAGTAATGGAATTACAGGCATGAGCCACTGTACCCAGCCTAGTAGCTACATTTTTTTGTTTTTTGAAACAGAGTCGTGCTGTGTTGCCCACGCTGGAGTGCAATGGCACGATCTTGGTTCACTGCAACCTCTGCCTCCTGGGTTCAAGCAATTCTCCCACCTCAGCCTCTTAAGTAGCTGGAGTTAAAGGCACCTGACATCATGCCTGGCTAATTTTTGTGTTTTTATAGAGACGGGGTTTCTCCATGTTGCCCAGGCTGGTCTTGAACTCCTGACCTCAGGTGACCCACCCGTCTCGGCCTCCCAAAGTGCTGGGATTACAGGTGTGAGCCAACACGCCTGGCCATAGCCACATTTTAAAAAGGAAAAAGAAATAGGTTAAATTAATTTTAATAATCAATTTCATTTTTAATTTAACTCAATATATCCAAAATATTTTCTTTCCACCCATGTAATCAATATAAAACTATCAATATGGATGGCAAAATAAAAATTAAAAATTAATAAAACATCTTAAAAGTTTTTCAATACGACTAGCCACATTTCAAGTGTTCAATAACCATGTGTTTGGGGGCTACTGTATTGCCCAGTGGAGGTCTAGATATATCCAGATATCAGCAATAGGAGGGATGTGCGGAGAAGGGAGCCAGAGATTGAGCAACAAAGTGGTCTTAAGAATCTGGGAGCTGGGCCGGGCGCGGTGGCTCAAGCCTGTAATCCCAGCACTTTGGGAGGCCGAGACGGGCGGATCACGAGGTCAGGAGATCGAGACCATCCTGGCTAACATGGTGAAACCCCGTCTCTACTAAAAAATACAAAAAAAACTAGCCGGGCGACGTGGCGGGCGCCTGTAGTCCCAGCTGCTCGGGAGGCTGAGGCAGGAGAATGGCGTAAACCCGGGAGGCGGAGCTTGCAGTGAGCTGAGACCCGGCCACTGCACTCCAGCCTGGGCGGCAGAGCAAGACTCCGTCTCAAAAAAAAAAAAAAAAAAAAGAATCTGGGAGCTGGCAGGGCACGGTGGCTCACGCCAGTAATCCCAGCACTTTGGGAGGCCGAGGGGGGCGGATCACAAGGTCAGGAGATCGAGACCATCCTGGCTAACACGGAGAAACCCCGTCTCTGCTAAAAATACAAAAAATTAGCCGGGCGTGGTGGCGGGCACCTGTAGTCCCAGCTACTCAGGAGGCTGAGGCAGGAGGATGGTGTGAACCCAGGAGGCAGAGCTTGCAGTGAGCCGAGAGCACGTGCAGTGGCTCATGCCTATAATGCCAGCACTTTGGGAGGCCAAGGTGGGCAGATCACCTGAAGTCAGGAGTTCAAGGCCAGCCTGGCCAACATACTGAAACCCTGTCTCTACTAAAAATACAAAAATTATCTGGGCGTGGTGGCGCATGCCTGTAATCCCAGCTGCTTGGCAGGCTGAGGCAGGAGAATTGCTTGAACCCATGAGGTGGAGGTTGTAGTGAGCCGAGATCAAGCCACTGCACTCCAGCCTGGGCGACAGAGGGAGACTCTGCCTCAAAAAAAAAAAAAAAAGAATCTGGGAGCTTAAAGGAAAGAGCAAGAGAGACCCTTCTGGGATTCAGGGGCTGAGGGCAGAGCCAAAGATACCGAGGAACTGACTGGGGAAGAAAGTTAGAGGGAGTGCAGTGCAGGGCTGGTGCAGTGACAGCCATGAGTCAGGTGGTGGCAGAAGAGAGCTGCTCTGGAGACAAGACTAGGGGCAGATCTAGAGATTGGAGGGAAGGAAGGTTTGTTTGTTAGGTACTTTTCAAACTCTGGGCCAGCTATAGTTGTAGTCTGGGGTTTTCAAATCAGAGACTGTGAATGGAGGCTGAAGGGCACCTAGGGCTGATCCTGGCTGCCTCTGCCCATTCTGTGCAGCTAAAGGGAAGTGGGTACCCAGGCCCTATGAATGGGGAAGCCAGATTGCCCAGGGCTGGGCCTGGACTTTTGCCTGAGAAAGGGAAGGAAAAAGGGCTGAGTTTTAAGCCAGACTGTGGAAATGGGCGAGCATTCTTCCAGTGTTTAAGTTCTAAGTAATGACTAGGAAGAACACCAGGGTTTTTCTTTTCGTTGGCTGAGGGAACCAGAACAAGGTTAAGACATTTAAAGCCCTGAATTCTGAAAATATAATGGCATCCCCTCCCCCAATATCCTGCCATGAAGAAAAGTTTCAGGAACAAAGTTTTGGGTTTCCATTTTTGAAATATCAAATTCCTTCTCTTGGGACTCTGAAAACAACACCCAGAATGAAGGGCTCAGAAGCAGCCTCGGAAGACATTTTTCTCTCTCGCCCTCCCATCTCTCAGTCTAATTCTCCCTCAAGGCTATCCATAAAAACTAGAATTCCTCTTCTCGAAGGCAGGGCACGGAGACCAGAAACCCTTTTCCCAAAAGCCAGCCATCAAAGCCTAAAATCATTGCTCTAACTTCTCTCTGCCTTTCTGGGTAAAAACTGGCAATAAAGAAATTATCTGACGTACCTTGTCTGACTGTAGGTCATAAGACCCCCCCTTCCAGAAGGAAGAAATGCATGCTCAGAGAGGCCAAGAGTCTACACAGACAGGTTTTGCTGTTTCTCCTCTACTCGGTATTAGATCACCCTGTGTTTGTCCAATTCTGTTTCTCCGTGGCTGTCCATACTTTGTTGAACCTGAGCACAAAATTTCCCTGTATCGTTGGGTCTTCATTCTGAAGGCTCCCATGTGTATACATTAAATAAATTTGTGTGCCTTTCTCCTGTTAATCTGCCTTTTGTGAGTTGATTTTTCTGTGAACCTTCAGAGGGTGTAAGGGAAATTTTCCCTTGGCCCCTACACTTCCAAAAACAATTGGTGGTGGGGTAGGTGGGGAGTGCACCAGCTTTAATGAGCCCTTTCTAGGCCTCAGCAAGACAGGTGCAAACCAGATGACAGTCTCTAGAATTCTAGATGGGAGGGTGCCAGGCCAGAAACCAAAGCTCCTGAGCACAAGGGGACTTCTTGAAAAGTCAAGCAATAGCTGGCCCTGCCCAGACAGCTCTGTGGGATGTAGAGCTGAGCTTCTTGGTGTGGTCCAGGCATCCAGAGTGAAGGAGAGATGGAAGGGCAGGCTGGCTGTTTTTTCACCCATCCCTCATCATCTCCAGGGACAGAGATGAGAGAGACAGGTGGAATTTGGGACTAAAGAAGGGGACAGTATAGGTCATTCTCTGGTCACCGCCCCTGCCCATCCCCCCCTTTCACACACACACAGCATCCAGAGAGCCTGGGGGTCAGGCGAAGGCATGGCAGGGTCAATCTCCAAATCAGCACACACAGGCCACCTTGCTCTCATGCAGAATGCTACTGCCTTGTGTGGAGCAACGCACCCAGCGCGTAACTGTACTGCCGGGCATTTAGGCTGTCCTGTTTTCTTGCTTTTGCAAATAATGCTGAAATTTTGCATTTCTTGAACACTTGTGAGAATATCCCTATATCACAATTTTTCTAGCTGGATCAAAGGGAAAGAATATTTTTAAAGTGATTGAAGTTGGATGCAGTAGCTCATGCCTATAATCCTACTATTTTGGGAGGCTAAGGCAGGAGGATTTCTTGAGCCCAGGAGTTTTAAACCAGCCTGAGCAACATAGCAAGACCCCATCTCTACCAAAAAAAAAAAAAAAAAAAAAAAAAAGCCAGGGGTGGTGGTGCATGTATGTAGTCCCAGCTATTCAGGAGGCTGAGGTGAGAGGATTGCTTGAGTCCAGGAGTTTGAGGCTATGGTGAGCTGCGATCGCACCACTGTGCTCCAGCTTGAGTAACAGAGGGAGACTCTGTCTCAAAATATATATAAATACATGTTGGTGTCATGTGGGGAGTTAAAAAAGAAAAAATAAATATTTTTGAGTGATCTATATAATAAAAATATAATATTTTATTATATAAATAAAAAGTTTGAAAGTGATATATGATAAAATAATAAAATATTATATATATAATAAAATAAATATATAATAAATAGACTGATAGTCATTCACCAAAAAGGTTACACTAAATTAAACTCTTACCATGAGTGGGTGGGTGAGTACCACATACTCTTGCCATTTGGAGGCATGTAATGGGTTGCATATCACTTAGAAGAAAGATAAGTTATTATTATTTTAATTTCTTTGAACATCAGTGAGCTCGAATATCTTTTTACAATTTATGAACTATTTTCTCCTTATCAATGATTCTCATCTTTTATTTTTTAAAAAAAGAGAAAGTATGTGAGCACTCAGGTGTATATACCTAAAAGACTGCTTACACAGAAAGATTTGGAATGACATTTTAGGTCAGTGGGTCTCAAACTGGGCGAGCATCAGAATCACCTGCAAGGCCTGTTGCAACGCAGTATGTTGGTCCCACCCCCATCATTTCTTTTCTTTTCCTTTTTTTTTTTTTTTTTGAGATGGAGTCTCACTCTGTCACCCAGGCTGCTGTGCAATGGTGCTAGCTCAGCTCACTGCAACCTCCGCCTCCCAGTTTCAAGTGATTCTCCTGCCTCAGCCTCCCAAGTAGCTGGGGTTACAAGCACCCATCACCATGGCCAGCTATTTTTTTTGTATTTTTAGTAGAGATGAGATTTCGCCATGTTGGCTGGGCTGCTCTTGAACTCCTGACCTCAGGTGATCCGCCTGCCTTGGCCTCCCTCATCGTCTCTGATTCAGCAGGTCTAGGATGGGTCCAATAATTTTCATTTCTAACAAGTTCTCAGGTGATGCTGACAATGCTGGTCCATGAACCCTACTTTGAGAATAGCTGTTCTAAGCTATTAAAAGCAGTTACCGGGCCAGGCAAGGTGGCTCAAGCCTATAATCCCAGCACTTTGGGAGGCTGAGGCGGACGTATCACAAGGTCAGGAGTTTTGAGACCATCCTGGCCAACATGGTGAAACCCCATCTCTACTTAAAAAAAAAAAAAATTAGCTGGGCATGGTGGTGGGTGCCTGTAATCCTAGCTACTCAGGAGGCTGAGGCAGGAGAAATGCTTGAACCAGGGAGCTGGAGGTTGCAGTGAGCCGAGATTGTGCCACCGTGCTCCAACCTGGCAACAGAGCAAGACTCCATCTCAAAAAAAAAAAAAAAAAAAAAATTCAAATACAAAATAAAAAAATAGAAGCAGTTACCCACGGGGAGTGGGGTTAAGAAAGAGATTTAAAAACTTTTTCCTTTGTGCAATAAGCAAGAATTTCTTTGACCATTAAGGAAATAAAATTGAGACCTTTGAAGATTTGCCTGTGAAAGCACAGGTGTGAAAGCACAAGGTGTTTTACGAAAGTAAAGCATTATTACCAGGCATTATGTGAGGGATGCATTTGAAAATTCCCCTCTACCCACCACGCAGTAGCACTGTGATTGCTTTAAGGGCCTAATTCACACCACTGGATTTTGACCTACAAATGCTTTGTGCTGTGTAAACTGCACAGGAAATAATTTAGGAGCAGAGGCAGGACTTGGGCCCAGAGAGAGTGTGCGGAAGGGGAGGAGGGAAGGAGTAAGACGGAGCTCTAGGGACAGCCCAGGTGTGAGACTGGAGAAATGAGCATGAATTTTGGAGTCAGACAGATCTGGGTTTGGGCATCTCACTTACTCTGGAGCCTCAATTTTCTCATCTGGAAAATGGGGCTATTAAAACACCTAGCATACTGCTTGGCACCTAGTATGCACTCAGTAAGCTTTGCCCCAGGTGGCCATGCGCAAAGCCCGAGCAAATGGTCCAGCCTGGCTCAGGGGAAGCCACTCCTCTTGCCAGCAGAGCAGGCCCAAGAGAGAAGATCCCAGGGCTGCTCTGGCCAGGAGCTGTGTGGGGCTCCCACAAAGATGGGTTTCAGGTCCTCAACATAGCCGAGCAGAAGGAGGGCTCTGCCTACCCCAAAGGAGATGTAGGCGCCCAGCAGGCTGCCAGCAATGGTGGCGTAACCTCCGGTCATGACAACATGGACTTCAGAGAGTGTCATGTCTGCCAAGTAGGGCCGGATCAGTAATGGAGCCTCGGTCTGCAAAGAGGAAAGATGTCAGACAAGCAGGGTGGGGGTGGTTGGGCATACGCTCCCCCTCCACAGGTCACAGTGAGTGCCTGGGAGTCCCACGGTAAGAGGCAGCAGGGTGGGGTAAAGACCAGTGTCCGTACTTGGCTGAGCCTCTCTGAACCTCAGCATTGCCCACCTCTGCAGAAGGACCCACACCCCTCCCTCCCGGCCTGACAATGCTCCCCTGTGTCGACAACCTGCCACGTGCCAGGCACCCTGCTAGGCACGTCACCTTTGTTACTCACAACTGTCTAAGATAGAAGTGGGCATCTCCATTTTCCAGGAGAGCAAAAGAGGTTCAGAGGGGTTCCAGGAATGACCCCTGCTCACGTAAATGAATGGGAAGCAGATCCTGCTGCAGGCCCAAGGTCTCCTGCAGCCACAGTGGTGACCGAAAGAAAGAAGCTGTGGCATTGGATGAGGGGTGCATTTCTGGGCATCTGGGCAGCCCGAAGCCCTTCGTTATTCACTCAGTAACTAGTTACTGAGTGCCTACTGTGTTCCAGGCACTGTTCTATAGAATACGAACACGGGGTCAACAGGATAAAGTCCCTGCCTTCACGGGGCTTATATCCTGGGAGCAGTGGAGGGTGGGAGGGGGGCTTTAGCAGGTGGTGGGAGGATAGAGATAATCAACAAGGAACCAAGCAGGTAAGCAATGTCATTTTAGACAGTGACGAAAGCTATGAAGATATGTGTGAGAATGCCTACTGGTTAGCGGTGTTTAAAACTGAGTAGGCCAGGCATGGTGTCTCATGCCTGTAATCCCAGCACTTTGGGAGGCCAAAGTGGTAGAATCACCTGAGGTCAGGAGTTCCAGACCAGCCTGGCCAACATGGTGAAACCCCATCTCAACTAAAAATACTAAAATTAGCCGGGCATGGTGACACATGTCAGTAATCCCAGCTACTAGGGAGGCTTAGGCACGAAAATCACTTGAACCTGGGGGGTGGAGGTTGCAGCGAGCCAAAGATTGTGCCACTGCACTCCAGCCGGGGTGACAGAGTGAGACTCCATCTCAGACAACAAAAACAAAAAAACTGAGAAATCGGCAAAGGCCTCTCTGAGGAGGTGACATTAGGTTAGGGTTGGCTGAGACCTGAAGGAGCCAGTGACATGGTTTGATAGCACAGCATTCCAGGCAAGCGAACAGCAGAGGCCCTAAAGTAGCAAGAAGCTCTGCAAAGTCCAGAGGCCATAGCAGTCAGTATGTCTGCTGCAGATGGGCACGGGGGAGCTGCCTGAGATGGAGGCAGAGGGGGCAGGTGTGCCACAGGGGGGCTGGGAAGCCAGGATGAGGGGTGAGCTTGCTTAGGTGGGAGTGGAATGATCTGCTTTGTGTGTTTGAAGGGTCACTCGGGTGTATGAGTGAAGGACAGATAGTAGGGGCAGGGAGAAGAGGTAGGAGGAGACAGCAGTGTTCAGGTGAGAGGCGGGTGGCCCGGGCAGCGGGGGGTTGTAGATGGGCCACAGAGGTAGCGCTGTGGGAATGCTGATAGACTGGATGCCGCAGTGGGGGAAGTGGAGGAAGGCAGGGCAGCTCTTCCGGCTCCAACTGAATGATCCTGTGGAAGATGTTCCCACCTGCTGAGAGGGGAAGGGCTTCAGAAGGGCAGAGGTGATGAGGGAGGGGAGCAACAGTTCTGGTTGTTTGGACTTAGTGTCTTAATGTGAGACACCCCTTAAATCTCCAAGTGGATGGTCAAGGGGCCAGTTAACCTGTCAGTCCTGAATTCATGGGAGGTAAGGACTGCAGAGCAGGACCTGGGAGGCATTTAGAGCATTTAAAGCCATGGGGCTAATGTGATCCTGCAGGGAGGCCGTGTGGATGGACAAGAGGAGAGGGCCCAGGCGTGTAGAGAGGTTGAAACGATATCACTGACCCCTGAAGGCTCCCCATTCCCCCTTCTTGGGGGAAATGAGGCATAGACCCCAGCATCTAGGTCAGCTTGATCAACAATTTGTCCAAAATGAACTCACCTTGGCAGCGCTTCACATTGCCCAGTGTCACCCCACCTACATATTTTCCCAGCAAAACACATGGAACACATCTGCAGCCTTTCATATAAAATAACTGCTTTGCATTTTAATAGTGCTTTCCTCTTTTGCCTCATTTTGAACACCTTAAGGGACTTTTTTGACAATTTATCTGAGAGTACGTCTATCTTCATTGGCTAAAAACAAGACAAAACTAAACAAAAAACAACCAGAAAAAAAACCCTTCAAATCAATACACTTACACCACAGAAAAAATGATAAAAATATTCCCCAAAGTTTCCTAAACTGTACAGTGAAATATGGCAAGAGACACTCTTGTCGACTCAAACATTAAGCAGATGGGCCAGGACAGGCCTTGGCAGAGTCTCCAGAGGGCCATCCTCAGGGGGTCAGGCTTTCTGAAAGGGACTCAGCACCGATGGTGCTTTCAGAGTCACATTTGCTTTGAAAAATACATTTTAAGAAAGAGGGAGAAAAGAAAAGACAAAATAATGCGGTGGGAAAAACTCTGACCAGAAAGAAGAAAACCTGGATTCGAAGCCATGGCTTATACATGTGGGATCTTGGTCAAGGGGTTCCCATCCCCTGAGCCTGTTTCCTCGTGTATAAGATGAGAAACTGGACTCCATCTGTAGGAGCTGTGAGTCTTTGGGCTGATGAAGACCGCCTAGGGCTAGAGTGGTAAGAGAAGCCAGACAGATGACATCCTCCCTGGCACGACCCAGTCATCCCCCAAACAGCGTAGCCCTGGGGCAGCAGAATTTGAGGACCCTGGGAGAAGGTTCAAACGGCTCTTCCTTGGACTGAATCAGCGCTCTGGGGATCCAGGGAAGCTGCCCTCTTTGGGGAAGCTGCTGATGAGCATGAGGGTAGGAGGCTGCCATACCCACCTGGCTCACAAAGATGTTTCCAGCCACGCTCAGGGTCTCAGTGGCTGTGGTATCCATGGTGACTTGCATCAGCCAGGCAATCTAGAAGGAAGCAGAGTGTTCTTTGTTGGAAGACATCAGCAAACCCCAGAGTCAAAGGGGGCTGGAGTGAAAGATCTGACACACTTTCCTCCCAACTCCCAGCCCAGTGTAGGACCCCCTCATCTACATTTTCCCAAAAGGTCAATTCATAATCTTCTTCCACACCTTCATTGATAGGGGCTTACCCCTTCCCAAGGCCACCCATTTTGCCATAGGAATGCAGAAAGGATTTCCTGGCCAAATATATTTGAGAATTGCGAATGGCACACACACACACCCCTTAGAGATTACCAGTACACATTAGCTTAGTAAAGCCTCTGAGAAGTCCTGCATTAAGCTTGTTTAAATTTATGTAGCATAATGTCTAGCCTAGTTTCCCTAAATTATTTGACCATGGGATCAGGCTACCTTTACCTAGTAACATTTACTAACATGTTGTGGAACTAGAGTTTTGTGGAAAAGATTTTGGGAAACACTGTGTTAGAAAGCGTTTTTCTTTTCTTTTTCTTTTTCTTTTCTTTTTTTTTTTGAGACAGAGCCTCGTTCTGTTGCCCAGGCTGGAGTGCGGTGGCACAATCTCGGCTCACTGCAACCTCTGCCTCCCAGGTTCAAGCAACTCTCCTGCCTCAGCCTCCTGAGTAGTTGGGACTACAGGCACCCACCAGCATACCCAGCTAATTTTTGTATTTTTAGTAGAGACGAAGTTTCACCACGTTGCCCAGACTGGTCTCGAACTCCTGACCTCAGGTGATCCATCTGCCTTGGCCTCCCAAAGTGCTGGGATTACAGGTGTGAGCCACCATGCCCAATTAGAAAGTTCTTCTTTTTAATCAAGATGAAATCTGCTTCCCTGGAATTCTATCCACTGCTGGTGCCTCTCAGGCTGCCCTTTCTCTAATCTCTCTTCTGTAAGTATTCAGAGACAGCTATCCTCTCCTAACTTCCTCTTCTCCAGGCAACTCGTTCCTTATTCCTTCAACCATTTTGTAGAGGGTATGGTTTCAAGCCCTTTTATTCTCCTGCTTATAGTTCAGTTTGTCATACCCTCTTGGTTGAACACAGTCTCCAGGTCTGGGGAGAATCACCGCCTTTATGCTATGCTGTGTGGACTCTTAACACAACTGCTATGGTTTAAATAACCCCACCTAAACTCATGTTGAAATTTGATTGCCAGAGAAAAATATATATGCATTTGATTGCCATCATAACAATGTTGAGAGGCATGACCTTGAGGAGGTGATTGGGTCATGAAGGCTCTGCCCTCAAGAATGGATTAATGCTGTTATTGCAGGAGTAGTTTGGTTATCATGGGAGTGAACCCGATAAAGGGGATGAGTTTGGCCCTGCTATCTCTGTGTCTTGTGTGCTCACTTCTGCCTTCTGCCCTTCTACCATGTTATGACACAGCAAGAAGGCCCTTACCACATGTCAGTGCCATGCTCTTAGCCTTCCCAGCCTCCAGAACCATGAGCCAAATAAATATCTTTTCTTTATAAATTACCCAGTCTGTGATATTCTGTTACAGCAACAGAAAATGAACAAAGACAAAACCACAGGTTGTTTTTGCCTTTCTGGCAGCCATCTGATGTTGCTGATTTATTCTGAGCTCAATCAACTAAAACCTTGGAATCTTTTGCCAGGTCCAATGCTATCTGTTGCTGTCCAATGCTATCTCCTACATCCTGGTTTTGTGCAGCAGATTTTACGAACATAAGCACAGGATCTGACATTTATACCAGCTGAGTCTGGCCAACATGGCCCACTGCTACAGTCTCTCAATATCTTTTCAGTATAAATTATTTTTCTTCCACTACACCTTTTCAATTCAGCCTCAAAACTGCAACCTTTCCTCCAGGAAAGACCACTTTAGACTTTGGTGCTATTTCTCCTTAGTGTCATGACAGGAGACCTTGGGAAAGGATATTTGGTCAGTGCTAGATTCTGTGAGGCTGAAGATCCTGGAAGCAGGGGATTCAGGGAAGGTATGGACTTCAGAAGCAAGGGATTCTAGGAAGCTGTGAACTCTAAGAGTAGGGGATTCTGGGAAGGTATGGGCCTCAGAAGCAAGGGATTCCAGAAAGGTGTGGAACTTGGGAGCTGGGGATTTTGGGAAGGTGGAGGCGCTAGGAGCAGGGGATTCTGGAAGGGTGTGGGCTTGGGGAGCAGTGTATTTGGGGAGTTTTGGGCTCTGGGAGCAAGGCATTCTGGGAGAGTGTGAACCCTGTGAGCTGGTGACTCTAGGAGAGCCCAGGTCATGGGCACTGGGAACTTACCTTCAGGATCACCCACTGCATGAGGCCCACGTGGTAGAGAACCGATATGACACAGCTGAAGAAGACAATGATGGGCAGAACCTGCCGGGAAGGAGAGCATAGGACCACAGGCTAGAGGCAGGCAGGCTGCAGGGTGCTAGGCAGGGTCCAGGAGACCCCAGACAGCCCACTCCATCCCAGGCCTTGCCACTCAGATGCCTGACAGGATCTGGGAAGATGCTCTGAGATCAGTGCATGAAGTCCCAGGTGTTCCACATGCAGGGCCTCTTTGGAGGCAGTCTTGTCCTCTCGGCTCCCCTCTAAATAGTGACCAGCCACCAGACCATCCCCTCTCTCCTCAGCACAGGTAGGCCTGTGCTGTGGTAGGGTGGGGCCTGAGTGCACCACTTTTATCTCCTGCTTCTTTGTCTCTAAAATGGGAGTAAAATGCCCACATCTGAGGGTCATTGTGAGGGTGGCATTGTGTACCCTTCTCCATGAGCTCAATCCTCGGCCTCAGATGCTGGCCTTAACCTCCCTCTCATGCTTTGGGCCTGAATGAGGGGACCCTCACCATTTTGGTACTCCACTTCCGCTCAGCACCAACAAGCTCAGAATTAGGCTTACCCCGGACCTGAGCCAGCATCTCCTCCCATCACCCCATTTCCCATTATTAGTACCAGGCTGAACACTCCTCTTCCTTCACTCCAAGCTCATCCATTCTCCCTTCAGAATTTCTCACACCCAGGCCGGGCGCGGTGGCTCAAGCCTGTAATCCCAGCACTTTGGGAGGCCAAGACGGGCGGATCACGAGGTCAGGAGATCGAGACCATCCTGGTTAACACGGTGAAACCCCGTCTCTACTAAAAAATACCAAAAACTAGCCGGGTGAGGTGGCGGGCGCCTGTAGTCCTAGCTACTCGGGAGGCTGAGGCAGGAGAATGGCGTGAACCCGGGAGGCGGAGCTTGTAGTGAGCTGAGATCCAGCCACTGCACTCCAGCCTGGGCGACAGAGCGAGACTTCGTCTCAAAAAAAAAAAAAAAAAAAAAAATTTCTCACACCCATTCCGTCCTTTCCAGGTCCATGGAAAAGGAGGTTGCTTTTCTGCACCCTGGTCTTTCTTTACTGTAGTCTGATGTTTAATAACAAACTGGCAAAAAACAGAGAGGTCTTTTAGTGGAAGACTAGTTTCATCACCTAGGATACAGACATACACCAGTGCACTAAAGGTCAGGAAACAAGAATGCAGAAGCTCTCTATGGGCAGCTGTGGACTGATTTCCAAGATATGTTGTTAAATGAAAAAAAGAGAAGGTGTACCACAAGAGTGAATGCTATGCTGTTATGTGGGTTTAAAAAGGGGGTCGGGGGTAGCCATGCATGGTGGCATGTGTCTATAGTCCCATCTCCTCAGGAGGCTGAGGCAAGAGGATTGCTTGAGCCCGGGAGTTCAAGGCCAGGCTGGGCAACATAGTAAGGTCCCCTTCCTCTCCAAAAATATGTGTGTGAGGGGCATTGTGTGTGATCTTATATGGGTGCAGGAATCATTAGAAGGATGTGCAAGAGGCCAGCAACAGCAGCTGCCTTGGGCAGGGAACCGGGTGCCTTGGGGGCCAGGGATGAGAGGAAGGTTTCTTTTTGACTGTATACCATTTTGTGTTGGAATGTTTGCTCTATTCTGTGTCCTGCGTTCCCAACAGTTTAAACTAGTCGTGTAGAACTGGTAATAGCATGGGAGCATTCTTATGCTATAATGTTAAGTGGGAACATTGAAATATTAAAATTATGGAAAGAAGCACTCCCAAATAGTCAAAGAACTTGCCCTATGTGCTGGGGCTATGTAAATGTTGTTTTCTTTTTTCTTTATTTCTGAATTTCTCATCTGTTTCTACAATTTTTTTTTTTTTTTTTTTTTTTTTTTTTTTTTTTTTTTAGACAGAGTCTCACTCTGTTGCCCAGGCTGGAGTATAGTGGCACGATCTTGGCTCATTGCAGCCTCCCCCTCCTGGGTTCAAGTGATTCTCCTGCCTCAGTCTCCCAAGTAACTGGGATTACAGGTGCTTGCTGTCACACCCAGCTAATTTTTGTATTTTTAGTAGAGACAAGGTTTCACCATGTTGGCCCAGGCTGGTCTCGAACTCCTGACCTCAAGTGATCTGCCCGCCTCATTCTCCCAAAGTGCTGAGATTACAGGTGTGAGCCACCGCATTCAGCTGTTCCTATAATTTTCTATAATAGGTGGACATTTCTCAAGGGAGGGAGCATAGGCAGGAGAGGTTTGTGGGAAGATCAGTTTGGTTTTGAACTTTGAATCTGAGATGCCTCTGGAATATCAAGTGGGCAGCTGGATAAAGGATTGGGAGCTGAGAGGGGAGATCTGGGCCAGGCCTTGGCATGGGGCTCTTTCATAAGAAATACAGGTTGGCCCAGCATAGTGGTTCATGCCTTTAATTCCAGCACTTTAGGAATTAAAGGTGGATTGCTTGAGCTCAGGAGTTTGAGGCCAGACTAGGAAACAAAGCAAGGCCCCCATTTCTATACATACAAATTTTTTTTTAATAACTGGGCATGGTGGCACACGCATGTGGTTCCAACTGCTCTGGAGGCTAAAGCGGGAGGATCACTGGATTCCAGGAGTTCGAGGCTGCAGTGAGTCATGATCATGGCACTGCACTACAGCCCAGTCAACAGATTGAGACCCCATCTCTTAAAATAAAATTTTAAAAAAATTTTAAAAAGGCCAGGCACGGTGGCTCACACCTGTAATCCCAGCACTTTGGGAGGCTGAGGTGGGTGGATCATTTGAGGTCAAGCGTTCGAGACCAGGTTGGCCAACACAGTGAAATCCCGTCTCTACTAAAAATACAAAAAAATAAAGCAGGCATAGTGGCAGGCACCTATAATCCCAGCTACTAGGGAGGCCGAGGCACAAGAATTGCTTGAACCCGGGAGGCAGAGGTTGCAGTAAGCCGAGATCATCCCACTGCACCCCAGCCTGGGGTGACAGAGTGAGACCCTGCCTAAAAAAACAAAACAAACAAACAAGAAAAAAAAATTAGAAGAGGAACGACCACAGGTAGAGATGGCTGGTGGATACAATTCACTGTGGAAATCACCCTGAGTGAGAAGCACAGGGACTAAGGACAGGGCCCTGTGGTCAGTGTGTCACTGAAGGGTGACAGGGAAGGAGGAGCCTGTGAAGGAGACAAAGAAATAGCCAAGGGCTGGAGGATGGCCAGGAGATAGGCGGGATGGAAACCGAGGGGCAGCTTTTCCAGAACAGATAGTCACTAGCAGTTGTGTCAGGGGCATCAGAGAACTCTGGAAAGGTAAGGACTGAGCTAGACCCCTGGGACTTAGCAACTTGGAGGTGCCCATGATCTAGGTGAGAGCAGTGTCAGAGGAAGTCAGAGAAGTGTGGGGACTGAGGCTGATGGCAGTGAGCCAAGGTGGAAGTGGGACATAAAGAAGGAGAGAGCACAAGAATGGACAGCCCTTGCAAGAAGCGGCACTGTGCTCACTGCCGGAGACTAGTGAGGGGCCCAGAAAGGGCTGCTTTTATTTTTTAAGGAGGGAGAGTCTTGAGCAACCAAATTTAGGCTCTAGTTCAAAGTGAACTGAGATTACAGAATGGACCCTGAAGAGAATGGAGACTCTGCCCCGGGCAGCTGGGAAGCAAGCTCTGCTGAGGCCCTTTCTTTCTCCTGTCCCTTCCCAGACCAATGCTGCAGGTGGTATCTGCACTTGCTCTGCTGTCATCTGTCATCAACTTCACTGTGGTGGGGAAGTCATCTGACAGAGAACACCAGAACTGGCTCAAGAAACCCTTTTCCTGCCCTGTGACTCCTCCTCCCCCCGGGTCTAGAAACACCTCCAGCACGGGTATGATGACATCATTCCGCCACTCCTGGGACTGAGATGCAGAGAGGGTCACGTACTGTCTAGACTGCTTGTCCAGTGGATCCTGAGAGAGACTGCCAGGCAGCTGGCAGGCCTGCAGGGATGGGCCCACACCAGGAAGGAGAGTGCCTGGGGCATCAGGACCCCACTGCAGCACTGGGACTTTCTCCTGCCAGCAATCAAAAGATTTTCTATCTGTGAGATGGAGATTCATGGTGGAAGAGAAGCTATGTTTTGGATTAAGTGGGGACTGTCTAGGGAGGGGAGGGGAATAAAAGAGAAAAGAGGCGGCCCCAATTTTCTAAGGTAGGATAGAAAACTAAATAAGGTCCCTGTGGCCAATATCGTCTTACAGCCAGGAAACAGCTCTGGGGCCTGCAGGATGTGACATGGCAGAAGAACAGGCAGCAGCTCAAGGCAGTGCTGCTGTGGAAAGGGGAGGCAAGTACCGTTAAATTCCACTGTATGCCAACCACGAGGGCCTGCCCTGGGTCAGGTCCCTAATATGTGGAGACTCATCAATCCTCATGGCATCTGTGGTGGATGTAACTGTCCCCACTTCACAAATGGGCACACAGAGGCTGTGCGATCTTGGCTACCCACCCGAGGTCACATACCTGCAAAGAGGCAGATGTACCTCCCAGGCACCATGCAGATTGCCAAGGTCCTGCCACGCCCCTTGGGAGCACGCCCCTTGGGGACAGTCCTGGAGGCTTGTTTCTCTGCCTTCAGGGGCAGCATACATCCCTGCTGGAAACTGAATGTCTGTGTCCCCCTGAATTCACATATTGAAACCTAATTCCCTAGGTGATGGTATTAGGAGGTGGAGCCTTTGGGGGTGATTAGGTTATGAGGGTGGAGCCCTCATGAATGGGATTAGTGCCCTTATAAAAGAGGCCACATGCCAGGCACAGTGGCTCACACCTGTAATCCCAGCATTTTGGGAGGCTGAGGCCAGAGGATTCCTTGAGTTCAGGAGTTCAAGACCAGCCTGGCAACATAGTAAGACCCTGTCTCTACCAAAATTCAAAAAATTAACTGGGCATGATGGTATGCGCCTGTAGTCCCAGCTATTCTGGAGGCTGAGGCAGGAGGATCACAAGCCCAGGAGACGGAGGCTGCAGCAAGCAGTGATCACACCGCTGCACTCCAGCCTGGGCAACAGAGTGAGATCCTGTCTCAAAAAGATAGGAAGAAAAAACAAAAGAGGCTCCAGAGAGCTCCCTCACCTCTTTTACCATGTGAGGACACAGACGACCAAGTGGGCAGAGAGCAAAGTGGGCCTCAACAGAATTCAACCTTGCAGGGACCCTGATCTCAGACTTCCAGCCTCTAGAAGTGTGAGAAATAAATTTCTGTTGCTTGTAACCACCCAGTCTATGGTTTTCATTCTGGCCTCCTGGACGGACTAAGGCAGTCCCCTTCAAGGAAGAGCCAAGTAAGTCCTGACCACTGCCTTGTAGAAATGGCTTTGGAGGCTGGTCCTGCTAGTACCATAACCCAAGGAAGAAGGATATTCTAGCTCTTCTAGGCCACTGGTTCTCAGCATGTGGACCAGCAGCACCTCTGAGAATTTGCTAGAAATATTTTGGATTTAATAGGTCTACAGTGGGGCCTGATGTTTGGCCTTTCCAGATGCTGCTGGTGCAGCTGACCTGGACACCACACTCTGACAACCACAGCCCTGGAGCCTAGATTAGACACTCTGAGCAAACTTCATCACCTGGGCCAAGAAACAGGCTTTGAAGGCCAGACAAAACCCACTAAGGACATGGCCTGCTCCCTCCTCTCCCTGGAGGAAGCTGAGCCAGGGCTCCTGCTGACTTCCTAAGGCTGTCTGGGCAAACCCTCAGGTCCCCAGACTCCAAGGCCTGAGCACTGTCGACAGGGCCCTGTCACCAGCCCCAGGCCACAGTGAGCCACAAAAACGCAAAGTTGGAAGATGCTCGGGGCAGCAGCTGCGGTGCACACTGTACCAGCGCCATCGCCAGAAAGTGGAAGGGACTCAAGTCCAAAACAATTGCATTTCTGGCTGTCCCCTAGCTACACCTCCTGATTTCCTGTTTGTGCCATCCCTTTGCCCAGAATGGCCTCAGCACTCTGCCCCTCATTCCTATTTCTGCCTGGATCCCGGGTTTTCAACAATGCCTCCTGCCTCAGCTGTCCCATCTCCCTTCTTTCAGCCATCCCACCCCAGGCTTCATTTACTTCCCATTCCCTTCACTGAAAACCATGCTCACTACGGTTACCGGTTACCCCTTAACTACCAAATCCAATGATACCTTTTGGTCCTTATTTGATCTTTGTGTGTGTGTGTGCGCGCGCAAAATTTGGCACTGTTGATCACTGGGGATTACAAGTCTATGTCACACATCCTGAAACTCTCAGGAGATGAAGACATTTTCCTTGACCCTAGGGGTTCCTCCAGAGAAATCTGAGCAGCACTGCTGAGCTTAGCAGTGGGTGCTTGTTCCGGAGGCTAGAACAATAGTGAAAGAATGAGAGTCTGCTCCCAGGTCAACTAGACCCAGGGGAGTATGATCATGCGGGTGGAAAGTTACTAGAAGGGAGTCGAAGCCAAGGTGGAATGACTAATCCAGCTGATACAGCCAAGGGGTGACTGCCACGTCCACATGCACTGTACTGGACTCCAGGCCCAGGGCAGGCTGAGGGCTGAGGAAGCCCCAGGGAGAGACTTTACTTCCCCCCAGAAGAGAGCAGCTGGACCATGGCCCAGCAGGAAGCAGCTTGGATTCTGAAAATCTGAGTGAGCTCAGAGAAGACTTCCCCAGGCCGAAATTGGCCAAAGGCCTTGGAGTAGGTCTGTATGATTCATAGAAAGAACAGAGAGAACGTCCTGAGTCTTCTGTTCAGCTCAGCATTCAACAAAACCACCCCTACCTTGAGGGCAAATCCCAAGCATATGTGTGTGATACAGGGGAGAGTGGGAGGCTGAATAAAATGTTGTGATTAGTGAGAAAGAGAGTTCTGTGGCCATGAAGCATTTATCCTAGTCCTCCTTCATCTTTCCCAGCATTGCTAAGGATGGTGCATCAGCCAATACACTGTCCAGGAATTTGTCCAGAGGACAGGGCCTACCAGAGGCCAGGAAACTGCTAGTGTTAGGCTGGGAAATGCTGAGGCTGGTTAATGATAAACCCAGCTCACTATTATTTTTATCTTAACTGAACATTCCACTTCAAAGTTTTTTGACACCACTGATACATCTTTTTCCACTTCCTCTTCCTCCTCCTCCTCTTCCTCTTCTTCTTCCTCCTCCTCCTCTTCCTCTTCCTTTTCCTCCTCTTCTTCTTCTTTTTTTTTTTGGACGGAGTCTCGCTCTGTTGCCCGGGCTGGAGTGCAGTGGTGCGATCTCTGCTCACTGCAACCTCCGTCTCCCAGGTTCAAGTCATTCTCTTGCCTCAGCCTCCTGAGTAGCTGGAATTACAAGCCCCTGCCACCATGCCTGGCTAATTTTTGTATTTTTAGTAGGGATGGGGTTTCACTATATTGGCCAGGCTGGTCTTGAACCCCTGAACTCAAGTCATCGGACCACCTCAGCCTCCCAAAGTACTGGGATTACAGGCATGAGCCACCACGCCCAGCCTAATGGCTACATTTTTAAATGATCATTTTTGTTATTCAGAGTGTGTTTTGTATTTGGACGAGAGACATGAGGCTGCTGATTTCTACCAACAGTATGAGGAAGAATACATCCCTTAACCGGAAGTCCAGTGGAGGGGGTCTAGTTCTGGCTCTGCCCTAACTCACTGTGCCATTGTAGCCAGCTCACTGCTCCTCTCTGGGGCTTGGCTGGACCATCAGTAATACAAAAGGGAGGCCCAAATGTCACTGAACTCCCTCCTGGTACCAACAGTCAAGGAATCCGTGATTCTAATGGGTGATTCTGGGAGAGATACAAGCAGCAGGTGTGCACACATCCTTCCAGAGAGGGAGGCAGGATTTGAGGAGACACAGCTAATGTGGCCAGGGGGCAGACACAGAGGCAAACCCAGCTATGACGCAGGAGAGATGCTGGCTGGTGGTGGGCGGGGGAAGGGGTACCGGCAGACAGCAGCTGCGTGGCCTTCCCAGCACCTCTTCCCCTGCGTTTTGGCTAATGAGGCTTTAATTTCCCTTTGGGAAACAGCTTACATGCCCATCCACTGAACTCTGCCCTGCACTGTGGACACGCTAGTATTTTGTCACCTCCACGCTTTGCCCATGCCATTTCCTCTTCCTGCCTAGCTCAGTGTGTCCAAATCTCTTCTGTCCTAAACTCCATGTCAAATGCCACCTCCTCAAGGAGTCTCCCTCACAGTCTCTTGTTGGAACAATCTCTCCTTATAGGCACTCCTCAGGCCCCTTCCTTTATTGCACTTGAACCCAGCTGCCTGGGGAGGCTGAACTGCAGAGTGTCGGGTGTGTGTGTGTGTTTGTTTTGTTGAGATGGAGTTCCACTCTTGTTGCCCAGGCTGGAGTGCAATGGCGCGATCTCGGCTCACTGCAACCTCCGCCTCCTGGGCTCAAGCGATTCTCCTGCCTCAGCCTCCCGAGTAGCTGGGATTATAGGCATGCCACCACACCCCGCTAATTTTGTATTTTTAGTGGAGACAGGATTTCTCCATGTCAGTCAGGCTGGTCTCAAACTCCCAACCTCAGGTGATCTGCCTGCCTCGGCCTCCCAAAGTGCTAGGATTACAGGCATGAGCCACCGTGCCCGGCTGAGTGTGTGTGTTTTAAAGTATGAGAAGCTGCGGGAACCTCCCTGCCTCCTGCCTGGGTGGACGCCGGAAGTCACCCTGAAGCAGATCTTACTGGTCTTTTCTGAAACCTCAGTACCCCCACACTGGTTATGCAAAGGTAAGGGAGCAGCTGCTCGTTACCCTAAAGGAATATGGTATTAGGGGCCTTTGCAGGACTGACATAGGTTCCCCCTCCCAATATTCTCCCTATACAGAACTGGTCTCAGAAAACATGATGGGCAAGTATGCCCAGGGGGCAAGAAGACTTCAGAGAAGATAGGAACCTGGGCCCCTCCCTTTCCTCCTAGGGCTGACAGTGTTAGACTGGACATTCCCTAGGGAGTCTGCTGGCACAAGAGACGCTAAGGCTCCAAGGGGAACTAACCAGAGGTCAGGGTCGGGGTAGGCAGGCGGGTCTGAACTCATGACATGGCTCAACGCCAGTCCAGAAGTCCATAGCCAAGTCCATGGCTTGGGCCAAAAGTCTCCTGGGTCCAAGACCCCCAGCAGGTGGGGAGGCTCTGGGAACAGTGGCCAGCATAATGAAAAACAGCAGAAACCTCTGGAACCTGCACATGGGGTCTTGCATAGCAGCTCCATGGTGATGGTGGTCCCGGATGTACCAGAGTGGGTAGCCCTCATTTTCCTCTCAGTGCCATGCATCAGTGGCAGAAAACTGGGGCCAGCTACTGGGTGAGTGGGGCCCCAGGTCTCTCTCTTTTGCCTGGCAAGTGGAGCTTAAGCCTAGAGCAAGCTGGTCTTAGACAACTGGAGTGTAAGGCAGGCAGAGGAGGGCTACACTAGAGTTCTTACTAAACAAGGCATTTCAGTGCTGAAACAGTTAACTGGGGAAACAAGAAATACAACCACAGCTCCACCCAGAACAGTGAAGGGTCCCGCCGGCAGCGTCCTCATCCTTTGCACAGGCTGCTTTGTTTTTAAATTAGGGTTGAGGCTCCACCGTTAGACAATAAGTTCTTTGAAACAGAACAGTGCCTTTATCTCCATTTCCCCTATAATATTTTGCAGTGCAGTAAATGCACAATAGATTTTTGTTGGAAGAAAGAAAGGATGGATGGAGGCAGGGAGGGAGGGAAAGTGGGATCATAGGTCTAGGAGGACACGAAGGAAGGAGCTATTGCAGCGGGACTAGTAAGGGCTGGCTTCCTGGCAGAGGTGGCCTGTGAGGGGCCCTGAAGGAGGAGCACCTGAGAGGATCATTTGAACCTAAGCCTTCCTGGAAACTGCTCTTTCTAGGCCCAGAGTCTCTGCAGCACGTCAGGGGCTAAGGTCTCAGCAGGAGCTATCCCCATGACCCCTACCCTCACTTTTGTCCTCAGCTACTCAGTAATTCTATAATTTAGAGGGTCATCTCTAAGAAAAAAACATACATAAATATCTTACTTTTGCAAATTTTACAAAATATAGCAAAAACATCTCATGAGGTGAACATTGCTGGGCCCCTCCCGGGCCCCAGGCTTAAGGTTCACTAACTTCCCAGTACGGCGACCTCTGCCCGTAGGACTCCCCCCTTCCACCTGGGCCCCCACTATGCCCAGACTCCCCTCTAGCTGGAGTCACTGGGCAGCGGCTGCTAAAGGCCTCTGGGACCCTGAGTCAAGCTGACCTGAAAGGCAAAGACATTCTTGACCAGCGCCTCCCCAAACACGAAGCTGGAGCCAGCCTCTGTGTAGCTCAGGAAGATCTGGAAGAAAAATGCAAAACAAAAACAGGCAGTGAGGCTGGGATGGGAGGAGGGAGGAAGCAGCGGCCAGAGACAGGCGATTTTGCCCAGGGACGTAGTCCCCCCAGGCTCTTATCGGGGTGGGCACCACCTGGCAAGGAGTGTTAAAGCTACCGTCACGGGCACTCGCTCCTAAGCATATTTGCCAAAGAGACACCTTTTTGGTCAATTTTAAAGACATGCTCTGTAGGCTGGGTGCGGTGGCTCACACCTGTAATCTCAGCACTTTGGGAGGCCAAGGCAGGCGGATCACCTGAGGTCAGGAGTTCGAGACCAGTTGGCAAACAAGGTGAAACCCCGTCTCTGCTAAAAATACAAAAATTACCCAAGCGTAGTGGTGGGCGCCCGTAATCTCAGCTACTCGGGAGGCTGAGGCAGGAAAATTACTTGAACCCAGGAGGCAGAGGTTGCAGTGAGCCGAGCTTGTGCCACTGCACTGCAGCCTGGGCAACAGAGCAAGACTCCATCTCAAAAAAAAAAAATAAAAAGAAATGCCCTGACAGTTGTTAGGACAATAAAGAAGAGACAATGGAAGCAACCATGAGACATGTGAAGAAGGCAGTGCCTTTTGTGCCTGCTCAGGCCCCTGACAACCAACGGTAAAGCCTCCCCTCATCTTGTCCCCATCCCGGGCTTGTGGCCTTGGAGTCTGAGCCCAGCCACGCTTCTACAGGAGACCTGTGTTATATCCTGAACTTGCAATGTGACTGCAGGGGCAGCAAGTCATTTTTCTTGTTCAGGCCTCAGTGTTCCCATCTATAAAATGGGGACATGGCCAGAAAAGCAACTCTGTCTTTTCCTCCACACCCTGTGCGGCTACTCTCAGCGAGGCCAGCAGGTGTGCACATTCCTGGACCAGCAGGGTTCTCATGCTCCCCCCTGCACAGAGCACAGGGAACTGCAAGCTGGTGAGAGGGAGGTAAGTAGATTAACCTATTTAACCTATGTCCTTGATAATTTATATTTTTTTAAGTGTTAAAAACACAAAAATTAGCCAGGTGTAGTGGCTCACACCTATAGTCGCAGCTACTCAGGAGGCTGAGGTGGGAGCATCCCTTGAGTTCAGGAGGTCGAGGCTGCAATGAGCTAGCATCACGCCACTACACTCCAGTCTGAGTGATGGAAGTGAAACTCTGTCTCAAAACTAAACTAAACTAAACTAATCTAAACTAAAATAAAGTAAAATAAAAGAAGGTCAGCGTGGTGGCTTATGCCTGTAATCCCAGCACTTTGGGAGGCCAAGGGAGGCAGATTACTTGAGCCCAGGACTTTGAGACCAGCCTTGGCAACATGGTTAAACTCTGTCTCTACCAAAAATAGAAAAATGAGCTAGTCTCATAACCTGGTTTCAAAATAAATAAATAAATAAATAGATTTTAAAAATTTTAAGTGTTAAATAAAGGAGACCATTGGTTTGGACTGAGCTCCTGCACTTCGCCCAACAGACCAAACCAAAATGGAATCGCTCATGCTATAAAGTTCCACACCACAAGTCAAAACTAAGCTGTCTCCTGACCTTCCAAAAAACCAGGATATGAGACATATAGCCAAATCCCCACATGCAGCATGACAGGCAGTCCCCTCAGTTTTGACCTTTACAAGGAAAGTGACCTTGAAACAAGCAATCTGCTTTTTGTTTTCTGTTTCTGCTTTCTTCAGCCTTTCTCTGTCTATAAAGCCAACCTCCTCTGCTCAACTCATCGGAACACTCACTCTATTTTTATAGAATGAGGTGTTGTCTCGTCCTAAAATCACAAGTAAAAGCCAATTAAGATCTTTAAACTAAATTTGTTATAATTTTATTTTGGCAAAAGTAAATCATGATAGTTGTACAACAGTGTGCATGAATTTAATGACACTTAAAAGTGGTTAAAATGGTCAACTTTAAGGCCGGGCACGGTGGCTCAAGCCTGTAATCCCAGAGCTTTGGGAGGCCGAGACGGGCGGATCATGAGGTCAGGAGATTGAGACCATCCTGGCTAACATGGTGAAACCCCGTCTCTACTAAAAAAAAACACAAAAAACTAGCTGGGCGAGGTGGCGGGCGCCTGTAGTCCCAGCTACTCAGGAGGCTGAGGCAGGAGAATGGCGAAAACCCGGGAGGCGGAATTTGCAGTGAGCCGAGATCCAGCCACTGCACTCCAGCCTGGGTGACAGAGCGAGACTCCGTCTCAAAAAAAAAAAAAATGGTCAATTTTATGTTCTATATATTTTATCAAAATAAAAAACAAAATTGGTTGGGCACCGTGGCTCAAGATGAGATCACTTGAGACCAGGAGTTCGAGACCAGCCTGGGCAACATAGGGAGACTCTGTATCTACAAAAAAAAAAAAAAAAAAAAAAAGAAAGAAAGAAAAAGAAAAAGAAAAAACATGTTTTAATTAGCTTGGCATGGTGGCTTACACCTGTAGTCCCAGCTACTCAATACTGGGGAGGCTGAGGTGGGAGGATCACTTGAGCCCAGGATGTCAAGGCTGCAGTGAGCCGTATTCACACCACTGCACTCAGCCTGGATGCCAGAGCAAGACTGTCTCAAGACAAAACAAAATGGGCCCAGGTGTGGTGGCTCATGCCTGTAATCCCAGCACCTTGGGAGGCCAAGGCAAGCAAATCGTCTGAGGTGAGGAGTTCGAGACCAGCCTGGCCAACATGGTGAAACCCTGTCTTTACTAAAAATACAAACATTAGCTGGGCATGGTGGTGGGTGCCTGTAATCTCAGCTACTGGGCAGGCTGAGGCAGGAGAATTGCTTGAACCAGGGAGGCAGAGGTTGCAGTGAGCCAAGATTATGCCACTGCACTCCAGCCGGGGTGACAAAGTGAGACTCTGTCTTGAAAAAAAAAAAAAACAAACAAACAGAATAAAAATGTATGACTTCAATACACATTATTTTTAAACACATACACACAGAAGTAAATCATTTGCAGATTTGGGGAGATTTTTTTTTTAGCACTTTTAACTATTACAATTTCCAAGTCACTGCTGACTGCAGACCCAGCCTCTGAAAAGACTACTCTACTGGGGCCTGAGTGCCAGGTGTGAGGGAAGTGGCAGCTGCACTGCCCGGGCCCCAGCTACCCACCTGGTCTGGGGGCCCCAGTCTACCCTACCCACTGGGTCCCACGCCTTCCCTATGGCCTCACCACCCACTTTTCCCCCTGCCAAGTGGCTTCTCCCTACTCCCAGTGACCTAAGACGCTCTGGGAATCCAGGTCCCATGTACCTACCCGGATCTGCTCGCCCAGCCACTGGAACGCAATAAATCCTGGTTCTGTTCTGATGATGAGGAGTCCAAGTACAAACTGCAGTCCAAGTCCCCAAGACACGGCCCGCCAGGACACCTGCCACCCCACCCCACAGAAAGGTGAGTTCAGCTCCTTGAGGGATGCGCAGGGAGCTGGGTGGGGGTGAGAGCAGGGGGCACTGGCTGCCGAGGGAGCCCAGCAGCATTGGCCTGCCCGGAGGATGGGGCTGGAGCCAGATAGAGTACTAGGCCTCTTGCCAGTGGTCACACCCTCCCTGGGATTCAGAACAGGCCATGTGCTTGGTAGGAATGGACCTGGGCAGTGGGCAGGGGTGGGCCAAGATCCTAACCAAGAACTCAGGTGAAACTTGACCAGCCTTGGGCATGCCACGGCACTTCGGCTCCTGGTCATCACTGCCAGAGATGTGGCCTGGGGGTCTGGCCTCAGGATCAGCACCAGACTGCTCTGGGCCCAGCTCCTCTCCAGCTCGTGTGAACCCTGTCTGCCTGATCATCTCCAATCTCTCCTCCACAGGCTGGGCTCCCAGCCACCTCAACCCCAACTCTCTCCATGCCCACACACCCCGCCCCTCCCAGAAGATGAGAGCTGGGCTCCTCAGGTTGCTGTTCCCTGATCAGCATTTAATAATTCCTTAGCAGCAAGTCCAAGCTCTGGGATGCATCCTCCTGGGAGGCTTGGAGGTAGCCTGGGGAAGGTGGTAGCCACACTGTGAAACAGGGAGGGATCCTGATGCTACAGAGGCAGAGAGAGAAGGTTCCATCTGCCCATGGCAGGGACCTCCCAAATGGGTGCATGCCTGCCTTAGTATACATCAGAATTTAGTACACATCAGAATTTAGTACACATTAGAATGTAGTCTATATCAGAATTTAGTCTACATCAGAATTTAGTACACATCAGAATTGTTCTTGCTGACAGAATGATTGCTGCCCTTGCCCCTGAGTTTCTAACACAGTGGGCCTAGGGTGGGGCCTAAGAAGTTACATTTCTGGTAAGTTCTATGGAGGCACTGCTGCTGCTGGTCTGGGGCGCAGACTTTGAGAAGCACTATTTTAAGCTAACGATTCCAGGAAACCCTTGGCTCTGCAGACAGACTGGAGCTCTGGCCTGTGTTTTCTGTAGTTGGGGTGGAGGTAGTTCCTGAGCCTACAGACCTGAAGACCAGGATTAGACTGACCAGAGGACACGTCACCAAGGAAACAAATGTCCTGGTGGCCTCTGAGTCTGAAGAGACATCCCTGCTGGGGAGTTTGAAGACTTCTGCTTCACAGGAAGCCTGTCCTGATAGACACAGGACTTCTCCAGGCCCTGAGCCTCCAGGGCTCTCCCAACAGGAGCATCTGCCTGTACCCCAGCTCCCAGATCCAGCCTAGGGGCAGAAGAGAGAGGCAAACACTTCCAGCCCTGGGCCCCACAACTGGCACTCACTGCGCAATGATGCTTTGAGCAGGCAAAGAGGAGAGCAATGAACACGCAGATTCCTGCGAAGGACACCAGTTGCTCAGGCCGCCGGGAGGTGTCCAGAGACAGCCACAGGACCAGGCCCAGGAAAGCAGCAAGAGCTAGGCCCCTGAAGGCAAGAGGCAGAAAGCCACCACCCTCAGCACGCACCCCCACCCCACCCACACACAACAGCACCCAGCAACCCAGAGAAAAGGTGCTCAGGGCTCGGAGGAGGAGAAAGAGCACAGCACAGTGGAAAGAGCACCAGCTCTGGAACCACATGCTGGGAAGAGCTGAGCTCGCTGTGTGACCTCAGGCAGATCACCTTGCCTCTCTGAGTCTAGTTTCCTCATGGGTCAAATGAAGCCAGAGACCCTTCATTTCTCAAGGTTGCCAAGAGGATTATATAGGGGGATGTATGTACCAAGCTGAGCATAGTGACAAGCACCTGGCTCTATCCAGGTACAGGAATCTCATCACTGCAGTGATGCTCAGCTCAGCCTCTGACCTTGTGGGAGAAAGGACCTGTGCCGCCCAGGACTCAACACTATCGGCCATGACTGCAAAATGCCTAGAAGCGTGTGATGTGAGTTTGGACCTCCGAGCTGAGCACCTGAGACCAAGGGAGATCAAGGAATGGACCTAACTTTAACAGCAACCCTGGGGCTCTCCCAGCCCTCCCTGGGGCTAGGATTTGTTTGTCCAGGATGCAGCCTGAAGGGTGGGAGAGCCCAGGTTTTGGCATCAGGTGTTCAAGATCTCACCCCAATCCGGTCATCAGTTCAATCCAGTCATCAACTCACTGGGTACTACTAATGACAGTTAATGTTCCACTGAGCACCTATTATATGCCAAGTACTATACCAATGCTGAGAGACACATTCTTTTGATAGAGATGAGGAAACTGAGGCACAGAGAGGTTAAATAACTGGCCCAAGGCCACTCATCTAGAAAGTGGCAGAGTTGAGATTTCAACCCAGGCACTCTGGAAGCAAGGTCTATTCACTTTACAGTTTTATCCAGGCGGTTCCTAGCTGGTAAGCAGGAGACCAAAGATCTGAACTCAAGCAGGCTAATTCCAGAGCCTACTGCTTTTCTTTCTGCTCATGTTTTTAAACTCTTCTCATTCCAGTTCAATGTGCACAATCTTTGCCTTGTTTGTGTGCCAACTGTACCTCTCTTTACTTACTATTTCTCTTGAGGTTAACTGACTTTATAAGAACTCAAATATGGCCGGGCGCGGTGGCTCATGCCTGTAAATCCCAGCACTTTGGGAGGCCAAGTTGGGTGGATCACCTGAGGTCAGACATTTGAGACCAGCCTGGCCAACATGGTGAAACCCATCTCTACTAAAAATCCAAAAATTAGCCGGGAGTGGCGGTGGGTGCCTGTAATCCCAGGTACTTGGGAGGCTGAGGCAGGAGAATCACTTGAATCTGGGAGGTAGAAGTTGCAGTGAGCCGAGATCGTGCCACTGCACTCCAGCACTCCAGCCTGGGTGACAGAGCAAGATGCCATCTCAAAAAAAACCCAACAACTTAAATGCTAGTTTCAGATTTTTTATTTTTAACAGCTTTATTAGAGGTATGGTTGATACATAATCAATTGCACATATTGGAGGTGCTCAATTTGATACGTTTTGGCATATGCATACTCTTTGAAACCATCACCGCAATCAAGAGATTGAACATATTCATCATCCCTTTTGTAATTTCTTGCCTCCCTCCCTGTTCCCAGGTAACAGTTGACATGTTTTCTGCCACTAGATTAGTCTGAATTTTTTTTTTTTTTTTGAGACAGAGTCTCATTTCATCGCCCAAGCTGGAGTGCAATGGCATGATCTCGGCTCACTGCAACCTCCACCTCTGGGGTTTAAGCGCTTTTCCTGCCTCAGCTTCCCAAGTAGCTGGGACTACAGGGATGCAACACCAGGCCCAGCTAATTTTTGTATTTTTAGAAGAGATGGGATTTCACCATGTTGGCCAGGCTGGTCTTGAATTTCTGACCTCAAGTGATCTGCCCATCTCAGCCTCCCAAAGTGCTGGGATTATAGGCGTGAGCCACAGCACCCCACCTAGTTTGCATTTTTAAGAATTTTATATAAATTTTTTAAAAAGAAAAGAAAGAAGTTTATATAAATAGAACCATACAGTACTTGTCCTTTTTTGTTTGACTTCTTTCACTTAGTGTAATTATTTTGAGATTTATCTAGGTTTCTGCATGATTCACTAGTCCATTCCATCTTATTGCTCAGTAGTATTCCATTATATGGATATACCACACTTTGCTTATCAATTCACCTATTGATGGACATTTTGTTGATTTCCAGTTTTTGGCTATTGCAGATAAAGCTGCTATGAACATTCAAAACTTCATGTGCAAGTCTTTGTGTGGATATATGCTTTTATTTCTCTTGGGTAAATGCCTATAAGTAAAATAGGTAGATTATATGATAGGCCTGGAAACTGCCAATCTGTTTTCTACAGCAATTGCACAATTTTATATTCCCACCAGCAGTATAAAAAAATTCAGTTCCTCTATATCCTTGCCAACACTTGGTATGGTTAGTCTTTTGAATTCTACCCATTCTACTCAGTATATGGTAGTATCTCTTTCTGTTTTTAACTTGCATTTCTCTACTGATAAATGATGTTGAGCATCTTACCATGTACTTATTTGCCACTTAGGCATATTCTTTAAATGTCTGTTCATATCTTGAGCCTTTTAGTGTTTTTTGTTTGTTTGTTTGTTTGTTTTTGAGATGGCGTATTGCTCTGTCACACAGGCTGGAGTGCAGTGGCACGAGATCTTGGCTCACTACAACTTCCACCTCCTGGGTTCAAGCAATTCTCCTGCCTCAGTCTCCCGGGTAGCTAGGACTACAGGTGCCTGTTACCATGCCTGGCTAATGTTTGTATTTTTAGTAGAGACAGGGTTTCACCATGTTGGCCAGACTGGTCTCGAACTCCTGACCTCAGGGGATCCGCCCACCTTGTCCTCCTAAAGTGCTAGGGTTATAGGCGTGAGCCACCATGCTTGGCCTTGAGCTCATTTTTAAATTAGGTTATTTTTCTTATTAAAGATTTATGACAAGGCCAGGCGCTGTGGCTCTATCTCCCATGTTCAAGTGATTCTCCTGCCTCAGCCACCTGAGTAGCTGGGACTACAGGTGCATGCCACTATGCCCAGTCAGCTAATTTTTGTATTTTTAGTAGAGACGGGGTTTCACCATGTTGGTGAGGCTAGTCCCAATCTCTTGACCTCGTGATCTGCCTGCCTCAGCCTCCCAAAGTGCTGGGATTGCAGGCGTGAGCCACCACACCTGGCCTAAGTTGATTAAATTTTTATCAACTTTTTCCTTCCTTCCTTCCTTGCCTTTCACCCTTCCCCTTCCCTTTTCCCTTCCCCTTCCCTTTCTGTCTGTCTTTTTTGAGACAGGGTCTGTTTTGTTGCCCGGGCTGGAGTGCAGTGGCATATAGGTATATTGTGCATAGCTCACTGCAGCCTCGACCTTCTGTGCACAAGCGATCCTCCTACCTTAGCCTCTCAAGTAGCTGGGATCACAGGTGCACACCACCATACCTGGCTATTTATCTATTTTTTTGTAGTGATGGGGTCTCATTATGTTACCCAGGCTGGTCTCAAACTCCTGGGCTCAAGCAGTCCTCCTACCTCAGCCTCACAAAGTGCTGAAGCATTAGCCACCACACCTGACCCCATTTCTTTTTGTAGAACCAGGTTTCTGTCCAGTAGCATTTTCCTTCTCTTCAAAGAATTTCCTTTAACATTTCTTTCTTTCTTTTTTCCTTTTTTTTTTTTTTTTTTTTTTTTGATACAGTGTCTCCCAGGCTAGAGTGCAGTGGCGTGATCTCAGTTCACTGCAACCTCCACCTCCCAGGTTCAAGCAAGTCTTGTGCCTCAGCCAACCAAGTGTAATAGCTGATACTACAGGTGCATGCCACCATGCCTGGCTATTTTTTTTTTTTTTTGTATTTTTATTAGAGACAGAGTTTCAACATATTGCTCAGGCTGGTCTTGGACTCCTGAGCTTAAGTGATCTGTTCAACTTGGCCTCCCAAATTGCTAGGATTATAGGCATGAGCCACAACACTGGCTTCTCTCTCTTTCTCTCTTTTCTTTTTTATGTAGCATCTCCCTCTATCGTCCAGGCTGGAGTCAGTGGCATGATCCTGGCTCACTGCAGCCTATGTCTCCCAGGCTCAAGCAATCCTCCTTTCTCAGCCTCCTGACTAGCTGGGACTACAGGTGTGTGCCACTCCTTTAGCATTTCTTGTAGCATAAGTCTGCTTTTTATGTCTGAAAAATTATTTCAGCTTTTGTATGACTGAAAGAATCCTTATTTCCTCTTCTCTTTTGAAATACATTTCACTGGTAAAGAATTGTAGGTTGACAGCCTTTTGGGTATTTGCTGTTGTTGTTGTTGACTGTTCCACTATTTTCTCACTCATTTTTGATAAGAAGTCTGCTAGTAATCCATCTTTCTGCTCCTCTACACGTCTTTTTTCTCTAGTTGTTGTTAAGGTTTTATCACTGATCTTAAGTAATTTGATTATTGCCTCGGTATAGTCTTCATGTTTCTTGTGCTGGGGGTTCATGAAGTTTCTTGAATCTTTGGGTGTCCAATTATCATCCTATTTGGATTTTTTTTGGACATAATTTCTTCAAATATTTTTTTCTGCCCTCCTTCCCCTCTGGAGACTTCAACTGTATATATTCAGCTGAAGTTGTGCTGTGGTTAACTGATGCTCTGTTTGAATTTTTTTCAGGTTTTGTCTTTAAGATGTTAGGCAGGGCCTGAGAAGCTTTTATTCTAGAGTTGATTTATTTTTCTCTGCTACTGAGCCAAAACCTTCTTACTACGCTAAACAATGCCCTGTGGATGATGAGGTGTTTTTCACCTGACTGTCGGGAATAGACACTATTCCTGGCCCGGTGTGATTCCAGGTATGATTCCCTCTTCTCCTTTTGGGTGGTTCTTTCCTAGTACTAGGGTAGTTTCCTCATCTGTATTCTCTGAGCAGAACTCAACTGCATGTTCAAAGAGGATTCTCTGCATAGCTCTGGGCTTTGCTCTGTGATCTCTCAGCTGTGTCTCTGTGCTCTGCAATGTGAACCCTGCCTGCCTTGGCTTCCCTAGATTTCCAGCTCTGTCTCTTCAACTTAGGGAACCTGCTGGTGTCCCACCTCAGTTTTCCTTCCCTGTGCTGTGGTCTGGAAACGCTCTCCAGGCAGTCAGCTGGGGAGAACACAGGGCTAACCTCATTTGTTTCCTAATTCTCAAGGATCAGTGTTCTTTATTGACTGATGTCCAACATCAAAGAGCTCTTGTCTCATGTATTTGTTCCAGTTTTTTAGCTGTTTCAACTGGGAGGATAAACCTGATCTCTGTTACTCCATCTTAACTGGGAGCCAAAATCAAATGCATACAGTTTTTTTTTTTTTTTTTTTTTGAGATGGAGTCTTGCTCTGTCGCCCAGGCTGGAGTGCAGTAGCGCTATCTTGGCTCACTGCAAGCTCCACCTCCCAGGTTCACGCTATTCTCCTGCCTCAGCCTCCAGAGTAGCTGGGACTACAGGCGCCGCCACCACACCTGGCTAATTTTTTTGTATTTTTAGTAGAGACGGGGTTTCACCGTGTTGACCAGGATGGTCTCGATCTCCTGACCTCGTGATCTGCCTGCCTCAGCCTCCCAAAGTGCTGGGATTACAGGCGTGAGCCACCGTGCCCAGCCAAATGCATGTATTTTTTAACAGCTTTATTGAGACAAAATTTACATGCCATACAATTTGCCCATTTACAGTGTATGGTTCAAGGATAGAAGTTCCTCACAAAACTAAAAATAGAAGTACCATATGATTCAGTAATTCCTCTACTGGGTATATGCGCAAAAAAAAAAAAAAAAGGAAAAAAGGAAATCAATATATTGAAAAGACATCTGCACTCCATGTTTATTGCAGCATGATTGACAATAGCCAAAATATGGAATCAACCTAGGTGCCCATCAACAGATGAACGGATAAAGAAAACGTGCTATATATACACAATGGGATATCATTCAGCCATAAAAAAACTATGAAATCCTGTTACTAGCAGCAACATGGACAGAATTGGAGATCATTATGTTAAGTGAAATAAGCCAAGCACAGAAAGACAAATATTGCATGTTCTCACTCATATGTGGGAGCTTAAAAAGTAGATCTTATGAAGATAGACAGTAGTTTGGTAGTTACCAGAGACTCTGAAGGGGAGGAGGGAGGTGGGATAACAAGAAGTTGATTAATGGGTACAAATATATAGTTTGAGAGAAGAAATAAGACTTAGTGACAGATAGATGAGTAAGGTGGCTACAGTGTACAATATATTGCATATTTCAAAATAGCTAGGAGAATTTGAATAGTTCTAATATAAAGAAAGACAAATATTTAACTTGATGGATATCCCAAGTACACTGATTTGATCTTTACAAATTATATGAATGTATTAAATTATCACATGTACCCTGAAACTATGCACATTTATTAGGTTGGTGCAAAATTTATTGCATAACGGTAAAACCACAATTACTTTTGCACCAACTTAATAATATTATGCAGCAATTTTTTAAAGTGTATTTTTGTTTGGTTGATTTGGTTTTTTTTTTTTCTTTTTTTGAGACAGAGTCTCACTCTGTCACCCAGGCTGGAGTGCAGTGGTGCAATCTCGGCTCACAGCAACCTCCGCTTCCCAGGTTCAAGTGATTCTCCTGCCTCTGCCTCCTGAGTAGCTGAGATTACAGGTGCATACCACCACACCCAGCTTTTTTTTTTTTTTTTTGTATTTTTAGTAGAGACAGGGTTTCACTGTGTTAGCCAGGATGGTCTTGATCTCCTGACCTCATGATCCACCTGCCTCAGCCTCCCAAAGTGCTGGGATTACAGGCTTGAGCCACCATGCCTGGCCAAAAGTGTATGGTTTAATGGTTTTTAGTATCGTTACAGATTTGTGCAACCATTATCATAATCCTAGGATATTTTCATCAGCCCAAAGAGAAACCCCAAACCACTGGCAGTCACCACCTCCTTTTCCCATCCACCCTAGCAATCACTAATCAACTCTCTGTCTCCACAGATTTGCCCATTCTGGACATTTCACATAAATGGAATCATGCAGTATATGGTTCTTTAAAACTGGCTTCTTTCACTGAGCATGATGTTCTCAAAGTTTATCATTATTGTAGTATTTATCAATACTACATTCCTTTTCATGGCCAAATAATATTCTATTGTATGGATATATAGATTTCCTTTATCTATTTTCCAGTTGATGAACATATGTGTAGTTTTCACTTTTTGGCTATTATGATTAATGCTATATGAAGATTTGTGCACAAGTTTTTATGTGGACATATATTTTCATTTCTCTTAGGTATATACCTAGGAGTAGAATTTCTGGGTCATATGATAAGTCCATGTTTAACATTTTGAGGAACTGCCTAACCATTTTCTTTCTTTCTTTCTTTTTTTTTTTTTTTTTTTAGACAGAAAAAAAAAAAAAGGTTGCTCTTGTTGCCCAGGCTGGAGTGCAATGGTACAATCTCGACTCACTGCAACCTCTGCCTTCTGGTTTCAAGCAATTCTCCTGCCTCAGCCTCCCAAGTAGCTGGGATTACAGGTGCCCACCACCATGCCTGGCTAATTTTTGGATTTTTAGTAGAGATAGGATTTCACCATGTTGGCCAGGCTGGTCTTGAACTCCTGACCTCGTGATCCTCCCGCCTTGGCCTCCCAAAGTGCTGCGATTATAGGCATGAGCCACCATGCCCGGTCAGCCATTTTCTAAAGCAACTGCACTGTTTTGCATTTCTGTTAGCAGTGTCTCAGGGATTCAATTTCTCCACATTTTTGTCAACACTTGTTATCATCTGTCTTACTGATTATGGCCATCTGACTGAATATGAAGTGGTATCTTATTGTGGCTTTGCTTTGCATTTCCATGATGGCTACTGATGTTGAGCACATTTTCATGTGATTTTTGGCTATAGCAAAACCTTTTATTCTTCAAATGGGTTGTCTTTTTATGGTTGAGTTGTAATTCTGCATACAGTTTCTTTATGCAGACATATGATTTGTACATCTTTTCTCTCATTTCGTGAGTTGTCTTTTCACTTTTTTGATAGTGTGCGTTGCATCAAAAAGTTTTTAGTTTTTATGAAGTCCAGTTTATCTGCATGCATTTTTTTAAAGGAAACTTCGTATCAGTCCCTCAAGTGGAAAACCATTATCAATGACTTGTCATAGAAAACCATTGTAAAAATAAATCACAAATGTATTTAATAAAGAGAAGTCAAATGTAACAGTAAATGTACTTATAAATAAAATTTTAAATATGTTCATCCACAGGCTGGCTCAAATCATTTTGCTGTGGTATGCGGATCTCACTTTGGGAAACTAAGAGTCACCCCTGTATCCCTGCATCCCCCTGACTTAGTCTTTGGGTATCTTTGGTCACCAGCTTCTTCATCAACAGAATAGAGTACTGAAATAGATTGGTGGTCTTCAGAATTTTTCTTTAAGCCATAGAAACCGGTTTTTTTCCCCCAGCCAATTTTTTTTGCGAACCTTGGCTTACAAAACACATAAGACTCTGCTGGCTACATCAGAATTCCCTGGAGGCTAATGAAAAATACTAGCACCTGGTCCCCAATCAAGCCTGCTGAATCCCACTCCAGGGATGGTCCCTGCAGCTTTTTGTCTCACACTGCCCAGGTGATCTCAGGGAGGTACTGATTTGGGCCCTCCTTGCTCCAGGAGCTGGGATCCCTGAATGGAGGAAACTGTTGAGTTCAGTTTTCATCCACCACAGTCACCTGCTATAACTGGGACTAAGAACTGGTGAAACACCACAAAGATGCTGCTATGTTTGAAGTCACCCACCAGTTCCTGCCCTGGGGCCCTGGAGAGTTCTCCATGACACAGAGCCTTCCTCCAGCCCTGGCCATAACCCTGGAGCCAACCCCTCAGCTCTCGGGCCCTCCCTTGCCCTGCCTCAAGGCTGTGAGCTCACTCACCTCTTAAACCAGAGCAGCAGGCGAGGATGGCCCTGAGGCTTGAGAAACCTCCTTAGCTTTGGTCCCAGAAGCCATTTCAGCAGGCGGTGGCCCAGGAACGTGAGGACCACACAAGTGAGGACAAACAGAGCCAGGGCCCTCTGGAAATCCAGGAGGCAGGCCACCAGCAGGAAGGCAGCGAACGCTGGGGGACAAGAGAGAAGAGGGGTCAACGGCCAGGACACCACCTCTTCAGGCCCCTGCAGCCCCGCCCACGGACTCCACCTTACTCCACCCAGATTGTGGAGGGCAGGAAACTCACCCAACCTCACTGAGCCTGTTTCCTCATCTGGAAATGAAAACAACCATCACTACTGTGTCAAAAGTAGTTAGGAGTTACTGGCAGAAGGCATTGTGAAAGGGCCTTATCAACTGTAAAGTGCTTACCAAATGTGAGGGAGATGTGTAAGGAGGCCGTGAAGCCAAACAGCAAGAGGTGCTAGGCATCAGTGGAGGATCTGCTGTGGTCCAGCGCCATGCTAGGCCCCGTGGAGGAAGGAGACGAGCCCATCAGCTACTCCATGAAGGAGTTCACATATGTGTGCTGGGACTGTGTTCTGAAATGTTCATCAATGACCATGCTTCCTGGAGTTTCCTTTCCCCTTTTGCCCTTCTCTCCTTTGAGCCACTCAGCCAGTACATGCGTATGCCTCAGAAAGGCGCGTGAGAATGGGCAGCTGAGGGGGCGATGTCTCTCCCTAGATTTTTTTTTTTTTTTTGAGACAGGGTCTCACTTTGTTGCCCAGGCTGGAGCACAGTGGTGCTATCTCGGCTGACTGCAACCTCCACCTCCTGGGTCGAAGCAATGCTTCTGCCTTAGCTTCTCGAGTAGCTGGGATTACAGGTACCCACCACCAGGGCTGGCTAATTTTTGTATTTTTGGTAGAGACAGGGTTTCATCATGTTGCTCAGGCTGGTGTTGAACTCCTGGGCTCAAGTGATCTGCCCATCTCAGCCTCCCAAAGTGCTGCGATTACAAGTGTAAGCCATTGTGCCTGGCCTCTCCCTGGCTTTTGAATTTCAGAATCCAGGATCCTCAAAGAATGGAAAGGACCGCTTAACCACGGATAAATAATGTGATCTGAAACATCACGAATAAAGGTAAGTTCTACCCAACCACTCTGCTACCAGGCAATAACAAGGACAATGGTATCACAGAGAAAGCGCCTGAGCCTGGCAAGGCTGCCAAGCCAGGTGTGTTTGCAGCGTTGCAAGCAGTGAAGCCTTGTGCCTGGCTTCCTGGTGGAGCCCCAGGGAGGTCCCAGGACTGCAGAGAGAGTAATGCCCACGCGGTGCATGGCAAGCCAGTGAGACTCTGCAGGCACCAAAACAGCAGAAGTGGTCTCCATGAGAGGCCTGAAGAGGAGAGAGGTGGGAGACCAGAATGAGCCCACCATGGGGAAGAGGGCGTCGCCATGGTCACCTGCAAGGATGGAGGACCCAGGACCAGCTGGAGAAGTGGACAAGTCAGGAGGCACTTGAGGAGTAATAATAGATAAGCCCACCCTGGTGACCCCCAGAGAAAGGGATGAAGGGAGATTCCAGCTGGACAGAAATTGAGTTCCCGTCACTTACTGGAATGATAAAATTGAGGGAGAAGATAAGTTGAGTTATAAAAAATAAAATGACCTTTCTCTCACATGGAAGCTGGTGGGCCGGAGTTCCTACCTGAACGGGTGTCATTGAGACACACAGGTGGAGCCCCACAGAGTGGTGCTGGGGCTGCTGGTACCGGCCGTGGGGGTTCAGGGGAGGGGGACCTGGCCAGGGAGAGGATCCGTGGTCGCCAGGAGGTGAGCTTAGCACTTCAGGTGCACTTTCACAATGAATCCTCACAAGACCCCTACAAGGTGGGGTCTACAGTGATGCCCACTTGGAGAGCGAGGCCTCTGAGGCCAGCCAAGATGAGTGCCTCACACAGGGAGGGCATGGGGCTAGGAGGCCAAGAAGGTCTGTGTACCTCAGGTCCTGTGCTTTGTGGTTGAGGCGGGCCAGGAAGGCTGGGGGAGTCTGGGCAGACCAGGACAGGGACTTAGGGAGAGGGGGCAGTGTGGAGGAGTCCTCCAGGCAGGGCACAAGAACAGTAGTACTTTTGGAAGTATTTTATTCATCTAGGATCCATTCACAGGGATTGGTTTGGGGACGGGCAGGACCTGAGCTAAGCTCCTTGAAGACCTCCCTGGGACTTTGATTGGAACAGCCAGCAAGAGGCAGCCCCTTCTTCTAAGACTGGGGACACCAAGGCCATCCTTGTTAGTCTGGTGCCAGGGCTGTCGCTGTACCCATGGAGAAGGCCTACCTGAGGTGAGCAAGCCACTGTCACAGATCAGGAGCCAAGTCCTGAGAATATGAGCTTCATTTCTCTATCACAGCTATTCCCAGAACGTCTGTGAACAGCCTCCCCAGGAAAGAGGTGATGTAAGAAAGATATTGAAAAGCCAGAGAAATCAAAGTCACCCAGAGACAGAGAAAGTCACTGCTGACCATTGCAAGGGATCATTTAGTGATTCAGTTTGCATTCCTGAAAGCCATGGCAAACGTGGAAATAGGATGAGAGGGATAATTTTCATTCTCTACTGGAGAGAATTCAATTGTTCTTTAAGAGAAACAAATTGGATCTGAGTGAAGGAGGCAGCCAAGGAAACAGATGGTCCTGGCTTCAGACCCTGCCAAAGGTGGACATCACCATCTCTAGGAGAAAGCTGTGAGGAAGCTGTGAGGGACATGGACCCACCCCATCTCAGCAGATGACCCTACTTTAAAGTTCACCAAGCAGACCAGGCCATTGCTGTCACCTCTCTCACTGTCTCTCCCCTCCAGAGCACCTATAACGAGCTCTGCATCTGTACCCATCCTCCTTTTTCTTTTTTCAAAATTTATTTTTATTTTAAAAATTTTTTGTAGAGGTTGGGTCTTGCTGTGTGGCCCAGGCTGGTCTCGAACTCCTGGGCTCAAACAATCCTCCCACTGAAGCCTTCTGAAGTGCTGGGATTACAGGCATGAACCACCTGCCATGCCTGGCCCCTCTTTAATTCCAACCTGTCAGGATGAGGTGAACTTGCTCCTGAAAAGACCCACCCCTCCCCATGGGGTGGGGAGCTCTTCTACTCTGTGCCAGGGGACCTTGCTCCATCAGTCATCTCTTCATCTCCCATTCCTTCACGTTCCTTCTACAAACTCCCCACCTCAGCTCCTACACACAAAGTGTCTCCTGCCACAAACTCATGCCCATCCTTGACACTTGGTCACATGCTGCCCATTCATCCTCCCCACCTGACCTCATAAAAATTGATCAAGGCTGGGCACAATGGCTCGCGCCTGTAATCCCAGCACTTTTGGAGGCTGAGGCAGGCGGATCACGAGGTCAGGAGATTAAGATCATCCTGGCTAACACGGTGAAACCCTGTCTCTACTAAAAATAAAAAAAATTAGCCAGGCGTGGTGGCAGGCACCTGTAGTCCCAGCTACTCGGGAGGCTGAGGCAGGAGAATGGTGTGAACCCGGAAGGCCGAGGTTGCAGTGAGCCGAGATAGCACCACTGCACTCCAGCCTGGGTGACAGAGCAAGACTCCATCTCAAAAAAAAAAAAAAAAAGGTTGGTTCCAAGATGGCCGAGTAGGAACAGCTCCGGTCTGCAGCTCCCAGCATGAGCGATGCAATAGATGGGTGATTTCTACATTTTCAACTGAGGTACCGGGTTCATCTCACTGGGGCTTGTCAGTCAGTTGGTGCAGCCCACTTAGCAGGGTGGGGCATCGCCTCGCCCAGGAAGTGCAAGGGGTCAGGGAATTCCGTTCCCTAGCAAAGGGAAGCCATGACAGATGGTACCTGGAAAATAGGCACACTCCCACCCTAATACTGTGCTTTTCCAATGGCCTTAGCAAAGGGTGCACCAGGAGATTATATCCCGTGCCTGAATTGGAGGGTCCCACACCCACGGAGCCTCGCTCACTACTAGCACAGCAGTCTGAGATTGAACTGCAAGGCGGCCGCGAGGCTGGGGGAGGGGCGTCCGCCATTGCTGAGGCTTGAGTAGGTAAATAAAGTGGTCCAGAAGCTGGAACTGGGTGGTGCCCACCACAGCTCAAGGAGGCCTCCCTGCCTCTGTAGACTCCACCTCCGGGGGCAGGGCATAGCTGAACAAAAGGCAGCAGAAACTTCTGCAGGCATAAATGTCCCGTCTGACAGCTTTGGAGAGAGTAGTGGTCCTCCCAGCACAGAGTTTGAGATCTGAGAATGGACACTCTGCCTCCTCAAGTGGGTCCCTGACTTCCAGTACCCTAACTGGGAGACACCTCCCAGTAGGGGCCAACTGACACCGCCTATGGCTGGGTGCCCCTCTGAGATGAAGCTTCCAGAGGCAGGATCAGGCAGCAACATCTGCCGTTCTGCAATATTTGTGGTTCTGCAGCCTCTCCTGGTGATACCCAGGCAAACAGGGTTTGGAGTGGACCTCCAGCAAATTCCAACAGACCTGCAGCTAAGGGTCCTGACTGCTAGTAGGAAAACTAACAAACAGACAGGACATCCACACCAAAACCCCATCTGTACATCACCATCATCAAAGACCAAAGGTAGATAAAACCACAAAGATGGGGAGAAACCAGAGCAGAAAAGCTGAAAATTCTAAAAATCAGAGTGCCTCTTCTCCTCCAAAGGAATGCACCTCCTTGCCAACAATGGAACAAAGCTGGATGGAGAATGACTTTGATGACTTGAGAGAAGAAGACTTCAGACAATTGGTAATAACAAACTTCTCTGAGCTAAAGGAGGATGTTTGAACCCATCGCAAAGAAGCTAAAAACCTTGAAAAAAGATTAGACGAATGGCTAACTAGAATAAACAGTGTAGAGAAGTCTTAAATGACCTGATGGAGCTGAAAACCATGGCACGAGAACTATGTGATGTATGCACAAGCTTCAGTTGCCAATTTGATCAAGTAGAAGAAAGCGTATTAGTGATTGAAGATCAAATGAATGAAATGAAGTGAGAAGAGAAGTTTAGAGAAAAAAGAGTAAAAAGAAACGAACAAAGCCTCCAAGAAATATGGGACTGTGTGAAAAGACCAAATCTACATCTGATTGGTGTACCTGAAAGTGACCGGGAGAATGGAACCAAGTTGGAAAACATTCTTCAGGATTTTATCCAGGAGAACTTCCCCAACCTAGTGAGGCAGGTCAACTTTCAAATTCAGGAAATACAGTGAATGCCACAAAGATACTCCTCGAGAAGAGCAACTCCAAGACACATAATTGTCAGATTCACCAAAGTTGAAATGAAGGAAAAAATATTAAGGGCAGCCAGAGAGAAAGGTTGGGTTACCCACAAAGGGAAGCCCATCAGACTAACAGTGGATCTCGCAGCAGAAACCCTATAAGCCAGAAGAGAGTGGGGGGCAATATTCAACATTCTTAAAGTAAAGAATTTTCAAACCAGAATTTCATATTCCAGCCAAACTAAGCTTCATAAGTGAAGGAGAAATAAAATCCTTTACAGACAAACAAATGCTGAGAGCTTTTGTCACCACAAGGCCTGCCTTACAAGAGCTCCTGAAGGAAGCACTAAACATGGAAAGGAACAACTGGTATCAGCCACTGCAAAAACATGCCAAATTGTAAAGACCATCAATGCTATGAAGAAACTGCTTCAATGAATGGGCAAAATAACCAGCTAACATCATAATGACAGGATCAAATTCACACATAACAATATTAACCCTAAATGTAAATGGGCTAAATGCTCCAATTAAAAGACACAGACTGGCAAATTGGATAAAGAGCCAAGACCCATCAGTGTACTGTATTCAAGAGACCCATCTCACATGCAGAGACACACACAAGCTCAAAATAAAGGAATGGAAGAAGATCTACCGAGCAAATGGAAAACAAAAAAAGGCAGGGGTTGCAATCCTAGTCTCTAATAAAACAGACTTTAAACCAACAAAGATCAAAAGTGACAAAGAAGGCCATTACATAATGGTAAAGGGATCAATTCAACAAGAAGAGCTAACTACCCTAAATATATATGCACCCAATACAGGAGCACCCAGATTCATAAAGCAAGTCCTTAGAGGCCTACAAAGAGACTTAGACTCCCACACAATAATAATGGGAGACCTTAACACCCCACTGTCAACATTAGACAGATCAGCGAGACAGAAAGTTAACAATGATATCCAGGAATTGAACTCAGCTCTGAACCAAGTGGACCTAATAGACATCTACAGAACTCTCCACCCCAAATCAACAGAATATACATTCTTCTCAGCGCCACACCACACTCATTCCAAAATTGACCACATAGTTGGAAGTAAAGCAAGCACTCCTCAGCAAATGTAAAAGAACAGAAATTATAACAAACTGTTTCTCAGACCACAGTACAATCAAACTAGAACTCAGGATTCAGAAACTCACTCAAAACCGCCCAATTAAGTGGAAACTGAACAACCTGCTCCTGAATGACTACTGGGTACATAAAGAAATGAAGGCAGAAATAAAGATATTCTTTGAAACCAATGAGAACAAAGACACAACATACCAGAATCTCTGGGACACATTTAAAGCAGTGTGTAGAGGGAAATTTATAGCACTAAATGCCCACAAGAGAAAGCAGGAAAGATCTAAAATGGACACCCTAACATCACAATAAAAAGAACTACAGAAGCAAGATCAAACATATTCAAAAGCTAGCAGAAGGCAAGAAATAACGAAGATCAGAGCAGAACTGAAGGAGATAGAGACACAAAAAACCCTCCAAAAAATCAATGAATCCAGGAGCTGGTTTTTTAAAAGATCAACAAAATTGATAGACCGCTAGCAAGACTAATAAAGAAGAAAAGAGAGAGGAATCAAATAGACACAATAAAAAATGATAAAGGGGATATCACCACCGATCCCACAGAAATACAAACTACCATCAGAGAATACTATAAACACCTCTACGCAAATCAACTAGAAAATCTAGAAGAAATGGATAAATTCCTGGACACATACACTCTCCCAAGACTAAACCAGGAAGAAGTTGAATCCCTGAATAGACCAATAACAGGTTCTGAAATTGAGGCAATAATTAATAGCCTACCAACCAAAAAAAGTCCCGGACCAGACAGATTCACAACTGAATTCTACCAGAGGTACAAAGAGGAGCTGGTACCATTCCTTCTGAAACTATTCCAATCAGTAGAAAAAGAGGAAATCCTCCCTAATTCATTTTATGAGGCCAACATCATCCTGATACCAAAGCCTGGCAGAGACACAACAAAAAAAAGAGAATTTTAGACCAATATCTCTGATGAACATCGATGCAAAAATCCTCAATAACATACTGGCAAACCGAATCCAGCAGCACATCAAAAAGCTTATCCACCACGATCAAGTGGGCTTCATCCCTGGGATGCAAGGCTGGTTCAACATATGCGAATCAACAAACATAATCCATCATATAAACAGAACCAAAGACAAAAACCACGTGATTATCTCAATAGATGCAGAAAAGGCCTTTGACAAAATTCAACAGCCCTTCATGCAAAAAACCTCTCAATAAACTAGGTATTGATGGGACGTATCTCAAAACAATAAGAGCTATTTATGACAAACCCCCAGCCAATATGATACTGAATGGGCAAAAACTGGAAGCATTCCCTTGGAAAACTGGCACAAGACAGGGATGCCCTCTCTCACCACTCCTATTCAATACAGTGTTGGAAGTTCTGGCCAGGGCAATCAGGAAGGAGAAAGAAATAAAGGGTATTCAATTAGGAAAAGAGGAAGTCAAATTGTCCCTGTTTGCAGATGACATGATTGTATATTTAGAAAACCTGGTCATCTCAGCCCAAAATCTCCTTAAGCTGATAAGCAACTTCAGCAAAGTCTCAGGATACAAAATCAATGTGCAAAAATCACAAGCATTCCTATACACCAATAACAGACAAACAGAGAGCCAAATCATGAGTGAACTCCCATACACAATTGCTTCAAAGAGAATAAAATACCTAGGAATCCAACTTACAAGGGATGTGAACGACCTCTTCAAGGAGAACTACAAACCACTGCTCAACAAAATAAAAGAGGACACACACAAATGGAAGAACATTCCATGCTCACGGATAGGAAGAATCAATATTGTGAAAATGGCCATACTACCCAAGGTAATTTATAGATTCAATGCCATCCCCATCAAGCTACCATGACTTTCTTCACAGAACTGGAAAAAAAACTACTTTAAAGTTTATATGGAACCAAAAAAGAGCCTGCATTGCCAAGACAATCCTAAGCCAAAAGAACAAAGCTGGGGGCATCATGCTACCTGACTTCAAACTATACTACAAGGTTGCAGCAACCAAAACAGCATGGTACTGGTACCAAAAGAGGGATACAGACCAATGGTACAGAATAGAGCCCTTGGAAATAATACCACACATCTACAACCATCTGTTCTTTGACAAACCTGGCAAAAACAAGAAATGGGGAAAGGATTCCCTATTTAATAAATGGTGCTGGGAAAACTGGCTAGCCATATGTAGAAAGCTGAAACTGGATCCCTTCCTTACACCTTATATGGAAATTAATTCAAGATGGATTAAATACTTAACTGTTAGACCCAAAACCATAAAAACCCTAGAAGAAAACCTAGGCAATACCATTTAGGCCATAGGCATGGGCAAGGACTTCATGACTAAAACACCAAAAGCAATGGCAACAAAAGCCAAAATTGACAAATGGGATCTAATTGAGCTAAAGAGCTTCTGCACAGCAAAAGTAACTACCATCAGAGTGAACAGGCAACCTACAGAATGGGAGAAAATTTTTACAATCTACCCATCTGACAAAGGGCTAATACCAGAATCTACAAAGAAATTTACAAATTTACAAGCAAAAATCAAACAACCCCATCAAAAAGTGGGCAAAGGATATGAACAGACACTTCTCAAAAGAAGACATTTATGCAGCCAACAGACACGTGAAAAAATGCTCATCATCACTCGCCATCAGAGAAATGCAAATCAAAACCACAATGTGATACTATCTCACACCAGTTAGAATGGCGATCATTAAAAAGTCAGGAAACAACAGGTGCTGGAGAGGATTTGGAGAAATAGGAACGCTTTTACACTGTCGGTGGGACTGTGAACTAGTTCAACCATTGTGGAAGACAGTGTGGCGATTCCTCAAGGATCTAGAACTAGAAATACCATTTGACCCAGCCATCCCAATACTGGGCATATACCCAAAGGATTACAAATCATGCTGCTATAAAGACACATGTACACGTATGTTTATTGTGGCACTATTTACAATAGCAAAGACTTGGAACCAACCCAAATGTCCATCAATGATAGACTGGATTAAGAAAATGTGGCACATATACACTATGGAATACTATGCAGCCATAAAAAAGGATGAGTTCATGTCCTTTGTAGGGACATGGATGAAGATGGAAACCATCATTCTGAGCAAACTATCACAAGGACCGAAAACCAAACACTGCATGTTCTCACTCATAGGTGGGAACTGAACAATGAGAACACTTGGACACAGGGTGGGGAACATCACACACCGGGGTCTGTCATGGGGTGGGCGGTGGGGGAAGGATAGCATTAGGAAATGTAAATGTAATGTAAATGACGAGTTAACGGGTGCAGCACACCAACATTGCACATGTATACATGTGTAACAAACTTGCATGTTGTGCACATGTACCCTAGAACTTAAAGTATAATAATTTTTTAAAAAATTGATCCCAAAAGCCATTTACACTTGCTGTCTGCACAGCCTCTTCTCCCATCTGCTCAAATTCAGTTTCTGCACCTACACCCTAAGTCATCAATGGCCTCTTTGTCCCAAAATCGGTGGACATGGCTCATTTTGTCCTGCAGGTCTTGCAGAGATGCTGCTGATCTTTCCCTCCTTGAAACCCTTGCTCCTTTGGCTGCCACCAACCCCTTCTGTGTGGCTGGTCTCCAGGCTTCTGTCCTTGACCCACTTCTCAATTCATTCTCCAAGTGTGCCTGGGGAGCCTCTTCTCTCCCTCAAATGGCCTGGCAGTGGTACCTCCAACAAACTGCCCGAATTATCCCCCTTCCATCCAAGACTCCCTCCTGCACGCATGTTCTCTAGCTCTGTGGAAGCCACCATCATCCTCCCATTACCCGAGCAGGCCCCTGGGGCAGCCCTGATTCAGGGTCTCCTTCGTCCTGCACATCCAGTCCTTCCCAAGTGCAGCTGGTATTGCTTCCCTAGGACCTCTCCCATTGCCCCCGCCCACCTACCACAGCTTCATTCTCACACAGGCACTGCAGCCCTCAATGTCTCCTTCTCCCCATCTTTCCTGCACTCCTTCCAGGGTCCCACAGTGTGAATTCCACCTTGATGCCTCCCTGTTCAAACGCTTCAGTGACTCTCTCTGGCCTTGAGGGTAAAATCCAAGTCCCTGAGCATCCTCCCATCTCCCTACCCACTCCCCATCCTGGGCCCTTTCGTATCCCTCCAGCCCCATCCCCTGGCACTCCTTGTCTAGAACTTTACCCTCCAGACCTTAGAGTGCAGACATCGAAGTTTATCAAAACCCACACCCTGCTAGTTTTCACCTTTGCTCCTGTGACTCCTCCGTGTGAAGTGCCTTCGCCCTCTTTACTGTCCTTCCCCTACACCTGGCTAACTCCTACTCAGCCTGTGAGACTCCAATGTCACCTCCTCCTGGAAGTCCTCCCTGACCATCCCCCATCCCTCCTTGGTGCTCCCAGATGACATGCTGCATTATGTGGAAATATTTCTTCCCCCTCCCTGACTGATGAGGGAGTGCCTTGGGAACAAGATCTGGCCTGGTTTAATGGATGCCTCTGTACCCAGCAAGGGAACTGGCCCTGAGTTGGTGCTCAACCATCATTTGTTGAATGACTGGGTAAGTGAATAATCCTGCCCTGAGACATGGATAGCTGAGGCAGGAGTCATCGTGTCCTGGGTAGTGCTGGGCCCCAGGCTCACCAGTGCAGAGCAGGCCTGTGCTGATCCATCGAAACAGCTGCATGTGCTCCCTGCAGAAACTTCTGGCTCTCAGGGCTGGCTGCAGGTTCCTCCTGGGAACAGGACCAGGAGGGTCCATGAGTGCATGAGCAGACTCCACCTGGGGGAGAACCTCAGCACCTCCACTCAGGTAATATCCCCGGTAAAGTGGCAACAGCTTGCCTTGACATCCTCACAGGGTTGCAGGGCAATCCCAGCTCAGGGCGAACAGACAAATGGCTCAGGCCTTCCTGCCTCTGTGGCAGCACCCACAGGCCCCTACCCCAGTGATAGTCCCTGCCTCCAGGGCTCGGGAGGAAGTTCACTGAAAAGGCAGAACCTCATCAACATACAGAAATGTGGCTGGGGGACACGGCGGCTCACACCAGTAATCCCAGCACTTTGGGAGGCCCAGGAGGGTGGATTGCTTGAGCCCAGGAGTTTGAGACTAGCCTGGGCAACCTGATAAACCCCATCTCTACCAAAAATACAAAAATTAGCTGGGCAGGTGGCGTGCATCTGTAGTCCCAGCTACTCAAGAAGCTGAGGCAGGAGAATCGCTTGAGCCCAGGAGGGGCTGAACCAAGATCATGCCACTGCACTCCAGCCCAGGCAACAGAGTGAGACCTGCCTCAAAAAAAAAAAAAAAAAAAAAAAAGAGAGAGGAAGGAAGGAAGGAAGGAAGGAAAGAATGAAGGAAGGAAGGAAGGAAAGAATGAAGGAAGGAAGGAAGGGAAGAATGAAGGAAGGAAAAGCAAGCAAGAAAGAAAGACAAACACGGATGGCTGCTTCCCCTTCCCTGTCGTTCATCCACGTGCCCGTGGGACACACATTGAGCAGATGCCTACCCAATGCTAATTGGAATCCACCCACCAGCTGCCATTTTAAGGAGCCTCTCGCCCCCTCTCAGTCCCCACCTCCCACCTCCTGAGAGGGTTGGGGAGGCATTCTTCCCATACCCCCTGCCCAGGCAGAGAAATGGAATCCCTCCCCCACCACCACCCCCTACCCATCACAGTGTCCTTAGCTCCACATCTGGCCAGCAAGGACCCAGACTGCCCAGACATCAGGAGGCAGAGTTCTAGGCTCACCTCAGACACTTGCTGCCTATGCCACCCAGGCTGGTCCCTTCCCCTCTCTGGGCTTCCACCTCCCCGTGTAAAATCAGGGGCCTTGCCCAGTTCAGGATTTTTAACCGGAGTCTTGGGACTCCCCAAGGTACCCCAGAGACTGAATGGGGGGAGAAGGCAGAAGGGGAGGTTGAGAGGGAGGCCTAGTTGGTTCAGGGCAGGCCCCACGGTATATACTGGGGTTCCTGATGGGATTTCATTTGAGCTGCTCAAAAGCAGGTGGGGAGCCCATGATTTGGCTCACCCTTGAGTCTAATGTGCTTGTGCATGTTGGCTAAAGCGCCTTTATTCCTTCCTTCAACAAAGGTTCACGTCCCCACAACTCCCATCCGCCAGGAGGCCCGGCTTCCCATCCTGTTCCCAAGCAGCCTCCACCCGAGGCCCACCCTTGTCTCTCCAGAGATCACCTACCATCTGGAGAAGGGCTTCGGCGCCGCCTCGTTCCAGTTGCTCCCGATCTCTGTGGGGCTCAAGTCGTTCCCAGGGAGCTGGCCTTCCTCCTACAGCCAGCAGGGGGCTGTCAGGGCAGCCTGCCCCTTACCCACCCACAGGAACTTACAGCCAGGGGTCGGGGGCCACGGTAAGACCCTGGCTGAGGAGGGGACTGGGCTGGGGCACAGGGAGGAATTAGAAGGCTACTGAACTGAGTTCTGCAAGGCAGGCACTGAGCACCTACTGTGTGCAGAGGACTCTGCCACACACATCCTGCCCTCAGCAAGTTCATGGTCTGCGCAGGGACAGACACCTGTGGCCCAGCTGTGACTGGAAGGGACTGAGAGGAGACCTGTAAGGGAGGCCCCAGGCAGGGCTACCTCAAAGCATGATCTCAGGGCACCATGCACCCTCGAGTCTGTGGAGTTGTTTTGGGTGGGGGTGGGCATTCTTGCAGATGACAGCATGAAAGGAGCTCCCCAAGAGACAAGGGCAGTGAAGGGGAGGGGTCTTTGTCAGAGGAGGCTGGGAGGGTGCAGGGTGTCCTACTAGGCTCCAAGTCTGGGTGGTGTGCCTCGACATGACCTGGCCACTTGAAAGCAAGGACAAGGCTCCTTGAAGGCTGAGATTTCCTTAGAGACCCCCCTCCCCCGTCATCTGGTTTTTATTCTCATTCTGTAGGTCACAGCTCAAATATCACTTCCTCATTGGGGCCTGCCCTGCCCTTTCAGACCAGGACTTTCAGACTATAGTGCACACAGTACGTGCTCAGCCCATGTATCATGAGTGAAAAAAAGAGGCTGCCTTGTGTTGAGGAGGCCAACACACTGGGAGGCTCCTAACTGTGTGAGCAAGGAGGTGAGAAGGAGGCAGAAGAATGGGGTGTGAGGGAAGGTGGTGAGCAAAAGCCTCACCCCCTCGGCAGCCGGACTCAAGTCAAAGAGGCTGAGGGGTCAGGATGACTGATGGGGAAGGGTACAGACCAGGCTTTCCAAGAAATCAGCCCCCGTGTTCTCCAGACCCTTGGCCACAGGTGTGAGAGAGATGGACTGTCTTCGTCTTGAGGGGTCGTTCTCCATGTTCCAGACCTTCCAGCTGAAAGACAAATCAGTGAGGCCCAGCGCTGAAAGGGAGGCCAGGCAGGGCCCAGGTTAGGGGCCTGGGCAAGTGGGAGAGGGCTGAGTCAGGGGAGCAGATGCCTGGCACAGCCAGAGCCCTGCCTGGGGGCCACCTATGCCATCCCAGAGCTCACCCCTCCTCGTGACTGGGACTACAGCCTTGGCTTCCCAGCACATGGAGGAGGTACCCCTTCCTTTTTCTGGAGACTGGGTCTCCCTATGTTGCCCAGGCTGGTCTCCAACTCCTGGGCTCAAGTAGTCCTCCCACCTTAGCCTCCCAAAGTGTTGGGATTACAGGCATGAACCACCACCCCAGCCTGCACCCACATCTGAACCTGTGAGAGACAAGTCCTTGTGAACTCTGGGAGTTCCGGGCAGAAACAGCAAATTCTGCCCACTTCATAGAGAAGGAAAGTAAGGAATTATATACAGCATGCCTATGTATCTGATACAGGTATTTTTCTGAAGAGAGGACCTAGCTTTCATCACTCCCTACAATGGGTTAAAACTATTACCATTAAGCAAGGTCTTCATTGTATTCTAGTTTTCCATCTCTGAAAGATGGAGGTGCAACATCCTTAAAGGCATCATGCCAGTCCCTGGATCCAGCTATACCTGAAACCAATCCTACCCCTGGACTTTTCCATTGCAAAAATCAATATAGCTCATTTTTTGCTGAAGCTCAGTTCATAGGCTTAAATTCATCTGTAAATAAGAGTGCTAACTAACACCTCCTCTCTCCCTACCCTTGTTCCCACTCCTTTTTCTCCCCTTGGGGGATGCCCTACTCCATCCAAATGCAAGCCCAGTTAGGCTGACATACTCAGAGACCCATGCATGTGCATGTACACACACAGGCAGAGCCTGGAAATGCCCCAGATCACACACAGACGCACAGCGGCGCACACAGAGGCAGGGTCCTATTTCTACTCACATATTTGCGGTTAACAGGTCGCTCTGAGAGAGAGAGAAGAACACGTCTCTGTGGGGACAAGCTGGATCCACCCTGCTTTTGCTCTGGCTTGCCTTGTCACTTCCGCAGAAAGTCCTGGGCAGAGTCCAGGGTCGGAGTAGGTTGGGCCTGCCACCCAGTTCTGCCCAGCGCCTCCCCAGAGGCCAGGGCCACAGCCGGGGGGGGACCCCAACCTGCTCTCAGGGATACAGGAAGCAGGCCCACTTGCAACCTGGCTCCCTGCAACTCCTGCCCACTGGCTGCTGCTTCTCCAGCAGAGATGCCCTCCTCTGCCATCTCCCCAGTTCCCAAACTGACCTATTCAGGCCTACTAGGGTCACCTCTTCCAGGAAGCCATCTATGTGATTATTTCCCTCCCCCTCCTTACCTCTCGTGGCCTCCTTTCCCCAGCCAGGCTGTTAGCTTTTTGCATTTTATCTTTCATTTTGCATCTTGCTCTATCTCCTTTTCTCACCTAATGGGGATTTACTATAACAGCAACCAATTTGCCTATGCTGGAAAATGAGGAAAGCAGTGTAGCTGTCAGAAATAGTAAAAGTGTTTCAGGTCTGTCAAGAAAACAAGACCAAATCACACCATTTCCCCTTCATTTCATCTTTGTTAAATGAATGCCTAAGCCAACAGCGTGCAAAGTGAAGGACTGAAAGCTTTAGTTTTTCAGTCCTCAAACTAAACATTAAACTCATCTGATGGGATTGATAACATCTCTTTCATAATTAATGGTATGCACTCAGGACAAAATCCTTTATGATGCATAAATACTTCCTAGTACTGGCACATCCTGGTTGTTTTGGAAGTTTGGAGAGGATGGTGGATGGATACCCCCTCTCTTTGAAAACATTTTTTCTTCGTCTGTCATTTGAATTACCAAAGCATTACAAGTGCATCAATAAACATTTAAACATTAGAGAAATATACAGAATGAGGGAAGTTTAAATCCCCAGAATCTGAGCCCCCAGGGATGACCACTATTGAGTTTGTGGCATTTTTCTCCTTTTTTTTTTTTTTTTTTGAGATGGAATTTCACTCTTGTTGCCCAGGCTGGAGTACAGTGGTGCGACTTTGGCTCACCACAACCTCTACCTCCCAGGTTCAAGCGATTCTCCTGCCTCAGCCTCCCAAGTAGCTGGGATTACAGGCATGCACCACCATGCCTGGTTAATTTTGTATTTTTAATAAAGATGGGGTTTCTCCATGTTGGTCAGGCTGGTCTCGAACTCCCGACCTCAGGTGATCCACCCACCTCGGCCTCCCAAAGTGCTGGGATTACAGGCATGAGCCACTGTGCCCAGCCTTTTCTCTCCACTTTTTTTTTTCCTAAATGTATATTATTTTACGTTACTCATTTTCCAACAGGGGATCACACAGTAACAGTGTTCTCATAATTTCATTATTCTAGCAGTGTTCCACACACTGTTGAGAGCCCATGTGTTACCTTGATTGAAAACTAGCCACAAAGCAAGACTCTACCTTTAAAAAAAAGGCGGGGGGGCGGACGCGGTGCCTCACGCCTGTACTCCCAGCACTTTGGGAGGCCAAGGCGGTCACATCACTTGAGGCCAGGAGTTTGAGACCAGCCTGGCCAACATGGTGAAACCCCCTCTCTACTAAAAATACAAAAATTAGCCAAGCATGGTGGCAGGTGCCTGTAGTCCTAGCTACTCGGGAGGCTGAGGCAGGAGAATTGCTTGAACCTGAGAGGTAGAGGCTGTAGTGAGCAGAGATCACGCCACTGAGCTCCAGGCTGGGCGACAGAGTGAGACTCTACCTCAAAAGAAAAGAAAAGAAAAGAAAACTAAATGTTGTCTCTGAGCAGGACTCCTGTCTCTGTGGGTGGCCACCACAGGGATGGGCCTGGAGCTGTCCTTGAAGGGATCTTCACCAAGCCCCAGTGAAGAAAAAAAGGACACCACCTGCTTTTCCACTTTGCCCTGTGCTACCCACTTCCCCTCCTTTCTCCAGTCCCACCTTCCCTCCTCTCCTGCTGTCGTTAACTCTCACCCTTGTTTCTGTCGGCATCCAGAGGGAAGCCAGGAGCACAACACGTCCAGCAGCAACCATGCTTGCTTCGAAACATTCCCGACATTGCAGCTTATAACCAACATCGTTGTTGGCCCTAATCTCTACAATAAGAATTTAATGGGCTGTGTGTCTTGAGGTGGATCTTGAGCTTGGAGCCCAAAGGTCTCTACTCCTGACTGTCAAAGTTAACTTGCTGCCTCAACTGGGGGTGGGTAATAGAACCTATGAGGAGTCAATGTGCTCCTACTTAGGAAGTACCTGGCAGGGAGTCCAGCAGCATCAGGCTGGCAGGTGTCATTGCTGTCCCGAGTCTCATCCGGGCCTGTTCCGACACACTGCTCCCCTCCTCCAGGCCAGGATACTCCGGGCTTCTCCCCTGCTCCTCCCCTCAAGGAGGCATGGCCAGCAAGGATCCCAGCCCCCAGTAAGGATCCCAGCCCCTTTTCAGGTGGAATTTGGTGAAAAGTCACAGGCTGGGGAGTTGGGAGGCTGGATAGATTGGGGTGGAGACCCCAGGGAAAGACCAACAGCTAGAGGACCTCAGGTGTCCCAGCTGCGCCCATCCAGCTGTAGGACCTCAGCACATCCCTGGGCTTCTTGGTGGCCTGTTTCCTGAGGAAACTGTCTCTGAGGCCCGGCACACCCGCTGGGGCCCGCTGTGTGAGAACCAGAGCTGAGCTAGGCCAGGGCAGAGTGGGGAGAGGACCGCATAAATATGCATAGATAATTTCCCTCACCGTCCAGCAGAGCTCAGAAGGGTTGACAGTCAAGGGGCTGCTCCGCCCCTCCAACTCTGTCCCATTCCTCAGAGGCAACCACCTAACTTTTCTGGTTTTGTTCTTCTGCAGGCCACCTCCTGTTTTAGGGAATGATTAGTCAAAGAGTTGGAGAGAATTCCTTCTCGCCAGGCTCTGACATAATAGGTTATTTTATATGTAGTGAGTGAAACATTCAAAAGTACAAGAACTATCAGAAGAGTTGCTCAGCAACCCCTTTATTTTCTTCTCATGATTCTGCCCACACTCATTTCTTAGCTCTTCACAGGCGAGGTCTCTTTCGTTGCATTGATTTGTGTATCCAAGCACTGGACAAATAAAGAGGTTCATCCCTCGTCAAGTTCCATGAACATGACCTCATCATTCTTCTCTCCTAAACCGGGGATGATTGGCAGAAAAGGCATCCATACAACTTTTTCTTCTGCATTTGGCATTGAAAAATGGACTTCCTGTAGTCTGTAGTAGAAATATTGGAAAGTAGCAATAATCCTAGCACTTTGGGAGGCCAAGGCAGGTAGATCGCTTGAGCCCAGGACTTCAAGACAAGCCTGGGCAACATTGGGAGACCCTGTCTCTACAAAAAAAAAAATGGAAAAAATTAGACAGATGTGGTGGCATGCACCTGTAATCCCAGTCACTCGGGAGGCTGAGGTGGGAGGATCATTTAAGCCTGGGAAGTCAAGGCTGCAGTGAACCATAATCACACCACTGCACTCCAGCCTGGGCGACAGGAGTGAGAACCTGTTTCAAAAAACAAAACAAAACAAAACAAAACAAAACAAAAACAAACAAAAAAAATGATGGCATAGAGTTAAATACAAAGGCTAAAGAAATACCTTGGGCTTTTATACTCTTTACTTGTTAACTCTTCTAGTTTTCCTGTGGGAATGGACTAGCCTAAGTGTTAGAGCACACTGCTCTCCTGGCAACTACAGAGCCAGTTCTCTGGTCCCAGGAGAAGAAAGCATTCCAGTACCCCAAACGCTGGAACCCCCCAGTCTGCTTGGCATGATTATCCAACGGTCTCCGATATAGTTTACTCCTTGACCCACTCTACTCACTGAGAACATCTGGGCACACATGGTCATTATCCAATACAAAATGCAAGGCCGAGTCTGGGGCTCATCTACGGCAGCAGCAAGAGGCCTGGTAGAACTAGGATGCCTGGCCCCACCTGCAGGAGTGCTTAAGGCCACCAGGCAGGGCAAATTTTACCCAAACAGTTCAGAGATCACTGTTCACAAATATTTAATATTTAACTGATTGCACTTATAAAGTGTATTTCCCTCGTTGTTTTACCTTCTATTCCTCTTGCCTCTCCAGCTCATATTAGCATTTTATTTATTTAGTTGTTTATTTATTTATTTTTGAGACAGGGTCTCACTCTGTCTCCCTGGCTGGTGTGCAGTGGCACAAAATCAGCTCACTACAGTCTCGACCTCCCAGCAATCCTCCCACCTCAGCCTCCAGAGTAGCTGGGACTACAGATGTGCACCATACGCCAGCTAATTTTTTTCTGTTTTTAAAAAATTTCATCCTAGTTGTTCTAATATTTATTTATTTACTTATTTTGTAGAGACGGGGTCTTACCATGTTGCCCAGGTCTAGAACGCCTGGGCTCAAGTGATCCTCCTGCCCCAGTCTCCCAAAGTGCTGGGATTACAGGTGTGAGCTACTGTACCCAGCCTCGTATCAGCTTTTCATATAGTGAGAAACTGAGATAGTTCCTTTTCAGTTTGATCCAGATCAAGATGTTCAGCAAACCAAGGGTCTTAATTCATGTTATGCTCTTGGGTTCAGGGGTGATGTCCCTGTCTATTAGGTTTTATACTAAAGGCTATATCTTCCTTCTAAAGTACACTTCCTCCAGCTTTTGGTGGGGGCTGTGGAGACTATTAATTTGGATTTCCTTTGCCTTATTGATCAAGTCACAGTTGATAAGCTGATCCACTACACAGGCAAAAATGATTCCTTGATTGTTCCATCTTCTCCCCCTGTCAGAGAAGCGGTATGATATGGCCCTCACTGGGCCTAAGGGTGAAGCCAGATACTTTTACAGGAGTAATCATGGAGAGGACTTAAGGCCTCCTGGGAGGAGCCAGGAAAACAATCTACCAAAGACCAGCAGGGTCCATACAGAACTGCTGACAAGTAGGGCACCACAAATTCAATACAATTGTTAGGTAGAACAAAAACGGACCCCTGATGTCCTGCTGTGGCGTCAAAGGCGTGGCTGTGTCTTTCACTCTACTCTCACTGGTAATCTCACTGTTCTTCCTGGATGGGCCTGCCAATCAGACACCATGACTCACTTGGAAACACGCCTTTCCATTTCACTACGCCTACAGAAGCAAGGTTCCTGATTCCCAGGTCTGTGTTCTGTGGCCGTGGAAACCTGACTCATCACAGAAGCTCAATACTGGCCAGCTCATGGGCCAGGAGCCTCAGCTGTAGCATTTCCTGTTGGTTCCCACCAGTCTCCTTCCCCAGGGCAGTGCTAGTCCCCCAGGGATGAGAGCTGGAAAGGTAGTACTCAGGGGCTTGGGCAGAGAGCTTTGTTAGCCACCCCACCCTCAGGAAATGGAGAGGCACTGGAGCTCCCAGGTTGGAGGGGAAGAGCAGTGTGTGAGGGGCCCTGAGATAGATCCTGTAGTTCCAGGAGATGGTGACAACAATGGTACCAGCTGGCACACTTAAGAGCTTGGCAGATGCCAGGCTCTGTGATAAAAGCCTTACCTGCACTATCTCAATGAACCCTCACAATAACCCAGTGAGGTAGGCACTGGCTACCGTTTCCCCTACCTGTCCTCCATGGAGGAGTGTGACTGGGGAGCCAGTACCAGAAAGGGAGCAACTATTGAGAAGTTGGCCAGCCTGAGGTAAAGCCAGGGGCCACTGCACTGCGTGCTAGTATTTGGAAGATCTGAGCTGGCTCTTGAGGTGTCTGCCCCATGTGACCATCTCATCGGCTGCATGGCAGGCAGGATGGATTCTGGACCCACACTTGGACTCTACTGCTGTGGACTGTGTTCTCTGGTCAGACTCTGTGTCATCAGGGTTACCGTGCCTCTGAATGACTTCCTGGGTAAGACCCAGTGTGAATTCTGCAAGGGTTGATTTACTGGGCAGTCAGCCCCATATCCTGAATAAGAATTCAGCTGCTCCAAGGCTATACGTTTTGCCATGATAGAAAAGATGAACTCTCATGCAGTGGCTCACACCTGTGATCCCAGCACTTTGGGAGGCCAAGGCGGGCAGATCACTTGAGATCAGGAGTTCAAGACCAGCCTGATCAACATGGTGAAACCCAGTCTCTACTAAAAATATAAAAATTAGGTGGGCATGATGGTGCATGCTTGTAGTCCCAGCTACGTGGGAGGCTGAGGAAGGAGAATTGCTTGAGCCCAGGAGGCGGAGGTTATAGTGAACCAAGATCACACCACTGCACTGCAGCCTGGGTGACAGAGCAAGGCTCTATTTCCAAAAATAAAAAAAAAAGAAAAAAGAAGAGCCGCCAGTGTGGCAGCGCATGCCTGTGGCCCTGGCTACTTGGGAGGCTGAGGTGGGAGTATTGCTTGAGCCCTGGAGTTCGAGGCTGCAATGAGCCATGATAACACCACTGCACTCCAGCCTGGGCAATACAGCAAGATCCTGAAAAAAAGAAAGAAAGAGAGAGAGAGAAAGGAAAGAAGGAAGGGAGGGAGGGAAGAAGAAAGAAAGAAAGAAAGAAAGAAAGAAAGAAAGAAAGAAAGAAAGAAAGAAAGAAAAGAAAGAAAGAAAGAAAGAAAGAAGGGAGGGAGGGAGGGAGGGAGGGAGTAAAGAGGAAAGGAAAGGGAAAAGAAGAGAAGAGAAGAGAAGAGAAGAGACGAGAAGAGAAAAGAGAAAGAGAAAGGAAAGGAAAGAAAAGAGTCCCAGTGAAATTTATCTGTCAGCGAGAGCCAACACAGCAGGATGCCGGATGGATCTTATGCAGATTCCTTAGTCTGAGATGGGGATTCTGTTCAAGTGATTTATGGGGAGTATTCTTGGGAGAAGGGGGAAAGAGAGGCAGAATAGGGCCAGGGGAAGAAGCAGCAGTGTGGTCTCGGCTGAGGCTTGGCTTTAGTCTGATCCCACAGAGACACTCTAGAGCCCAAACTCTCCCATGGAGTTAGTTCCACTTTGAGGTGAAGCAAGGACAGCCTCTCGTAGCAGTGCTAGTCATGGGCCAAGGATGGGGGCAAGGATTAAGAGTGGAAGTGGGGATTGCCTCCCAGGTGAGGTGGTTTACATTTGGCTCAGGACAATGCTTCAAAATGTGTGCTCTTGGAGCAGTTGATTCTTTTTTTCTTTTCTTTTCTTTTTTTTTGAGACATAGTCTTGCTCTCTCGCCCAGGCTGGAGTGCAGTGGTGCGATCTCAGCTCACTGCAAGCTCTGCCTCCCGGGTTCACGCCATTCTCCTGCCTCAGCCTCCCAAGTAGCTGGGACTACCGGCGCCCACCACCTCGCTTGGCTACTTTTTTGTATTTTTAGTAGAGACAAGGTTTCACCGTGTTAACCAGGATGGTCTCAATCTCCTGACCTTGTAATCCACCCACCTCGGCGCCCCAAAGTGCTGGGATTATAGGAGTGAGCCACTGCGCCCGGCCTGGAGCAGCTGATTCTTATTCTCTGATTCTTTATCTCTGAGCTACACCAGCATGCTTCAGAGAAGGGGCAGCTGTGAGTTGCTACCAACTAACAGCACCTGCGGGATGGGCTCCCCGAGGTAAAGGGCATCTGGGCAGGGCACCAGCAGCATCCACTACAAGTAGGAATAGATTGTTTCTGTTGGCTGGAAGCAGGGTGCAGGCTCCTGTAGACCACCGCAGGCATGGGCCCATGACCAGGCAGGGCTTCTCCCCCATAGGCATTCTGCCTGCCTTGAAGTGGGTGAGTCTTAGGGAGGACCCTGGCTTTGTCCACAGCTTTGTTCCAATGAGAATCTTTATCAGGGGTTTGGTGGAACCAAGGCAGTTTAGTGTGAAACCAGAGTATTTAATTTGGTCAGAACTGTCAGCTGGCTGGACTCCACAGGAATGTGTCCCACGCTGAGCCTGGGTGCACTACTCCAACCACTCAAAAGCCAATGGCCAGGCCGAGTGCGGTGGCTCACGCTTGTCATCCTAGCACTATGGGAGGCTGAGGTGGGAGGATCACTTGAGGTTAGGAGTTCAAGACCAGCCTGGCCAACAGTAGGTTGTAATCCCAGCTACTTGGGAGGCTGAGGCAGGAGAATCACTTGAATCCTGGAAGCGCAGGTTGCAGTGAGCCGAGACTGTGCCACTGCACTCTAGCCTGGGTGACAAAGCAAGACTCAGTCTCAAAAAAAAAGTCCAGTGTCCAGAGTAGTTGACTGGACACTACCTCAGCCCAGAAATCCATGTAGTCATGTCCTGTTGAAACTCTACCATCCAGGAATGTGTCTCAAATTCCAGGGTGAGGGTCCTTCGCCCTCATGTGTGGTGTGTCCCCTGAGACCCTTTGGAGATAATAAGAAAGGGCCATCTCTGAACCCGGTCAGTTCTGAGATCAGACATGGGAAGTGAGTTTCCAGGGCCTCTGGATGTCAGTAGGGGGCGCCTCCTGTCCAGCGGTAGCTCCAGCCCAAACACCAAGAGCCTCTTCAAGACAGACACTGCCATCCCACTGAATTCCAGACATCTTGCATCTGCCACTGAAACTTAACAACGCAGCTTGGATTTGCCTCGGTTGAGAGGGACCCAATCCACTAAGGCAGCTCCTGAAGCAGGAGGTGGTTGGAGTTGCTTTGTTGGCCTTTCCATTTCAAGAAAGGTCCAAAGAAGGGACCAGCAAAGGAAGTTGAACGGAAGCTCACCACTAGACAGGCTGCGGGAGACCAGAGCCCAGGAAGCCAGAGGCCAACTCTGTTGCCCCCCAAATCCCACCCATTCTTGTTTTTTCACTTCTAGCAGCAACTTCTTTTTTTTCTTTTCTTTTTTATTTATTTTTTGTTTTTTTGAGAGGGAGTGTCACTCTGTCACCCAGGCTGGAGTGCAGCCTCCTGAGTAGCGGGGACTACAGGCATGCACCACCATACCCGGCTAATTTTTTGTATTTCAGGTAGAGACATGGTTTCACCATGCTGGCCAGGCTGGTCTCGAACTCCTGACCTCATGATCCTCCTGCCTCAGCCTCCCAAAGTGCTGGGATTACAGGTGTGAGCCACCGTACCTGGCTTCTGTTAGCAACTTCTATACATAAAATAGATAATAGATACATAGATGATAGATTTTAAAATATCAATATAGCTACTATTTTTATTAATTTACTTATTTATCACCTATCTATCTACCTATCTGTCTATCATCTATTCATTTATTGTTGCCCAGGCTGGAGTGCCGTGGCATGATTATGGCTCATTGCAGCCTCAATCTCCTGGGCCCAAGTGATCCTCCTGCCTCAGCCTCCCAAGTAGCTGGGATTACAGTCACACGCCACCACACCTGGCTAATTTATTTTGTCTGAAGACGGGGTTTCACTATGTTGTCCAGGTTGGCCTCAAATTCCTGGGCTCAAGTGATCCTCCTGTCTCAGCCTCCCAAAGTGTTGGGATTGCAGGCATGAGCCATAGTGCCCAACCTTTATTTTCAACTTTAGACATTATCTATTGACTCTCTATATAACACAGATTTAGCTTTATATTACTATTCTCCATTATTTTCCTCATAATATTCCACTGGGGATCAATTATTCCTCCTGCGTCGGCTGGCAGGGCAGAGCAGAGAGCTGGAGGAGCCTGTTTGGATGACATCCTGGAGCTGCTGTGCCAGCCCTGGGTGGACCAGGTACAGATCTCCTACTGCCTACAGACTTCATCCTGAGGAAGAAATAACTTTGTCTTATTTAAAATCACTGTCATTCAGGGCTCTGTGATTTCCAGTTGTAGCTGATACTGGCTGATACACACTGCTCTTAGGATTTTTGCAAATGTCCTTCCATGACCTGGCCCTGCCTCTGAGCCTTGACTTGCGATACCTCTTGTTTCCCAGGTACGAGCTTCCATCCCTTGCCTCTCAGTAACCAGGCTGGGAGCTCTTGCACCAGTCGTTTCCTTGGCCTGGTATGCTTTTCTCCTTCCACTTCCTCTTACCAACATCCTTCCTCCCATCTCAGCTCAAATGTGAAGGCCCGGCGCGGTGGCTCATGCCTGTAATCCCAGCACTTTGGGAGGCCGAGGTGGGAGGATCACTTGAGGTCAGGAGTTCGAGACCAGCCTGGCCAACATGGTGAGACCACGTCTCTACTAAAAACACAAAATTAGCCAGGCATGGTGGCCCATGCCTGTAATCCCAGTTACTTGAGATGCTGAGGCAGGAGGATCACTTGAATCCAGAAGGTGGAGGTTTCAGTGAGATGAGATCGCACAACCGCACTCCAGCCTGGGCAATAAGAGCGAAACTGCATCTCAAAAGAAAAAAAAATTGTCAAGCCTCAGAGAGGCTCCTAAGCCCATCTAAATTAGGTCCCGTCCCCGGCTGGCATTATCTCCTATTCTTCTGCTTCATAACACTTCATGCTTACATATTTGCCATTATACATTTTTGCTATGTTTTTAAATGCTTGTCTCCCCTACTGGACTGTAAGCTCCATAAGTTCACTCTCATGAACACAGCAAATATAATAGGCAGTTTATAAATATTAGAAAAAAAGGACTGTAAAAAAAAAAAAAAGAGGTACTTTAGTTCAGAGAGGTTAAGCAACAAGCTCAAGTTTACACAGCCAGCAAAGCAGGATTTGAACTAAGGCTTGTCTGACTTGTCCTAAGCTCACCAAATCTGAGAATTTGCATTTTCTTGAACCATTCCCTTCAGAAGAAGAGGATAATTGACTATCAGGTAAACACAGTGTCCAGTCTATTGAATGATTAAATTCCTCATTTAAAAAAAATTTTTATTTATAGCTGGGACTACAGGTGCGAGCCACCACGCCCGGCTAATTTTTGTATTTTTAGTAGTGACGGGGTTTCGCCATGTTGGCCAGGCTGGTCTCAAACTCCTGACCTCAGGTGATCCACTCACTTCAGCCTCCCAAAGTGCTGGGATTACAGGCGTGAGCCACCGTGCCCAGCCAAATTTGATTTTTTAAATAGAGACAGGGTCTCAAACTCCTGGGCTCAAGTGATCCTCTCACTGAAAATTAGCAAGGCGAGTTTTTCATGTGTAAGTTCCATTTTACTGTAAATTTCACCAGAATGAGATAGCCTCCCTCAGTGATCAACTCAGAGGTATCAAGTTACAAAACTAAAACCCAGACCCTGCCCTGGGGTAAATTTCCCAATTTAGTGCCACTCATCAAGGCCTCTTGGACCCCAGCCTGAAGGCCTCTCCATGGTGATAACCCTTGTGTTGAGAGCATCTTTCGCATTTCCAGTGGCTGCTCTCTGGGGTTGGAATGAGCTAGGACTCTCTTACTTCGTATTCTGTACTAATAGTTTTTCTGGTAACATTACTACCCCCCTCCGGTTTTTTGTTTTTTGTTTTTTTTGGTTGGTGGGGGGTGGGCAGAAATCACCCCTCTTTCCCACAGTACCCCTGCTGCCCCAGGCCTCAGGGATACATGTGACTCAAGCCAGGCCAATCCAATTATCTTTCTTGAGTGGAGACACACAGTAACAAAAGGCAGTTGGGATTGAGTCATGAGAAGAGTGCACTTAGGGTGATGGTCAGCAAGTTCCTCAGGCCAAAGTCCTCAGAGCTGCCCTGGTTACCATTGTCCCCTAGGCTTGTCATTCAATTCTTCTTTCAGACCAGTGGGTTACCCTGGCATCCTTTTGTTCTTACTTAAGTTAGAGCCAGTTTATTGCTGGCAGTCAGAGAACTGTAACTGATGGTGACATTCACAGGGAAGATGTTAAAGGACATGGACTCTCTCCTTTTCCCAGGAAATAACAGGGGTTTTGGAATTGGTTATGGAGGTAAGATACGGTGAAGAGCATTGAAACTCCTGTTCCTATTCAGGGATGGGAAAGTAGCAGCCTTTGTACATCACTGGATACTTTTTAAAGCTAAACGATGGGCTGGGCACAGTGGCTCATGCCTGTAATCCCAGGACTTTGGGAGGCCAAGGCAAACGGATCACTTGAGGCCAGGAGTTTGAGACCAGCCTGGCCAACATGGCAAAGCCCTAACTCTACTAAAAATACAAAAAAAATTTAGCAGGGCACAGTGGTGGATGCCTGTAGTCCCAGCTACTCAGAGGCTGAGGCATGAGAATCACTCGAACCCAGAGGCAGAGGTTGCAGTGAGCCCAAGAGTGTGCCACTGCACTCCAGCCTGGATGACACCCTGTCACACATGCACAAAACGAAGCTAGAGGATGATCATTAAAATCCTCCCACCTCAAGGCATGGAATGAAACTCAGGACCTTTCTATTACTGGGTAGAAATTCCCTTATGGCTTGGAGCTATAGAGTTTGTTTAAAAACAAACCCAGAGTCTGATTCTGCAAAACTGCTAGATTCACCACCAATTGAATTCATAACCTCATTCAGTTTCAAAAAAGGGTGGCATCCTGTCAATTGGATTAATGATATCTGGGAGTATTCAAAGGACATAAATAGGACAGCCCTCCAGAAATATTTCCTACCAAACTCCACTACCAGAAAAGGTGTACCTGTCTCTTGCAGAACAAAGCAAACACTTTGGCCATCACTCTCAGCAAAACATCACAAGGGTGGAAAACCAAACACCGCATGTTCTCACTCATAAGAGATAGTTGAACAATGAGATCACATGGACACAGGGCGGGGAACACCACACACTGGGGCCTCTCAGGGGGTGGGGGACTGGGGGAGGGAGGGCATTAGGAGAAATACCTAATATGGATGATGGGTTGATGGGTGCAGCAAACCACCATGGCACATGTATTACCTATGTAACAAACCTGCACGTTGTGCACATGTACCCCAGAACTTAAAGTGTAATAATAATAATAATAAAAGAAAGCAAACAGTTTCCCTCCTGCCCCACACCACAAGTTATACCAGTAACCAGAACCGACACTTAGCATATCCCAGGGGTTGAGAGTCTTAATCAGATCAGGAAAGAGAAGAGTGATATTCTGAAGAAACTGCATGAACTGGCAAACACATTGTCAAAAAATATAGGGTACATTGGTGGACTTTTTTTGTTTTTTGAGACAGGGTCTTGCTGTGTTGCCCAGGCTACAGTGCAGTGGTGTGATCTCAGCTCACTGCAGCCTCGATCTCCTGGCCCAAACAGTCCTCCCACCTCAGTTACCTAAATAGCTGAGACCATAGGCATGAACCCCAACACCTGGTTAGTTTTTTTTTTTTTTTTTTGTAGAGACGGAGTCTCCCTATGTTGCCCAGGCTGTGGTGGACCTTTTAAAGGCTGTATGACCAAGACATAATTTTGGTTCAGGTTGTCTTTATTGATATGTTCACTCACCAGAGTCTACATTCTACATAAAAGCTCAAATTGCCAGATATAGTTCTTACTATTTCAATCTGGACCAAATGTTGGCCCATGCTAAATTATATCAAAAGACCAAACATCCAAGAAAGGCAGGAATTCAAAGATTTCAGAAGATAAAAATGCTTGATTGGGTCCCTGGCATGCACCCAGCCCATCAACCCCTTCAGTGCCCTTTGGCAGGACCCAGAAGATGAGCCCCCTTCTTGTGAATTTATGACAAATAAATTCACAAGGCTCTGCTGATTTTCCTCTCTAGGCCTGGGAGGCTGCTTGGAAGAGCTGCTGGGAATGTGGACTCCCTGATCTCAGCAGCTGAGATAGACAGAAGGAACAAAATAGGGCGCTCATCGTGATGGGCAGGACATGGAAATCAGACCTTGAGCTGTGCGTCCCAGGAATGAAAAAGGCCAGATGCCCCTAGGATATGGCCTAGTAATGACCTTAACTAAAGATTTCTGGGTCAACAGGTCTGTCTCAAGTGCCAAAGTCAGTATCTCCCACTTGATTTCCAGACCTTAAATGGAGAGGAAGTCAAATGTCTTTTTGAAGGAAAAACTTATTTTAACACTTAGATGCATGTTGTGAACCTTCCTTGCAGCCTTCCCCAAAGGGATCTGTATCCATTCATCTGGGACTACAGAAGGAATGGGAAATCAGCAGCTGCCTAGTGCCTTGGTCAAACATATGTGAATCCGAGTGGGAGATAAATCATGTGAAAATGCCAAGGTCTGCCCCTTTACTATAAAGTTCTAGGGGTTGAGGGATCTGTTTGAGGTCAGAATGTTTCCTTCATAATGTAGGACAAATGACTGTATGTTGAATCCCTCACCACTAAGGCCTAATTCCAAGCAATATATGTCACTTTGGGGCATCTTGTTCTAACCCATTTACCAACTGACCTAGAACGCTGCCAGCTTTGGGGTGGGCCTAGAGCAGCCGAAGGCATTCCAGCTGGGAAAGTCTTTCGTGCAGCCAGCTCTGCCATCAGGCCATGTGACCTGGCAGGTCAATGGTACGTGAGGTATCTGTCCATCGGTGGCACACCGGGGAGCCATATATAGCTTGCAGTAAGTCCTGACAAGAAAATATGATAGGAGAACCCAGGATTTGGAGTCAAGCGATGCTCTGGCCGATAAGTAACCATTATCCTTGTGCAAAATACCCCTCTGGCTCACCACTGGGCTCTGGGGGAACCTAAACACTTGGCCCTGGCACAATCGTTGGCCATGCTGCCCCTCGTGAAGTAGTTATCTGACCACCTAGCCGTAAAGTCTGGCATGGCCAGTGCACTCTGTTATCAATGGGACACTGTCGCTCCAGGCTAGGGCTCTGAAGACACCAGCAGGTCATGTGTGGATAGCCTACTCACTCTCCACAGTGCTTCCCCCTTTCTACACTTGTGGCTCTGAGAGGGGCAGCAATTTGTCTTGGCCCTTTTGGGCCCTTGTTCTGGATTTGGATTTGCTTTTCTAACCCATCACGCCTCTCCTGCCATCAATATCCACGGAATTATCAAATGCCATAAACATCATGTGACCTCCTCACATACTGCACCCAACCACAGAATTCCCTTTACAGCTAAAAGAAGAGTAATGGGTTGATGGGTAGGCATTCACTCATCCTCTCAGGAACCCACAAACCAGCAGCAGCTGGCTTGAGAGTGTGGTGAAATGGTTTGTTGAAAATTCAAGGCCGGGCGCGGTGGCTCAAGCCTGTAATCCCAGCACTTTGGGAGGCCGAGACGGGCGGATCACGAGGTCAGGAGATCGAGACCATCCTGGCTAACACGGTGAAACCCCGTCTCTACTAAAAATACAAAAACTAGCCGGGTGAGATGGCGGGCGCCTGTAGTCCCAGCTACTGGGGAGGCTGAGGCAGGAGAATGGCGTAAACCCGGTAGGCGGAGCTTGCAGTGAGCTGAGATCCGGCCACTGCACTCCAGTCCGGGCGACAGAGCGAGACTCCGCCTCAAAAAAAAAAAAAAAAAAAAAAAAGAAAATTCAACTATGGCACTAGAAACAACACCCCAAGAGGCTGGGTCAGGACTGCAGGAGGCAGCATGCGCTTGGAGCCGGCAACCATACCTGGCGCTGTTTCTCCTTCAGAGATAGGACACAGTGTAGAGACGGCCCTGCTATTGCTAGATCTCAATGCTTTTCTTACACCTGAGGTTTGGGACCGGGCTGGTGTGGAGAGTTTAGTCCCCCAGCAAGGAGTACATCCTCAAAGACGTAGTAGCAATTCAATTGAATTGGAAGCTGAGGCAGCCACCGGGCCATTTCAGGCTCATTATAAAGAGGTCATGGGAGTATCTAGAATGATTAACCCTTTCAAGGGAAAATATGATTGCTGTTACGTAAAAGGGGGAAGGAGTAGAGATGGACATGGGAGGATTCCTGGAGTTCATCCTGAGACTGTCATGTCCAATGTAAATGCCTGTCACACAGGTAGGATCACTAAGGAGCTTCAGAACTGAAGGTTTGGGTCACTCCACCAGATCAAAAGTCCATCATCATAAACATGAGTTCTCACGACCAGTTCTAGAAATGGACTGTAGACTTTACCCATTCTTCCTTTCTTGCTGGATTATATAATTTTGGTTGAATATGGTTAATCTACAGGTTGTAGAATTTCAAAATGGAATTGTGATAACACTGAAAGAGGGAGATTATCCCTAGTGACACTGGACTTTGGAGAACAGGAGCTGTGTCATTACCCCTGGAATTCGAGGTTAGATATGATCTTGAATTCCCTAAGCAGAGGGAAATGTGGTTTTGATTATATGTGGGAGAGTCATCATACATGAGATGGGAAGAACAGCATGTGTGTTAGGAGCATCTTCAGGGTTTGCCTACCAAACCCTTTCTACCCTTCTGCACTCCACCATTCTTCTGGTAAGAGTCCACGTCCTTTGGAAAACTGCCTCCCTCCCACTCTATGAAGCCCTGAGCTCCAGGCCAGATTCCTTCACTTGGAATTTGAATCTTGAGTGGAAGAGGACCCACTAGAATCGATGGCAAGCTATGCCAACCATAGCAGCTCCTGGGAGGCAAGCCTTGGAGCTGCCCCAGCTCCCACCCTTCCCAAGGCCAATTGTTCAGCTATTCTTTTGGTTCTGCGAGCTATCCCAGCATCCTTCCCATGAACCCTTTTTCCTTGCTTAAGTTGGTCCAAGTTCTTTTCTGTTGGTCAAAACTCAAGAATCCTAACAGGTAGTCTCTCCTGAGATGGCCTCACACATCTTTGCCTCCAAACATCTGCCAGCTCAGGGTCTGGCATAAAGTAGCACTCAGTATATGTCTGCTGAATGAGTGGGTGAATGAATAAATGAATGAACAGTACTCCAGCTCTCAGTTCACCAAAGTAATCTGGATATACAGGCTGGGAGAGGTGGGGACACACTGGGGCAGAAGATGTGGAGTCACCTGAGCACAGAGGAGGTAGAGAAGTCAGAGATGTTACCATAGAGGGGAAATGTCAGGCGAGGGGAGGTTCCGGGTCGGGGGTGGGAATGAAAAGCTTCTCTGCAGCTTGAGAAGCAGGAAATGGTCAGCAAGTAGCTGAGAGGCAGGTGCTGGTGGGCTCCTGGGCTGGTCTTGCTGTAGTCAGAGACACAGGGCGTTTCCAGAGCCCCCAGCTCTGTGCTTTCTTCCTGGGTGGCTTCCTTTGTGTTCCTCTTCTGAATGAAGAGCAATTCCAAAGGCATAAGTCCCCAGACACCCTGCTAAGGGGCACACAGCAGCAGCTCAATTGTGCAAGAAGCACAGGCTGTCTTTCTGTGGCCACAGAAGACTGCGACTGAACTTCGGTCCAGGAACCAAAATATAGATTCATTTTTCCAGTGGGCCTGAGACTACAGAATGCCCTCAGAGAGCCTGCCTGGGAGAGGGGGACCCTGACTCCGTGGACCTCCAACCACACCAGATGAGGGCAAGCAGGGCACACAATGCTGCCTTTATTGCATTCCAAGGGGAGCAGGCTAGCTGCAGACCTACCCCATCCCAGGCCTCTGGGAGGGATGCTCTGGAAGGACCCAGGCTGCTGGGTCCTTGGGAGCCCATACATGAGGTCCAGAGCTGGGACCCCAGAATCAAGAGCTATGGTTGGGGCAGGGGTCCTAATTCCCAGGCACAGAGACTCTCCTTCACCCAAGTGCAAGGACAGACTGCATCCCTCCTACAATACCGAAGTGTATTCCCCATGGGAAAGGGACCTAGCCCTCCACTCCTGGTTGAGAGGGGATGTGAAATTCACTGTGACCCCACTTCCTTTCAGTGTGGAGTGCAAGGTCTCTCAGAGTCAACACCTCTCTCTGGCTACAGCTGCTAACACAGCTCTCACACCAGCTCTCACCTCATGAGCAAAGAGCCCAAGAGAAGTTGGGGAAGACAGTAATGAAGTGGGGTGAGATGCCAGAGGTTCTGTTCCTCACCTGGGTATTGGTAGGCAGGGAGTGGGGAGCCCTCAAGCAAAGGGCCATGCGCAGAGCCATGAAGGGCAGGCAGCAGGCTGCAGCTGGGCCCCAAGACAGGGATGTGGTGAGGGGGTGCAAGGGAGCATGGGAAGCAGGCGAGTGAGTGAAGGGGGAAGAGCATGAACACACATCATCAAAGGCCACTGCACAAGGACGTGACAGGCTCTGGAAGAGCCCTGAGCCCCATCTGGGCTCAAGGACAGGTTAGTTGCAGGATAAGCTGAGATCAGTGAGCCAAAGTAGCTGGAAGGAGAAGATACCCTGAGAGTCACCAGGCCAGACCAGCAGAGGAAGTCTGGAGCCCTGAGGACAGGCAAGATCAGGGCCAGGCAAAGGCAGGGGAGTAAATGCTGGCCTGCATGTCCTCACTCAGATTATAACATCTGCTGCCTGACTGGGCTGGGGCAAGGGCTTGGGGTGCAGAACTCATGCAGAGGACTCAGGGGAGCCTCCAGCAGTGGCAAAGTGTAAACTTCAAGGAGGGCCTAGGCTGCCAGGCACTCGGAGGTGGGGCCTGCTTGAGGCCTGAGAACCTTGGGTGACAGTGGCACCAGAAGAGGCCAGTGGGCTACGTGCCATGCACCAAAGCCATCTGATGAGGAGCTGATTCACGAGAGCCTGCTCAGAGAGGTCCCCAAGTGGTGCCTCCTTCGTGTACCTTCTCCAGTTAGTTCCATTTTTGGAAAGTCTCATTCCGTTATTCCGTTTCAAGCTGCTTCCTGGTTGGTCTGCTGCCGGGTGGAGGCCCCCAGCCTCCTGTTGAGGCTACCGCATGCCCTGGGCCTTGGAGCCCTCCTCTTGGGTGGGAGGCTGTCCCAACAACTGAGCGGCAACTGGCTCTGAGGCCTGAGGGGCAGCCTTGGAACTTGCAGCACTCTTCCGGGTGCCCTGAGGACTAGGGAGGCCTTTCTTCTGGGGCTGAGGACTCAGTTGGGAGCTTTTCCTGCCAGCAGATGGACTCTTAGAGCCTTTGGCTTTGGCTTGGGGGTGGGCCACCTCAGGGCCCTTGAGGGGTGTTAGCCCCAGCAGCTCACAGTAGGCGTTGCACTGGTGGGAGGAGGCAAACTGGTCCAGCAGGGCAGGGAAGCAGCTTTCCTTGAGACCCTGGTATCTGCAACCAGACAGGAAGAGCTGAGTGGGGGTCCCAAACAGAGACATAGGTCCTTGGGGGGCTGACTCTGGGGTGGCCATCATCAGGATGTCATGCTCAGGGTACATTCTACCCTATCTGATGGTGATGGGGAGTCTCCCTTGGGTGCTACCTCAGGTGGCAGCAGCCAAAACCTGAATTTTTCTTTTTTTAAAAAATAGAGACAGAGTCTCTCTACTTGGCCCAGGCTGGTCTCAAACTCCTGGGCTCAAGAAATCCTCCCTCCTCAGCCTCCCAAAGTGCTAGGGTTATAGGTGTGAGCCACTATGCCTAGCCCAAGGCCTCAGTTTTAAAACTGTGGTCTCATTACACCCTGACACATGGAATCCATCATGCAGGACTTTAACTGGCATAAGGATGGCTTAGCTTCTTAACATAAATTGGAGCAGACTTGAAGTCCACACTCTAATCACAGGGCCCTTACTCATCGGCACCTTGGCAACCATCCTCAAGCGAGAAGGGAGGAGTATGTGAGAGCTGTGAATTGCAGGGGACCCCGTGTGTGGCATCAGTAATAACTGCCACACCAGGCCAGAGATAAGGGGTGGGGACCAGTAACCTCTAGGATGTTACCACATGGCCATGGGTGTGTCTGGGATCACTTGGCCCCAGGTCCAGCACCTCAGGGATAGAGAACCAGAAGGACTTACGACATTTTACACCCAGAGAAGATCCCCAGAGGGCATTCTGTCCCCAAGAACCACTCACCCTCGAAGTTTGGTAGCAATCTGCACATCAGTCATCTTCCAGTCAACCCCTGAAAAGAGAGAAAGTTGGGAGTTGATGCCAGCCTGAGCTGGTTCTAAGCCCCCACGTCTCCTGCAGGAAGAGATATTGGGGTCTTAGAACCACATCTTTTCCTACTGGAGACATGGGGGCTTAGAACCAGCCCAAGCTGGCATCAACTTCCTGGGTGTCAGTGCAGGTGTGTCTTCCAGCATCTTCTCATGGGTCATCACCACCAGCCTATCTCACAGCATGCAGGTCTCTGGATTATTACTAGGAATAATATTCGTATTTTTACAAGTGAGGAGGATAAGCTCAGAGTTAAATGACTTGAACAAAGTCATACTCAGTCATTCAATAATTGAGCTCTGGCTCTGGGCAATGGCCATTTGACTTAAAATAAGGGTTCAGCTTTTTTGGATTCCTAGAGCCAAAACTCTTCCAGCTATGCAATCCTGCCTCTACTGGATCAGACCAGGTCACAACCTGGACTGGCCTCTGGCTTTGAGCTAAAATCTTCTTCCTCTGAACAGATCAGTAGTTTGTCCAGACAAAAGAGAGAGATGGGAATGAGAGGATAAATCAGGGGTAGAACAGCAGAAATGCAACACTACAGAAGATTGGTTTCTGCACTACTTATAAAGGCAGCAAGCAAACAAGAAGTTAAGATGGTCTTCCAGGTTAAGACAGCCTTGGAAGGGCAGAGTCAGGCAAAATGATGATAGAGAACAACGTTTTCACTGTGGTCAGGCCACCCAGGTATCTTAGCATTCACACATTAGGTTTAGGATGTTCTTTCCCCCATTTTCAATCTGTCCAGAGCATTTTTCTAGGAACTTGCCTTTCACTAACAGGGCTGAGTACCATCATATGATAGACAATAACAAATGCGGCCTTTAGAGTCAGACAGACCCAGATTTACATTTCAGCTCTACCACTTTTGAGCTGTGGGAACTCGACCAGTCACTTCATATCTCTAATCTTCAAGTGTAAAGGTGAAGATAGTAATGACCATCTTACAGGGTATTGAGAAGATCATAATATGTGTAGGACTCTAACTTAGTGTTTGAAACATAGGAGTAATGTGATAAATATTAATTTCTTTGTCATTTCTCTTTTGGCATTCATAGCATTCCATTTTGTGTAATAATGATGATCTGTCTCATTTGCACAGAATTTTAGTTTGCAGAAGGTTTTCACAAATACGGTCTCATTTAATCCTCATAAAAAATCTGAATGCTAGGTAGGAGAGACATTATTCCTAAAGAGGGAAAGGAAACTGAAGCTCAGAGAGATTGAATGACCTAACCAATGTGAGCTTCAGTTTTCTTCTTTGTAAAACAGACTCAGCTAGAAGAGAATGGAGCTTTGACTTAAATCAAATTTATTTTTTTCTTTATTATTTTTTTGAGATGGCGTCTCGCTCTGTCGCCCAGGCTGGAGTGCAGTGGTGCAGTCTTGGCTCACTGCAACCTCTGCCTCCCAGGTTCAAACAGTTCTCAAGCTTCACCCTCCCAAGTAGCTGGAATTACAGACATGTACCACCACGTCCGGATTTTTAGTAGAGATGGGGTTTTGCTATGTTGGCCAGGCTGGTCTCGAACTCCTGGCCTCAAGTGATCCACCCTCCTTGGCCTCCCAAAGTGCTGGGATTACAGGTGTGAGCCCCCACGCCCAGCCAACTCTAAAGCCTTTCTACTATACCACGTTATCATCTTATAGTAGAAACTGGTCTAGTCATCACAGCTTCTTGAGGACAATGACTATTCCTAATTTAACTTTTTATTTTTTCAATATTTAGTAGTGGTTGGATAGAAAAAGGATGGAAGCATGAATTTATAAGTCAACAAATAGGTTGACTGATAATGGCTTAATGTTACCTAGCCCTCCCTCCCCCCAGTATATGGAGTTATATATATAATAATTATTGTACAATTTAACCCCAGTGAAACACACATTTGAGTCAGTTTTATATCTCTGGTCTTTAGTTTTCTCACTTATTTACCACAGACACAAGATTTAATAATGCATGATATTCCCAGCAACCTCTCCTTCCCCCAAGCATTTTCTCTGTGCCTCTCCCCTGTCCAGTTCTGCTTAAAGACAGTAGGCCTGGAGAGAGCTGGTTGAAGAAGGAAGGAGGGTTCATGCCTGCTGGCCTTCCTTTGTTGGGGAGTTCTGGGTAATGAGGGACATAGGAGTAAAACTAAAAAGAAGCGAGACTAAGTTGCTTTACATAACGAAAAGCTAACAAAGATGGAGGAGGAAGAGAGACAGTAAAGCTACTGTGCTAAAATGGAAGGGAGAGTTTGGGAAGTTTGGAGAGTGAGAAAGTCTACAGCAAAGCTGCAGGGAAGGGAAGAAGGGAGGTTTTGAAAAGAGTGGTTGTGGGTTTTGAATTAGACCCCATGTAATGATCTTTGAAATAAATTTCTTTGTAATTTTAATTGAGCCTGGACTGTGCTCCTTTAAATGCAACTGCAGTGATAGACTAGGCTACATGAGGTATGTATTAGGGTTGCGTGCAAAATGGTCCCTGTCCAATCTACTTTACAAGATTATTGTGAAAAGCAAGAAAGAATAAAGACAAAGGTGCTTTGTAAACAATCAGTCAAGCACCATGGCTCTGCCTCCTCTGCACGCTTTCACATCCATGCACATGCACACCCACGCACCCTCACACCCTCATACCTGCCAAATCTGTGACAAGGAAGCTGCCATTTGTCCACTGATACAGCCAGTGCTGGAAGGTCTGGCATTTCTGCATGGCCTCAGAGCTGCTAGATGCTGTCACAGCCCCAGCACAGCCCCATTCCCGGGAACAGTAAGACTCCAGGGGCTTGCCCAGGTCTTCCTCCAGGGTAGCATATGGGATATTGTTTGCAGGCCGGTAGATCAGATACAGTGGGATGATCCTAAACATAGTTTCACCCTGCAGTAAGCAAGAAGTATGGCCCAGAGAGCTCCTCCCTCCCACCCAATTCTGTATTCTTGGACCTAAAAGAAGGGGCCTTCCAAGAATGGAATTCTCAACTCTGAGCCCAAAGGACAGCAAAGGAAAGCAACTCCACCCTGAGTTCAGGAAAGGAAATGGTATTTTTGGCTTCAGAGTCCTGTCCATTCTCCTGGTTAGTGGGATTAGAACAAAGCCCTGCTATGGGCATAGGCAGATTGTGTGGCTTGGGTGAGGGACTGAGGCACGTATGTATCAAACAGAAGGAGCATCTTTAGAGAGGATTCAACCAGATTGTGGTTCTCTGCCAGTGGGACCCCAGGTATGCAAAGGTCAGAGTTCAAGTCTCAAAATGGAAACAGTTGCCATTTATAGCCGACTCCTACAAAAATCCACACTGACTCCGCCTGCCTACCACAGAAGGGTCCTGACCAGTCTGTCTAGCTTAGCCCACCCCATCACCTTCATGGAGTCCCAGAAACTGCTGTGCCCAAACTCTGCAATCAGCAACATCTGCGCTAAAGAATGAGGAACAGGGGTGGGCAGGAGGAGACTCAAGTCCAGAGCAGAGGCTTTTCTCAAGTGAGGAGTAAATGAGGTCTCTATTTCTAGATTTTTGTGAGGCCACCTCTGAGCTGAGCACGGGGCTGTGAGCCTATCTGCACATGGGCATAACCCAGGTTGCCCCTGGGAGGCTGTGAAATCACTGTCTTTGTAAAAGCCCAAGGCAACAGTGCTGCACACTGCACATCCTCCTCGCTGCGTACTTACTCAGGCACCTCCCCAAAGCCAGGCGCGGCCCGGGCTTCTGCTGCAAAGATTTTGCAGTACTCCCTACTCATGTTCTGGATCTTGCACCCCTATGGATAAGGGAACCAAATATGATCAGCAAAGAAATTCCCCAGTCCTCCACTGTGTCTACCCCTATTCTGTTAGAGAACCGAGCGGAGGATCCCAGCCCTGGGGGAGGAAGGGCTTACTCCTCCCTGCTCCCCACTCTGCACCTCATTTTCCTCTTTTGTATAACAAGTGGCTTTCGACTTCTTTTCAAACTGAGATTTTCAAAGTGATTTCCAAACTATTTTCAGGAGTTCTAATGGTATGTGACAGTGCCCCAGAGACCTCTCTGTGGAGAACCAGGAAGACGGTCCACCCCACCCACAGCACCACCCTTTGATCCCACATATAAACAAGGCTTCCATAAGAGATTATGTATGGAGCAGGGTGAAGGTTTCAGCTGCAAATATAGAGTTTGAAAACTATGGCCCAAGTTGTTTTGAAGCTCTCAAGCTCTCTGAGGCCAAGCATCTGAATTCTGGGCTGCATCTCAGGCTTTCCACAAGGTCCATCCTAGGAGCCTCATAAGGTTGAGATTGAGATGCCTTCTGCCTCGATACTGGGCATCCCAACAGGACCTAGGCTGGGAAAGGGTAGGGGGTGAGTGAGTAAAGGGATAGGGCGTGAAGATGGGACATAGTACCTGGATGGTGACGTCGTAGTTTCTGCCCACGAGAGAAGTCTCACTGCTGGGCCCAAACACAAGCAGGCTGGACACCTTGATGATGCACGTGCGGCCCGACTCGAAGATGGGTTCCAGCCCGTAGATGACCTTGGCCTGGGAGGCCTTCCGAAGGACACACCCATATCCACCCCCTCGGAGCTCCTCGCTTACCAGTCGCCCAAAGAGCTTGTCCCCCCAGCAGCCAGAGTCAGCCAGACCCTTAGCAAATACCATAGGGGTCATCTCAATCTCTTCTCCAACTGAAGAGGAACAGGAGAAATGTGGGACACCAGGAGCTCCTGTCTGACCAATGTGGGGCTCACAGGGAAGGAAAAGGCCAGAAGAGCCTCCCACCCTGCCAACCTGCTGGGCTCACTTTCTGTTCACGCCTGCTCTTTGGGCACATTGAGTCCCTACCAGACTATGAGCTCCTTGGGGCAGAAACTCTACTTGATTCAACCCCTGCCATCTAGTGGTACCTGTGTGGTATCCATCACATAAACCCTGCCTTCCACAAACGCATTCTGAGCACTGTCCAAACACAGTGTTCAGGATGTGCTTGTGGAAGGCAGGGGTTTTCTGTGGCAATAGCAATCAATGCAGAATACCAGAATTACTTTGTTTTAGAATTCATTGTTTTGATTAGATGAATACATGACTCCATTTCAACCAACATGTTTGACTGAAACAAAAAGTTTGCAGGACAAATCCAGCAGCAGTGAGTGCTCAAATTGTGACCACTAAATATAATTTCCCATTAAAGGGAAACCAGAGCTTTCTAAAGAAATGGTTGATTCCAGGTCTAGGCAGAAAGTGTACAGCAAGGACCTGAAATATTGTGTGAGACCAGAAAGCAAGAGAGCTAGCAAAAGCTATTAGAGACTTGGCAGAAGGACACAGGGGCCAACCTGAAGGGGCTCCCTTGGGCCAAAAAGGAAACAATCTTGGCAACAAAAATAATTGCTGCAACATGTTGAATATATCAAATATGTTAAAAATCCATGTATTCATAGTGGTGACCAAAAAAAAAAAAAAAAATCCAATCTCCTCCCTCAAACAATAACCTCACTGGTCACCTATGGAAAATGGTAGGGCACCAGCTCATTATTCTAGTAACTAAAGGGAAAAGAGCAAATATTTATCCTTCATTTCCTGTTGGAACTTATGTATTGTGATAACCAAATAATCATCCCTTTTTTACAGAAAAAAATCAGCTAATGAATGAAGAAGAAAAGATCAAATTAAACTATCTCCATGTTGCAACTGCTAATGAAATAATAGATTTAGGCAATAATCAGTGACTGCTAAAACCCCTAGATAACAATAGGGTTTGTATCAGATTGTTTTTAACTTTAAAATGGGATGGATCACACAGATACCACCTGAATGAACCAATGACCAATCTTAACATTACTAAAACGGAAACCATCTGACATTATGTGCCTCCAGATAGGATACAAAAGGTATACACAGCACCTGTGAGTTATTCTTGCAAAAAAAAAAAAAATTCACACCTGAATCTGACCGAACATCTAAATCTGATTACCAATTTAGAAGATGCACGTGCATGGGGGAGCATGTTAAATGGGAATACAATCAACAAAATCCAGAATGTTAGAAATTCTATACCAATGACTTTAACAAATACATGGCAAAGGAAAAAAACAAATAAAGTAGGAGAAACTGTTAAATATTAAGAGAGACTTGGGAGGTGCATCAGCCAAAAGCAATGAGTGGTTCCTGATTCAAATAAACCAACGTATATGAGACATTTGGGGAACTCTGACTGGATGTTTGATGATATTAAATAATTATTATTTAGTTTTGAGGTTGAGGTTATATTTGATATTGATTAAACTTTATTCGATTACTAAACAAAAGTCAGTAATTGGCACTTCGGGAGGCCAATGCAGGCGGATCCCTTGAGGTCAGGAGTTTGAGACCAGACTGGCCAACATGGTGAAACCTGTCTCTACTAAAAATACAAAAATGAGCTGAGTGTGGTGGTGCACATCTGTAATCCCAGCTACCGGGGAGACTGAGGCACGAGAATTGCTTGAACCCAGGAAGCAGAGGTTGCAGTGAGCCAAGATCATGCCACTGCACTCCAGCCTGAGTGACAGTGAGACTTCATCTCAAAACAAAGTCACTAGTTGGATAAATGAGTGATTGAAAGAGTGAGTGAATGAAGGAATTAATGCATTTGTTAGCAAGTATAGCTCTAAACATCTTTTCATCACTGGCTGCCTTCACAGTCCCAAGCCTTAGCCTGTCTCTTGCAAGAGCAGTACATATCCATCCCTATTTGAGCCCTTCAAATGTGTATCAAACTTTGCAGGTATTTCATGATCACCAGGAAGTTTGCTGAAAATGCAATGTTCCTAGGTCCTTCCTAGGTCATTAAAGATGTCCGTAGTGCAGCAGGGACCAGGAAACTGCATTTCTAACAGGTTCCCTGTGTGAATCTAATGCTGGGGTCCACAGAGTACTGTGAGAAATCCTGGGTAGGAGCTGGCAGGACAAGACATGCCCTGGTGGCCAATTCTGCCCTGGATCAAAGACTCTGACATGGACAAAGGGCACAAGGGTGAACTAACTCCGGTGCGGTGGCCCCCTTGGCCACTTCTTCCCCCACAACCTTCTGATACAGCAGTCCTCCTCTATCATCTCCCCAAGTCATATCCTAAACTAGGAGGCAAAGGCGAGCAGTATGTGGATTGGGATCAGACTCCAAGCCCTTAAAGAGGGTCCTCCCTGCAGATGGCAGGGGTAGGACCACCCTGCCTTCCCCAGGGGGGCACCATACCTTCACCTTCTTCTCTGGAGATGAATCCAGACAACACTAGATACAGAAAAAGAAGAAAGCAGCGCCTTCAGGCTGCTGTGCCAAGAGACTGCCTTCTCTCAAAGATGACTGCTGCCCACCCCCCAGGAGCCAGGCCAGGCTGAGACCCCGGGCCGCAGGGCACACTCACCCTCAGGGCTGAGGCAGAAGTCGGTGGAGGCCGAGCCGTGCTCGTTGTGGATAGTGCACCGATACACGCCGCAGTCTACGGGGGAGGCCTGCACGATGGCCAAGGCCGCCGGCCCCTCGTCCCCTGCGCTGCAGATTGGAGACCCTACTCATGAGGGCCATTGCCATGGCATGGGGCAGACTGTGGTCCTAAGCATCCTTGGAGCCCACTCTCAGAGACTGCTGAGAACCCCAGCTCTGAGAACTCTGGGGAAGCAGTGCAATTCCAGGGCCAAGAGCTGGTACTGAAGCCCACAGATCTGGTTTGCAGTCCTGACACTTACTAGCTGTGTGGCTTTGGACAAGTGGTTTAAAGAATGCTGAGCCTCCATTTTCTCATCTCTACTATGGAAATAAAAGGACCTCCCCTGGTTATTGTGAGGATTAATGAGGCAATAGGCTCAAAGCACTAGGACAGTGCCCAACAGTATTACTGCAATCAGGGAGCCAGGTCAGGTGATGGTGGTATCGTTGGCTTACCTCCTGCCCACCTCGCCCACTGGGCACTGATCCTTGGCCCATGTCAAGACTGAGTCACTAAGAATGTTGAAAAACTGGCACCAGAGTTTCAGGCTACCGGAGGCATCAGGAAACTGCTCTACCCGAATCTTCCGGATGACCTGTGGGGCTGAGAGCAGGGTCCAGTCAAGAGGGGAATAACACCTCTCCTCTGGCCATATCTTTGCTTTCCTGGGTGTCCTTGGTGGAAAAGGCTGGGAGAAAACAGGATTCAAGTCTCCACACAGACCAACCAAGGTGCCTCACAGCCCCCAGGTGCTTCCTGCCTGTATCTCAGGCTTCTGCCCTGACCCCCAAAGCACACATCTCAGCTAGACAGAAGCCCCTACTCCACCTTGACCCCAGGCTGGGAGGGCTCCTAGCTGAGGACCCACACAGCAGTTGAGACAGGAACTTCAGTTTGCATTCTAGGTCCCTAACTCTAGAAGCCTGCATTTGAATCCTGTCCCCACCACTCTGTAATCATGCTACAACTCTGTAAAGGGGGATTGGTGATGATGGAGAACTAGAACGCTACTGAAGCCAGGCCCTGTGCTAAGCACTTCACCTATTCCGTCCCATTTAAGCCTCACGTCATTGCAAAGGTGGTACTGTTATTTCCACTTTGTGGAGTGGCAGAACCAAAACAAGAACTAGGCCTTTCAGATTCCAAAGGCTGTGAGAGAAGGGTACCTTTACCAAGGTAATTTGTGAATCCTGAGGAGGGATATGCTATCTGTCATGGGGTGGTGCTGTTAGCAGCAGCAGCGTGCTTTCCATGGCTCCATGGCGGCCCTGTCCTGTGATGCCATCCCCCGCCTCCCTCCCCATTGCTCACCTTTCAGCAGGTCTTTGGCTTTCCTGGGCTTGGCCAGTGTCTCCTGCTTGCCTTCATCCAGGGCCAGCTCTGTGTTCAGACCGCCAGCCTTGGGGCTGGGGCTGAGGTCTCCTGCCGCCAGCTCCTCCTCTGCCCGAGGCACCTCCAGCATGCTCGCCTTTCTGCCCTGCGTAGGGGAGCGTCTCTCCCGCCCTGGAGTCCCTGGGGACCCAGGCACCAGGCTTTTCCTGGGCCCCCGGGGGGAAACGGTGGGGCTCTCTCTTTCTTCAGGTGTGGTCTCCTCCCCATCTCCTGCTGCTCTGACCTTAGGGAGAAATCTCTTCCTCCGGGCCCCTAGAGCCAGTTCCTCAGGTGTAGCTGCTGGGAGACCTGTCAGAGCCTCCCCTGGGAACTTCTCCTCTTGGGAGGGTTCCTGGGCTATGCTCTCTGTTGAGGGTCCCTGCCCAGGGACTGCCTGCCTACCTGCCTCCCCCAGCCGATCACCCATGCTGCTCTCCTGAGAGGCCCCCAGGAGGCCAGGCCCCTCAAGGGAAACCTCTCCCTCACCCTCACTGGCTCCTTCTGAGGCCAGCCCAGGGCCCTCCTCGTCTACCACAATGGCAGGGACAGTGAGGGAGCTGGGACCAGGACCCCAGGAGCCTCGGGTAGCAGCAAGGGCCTGGTGGCCAGCCTGCACCTCGCGGTCCAGGAGGCCAGTGAGGCGGCGGGAGGTACAGGGGCTCAGCAGCAGGGTCTGTGCACTCTGCACCAGGTGGTTGTTCTCCACACGCTCCAGGATACGCCTCGATGTCCGGGGACTCAGCCCAGCCACTTCCACAGTGGGTGTCAGAGTGGCTGAGGGCGCCAGACCTCCGGTAGCTGCCCCGACCTGGGACTCTCCCCCTGCTCCACTCGTCTCTGTGCTGGACAGCTTCAACAGCAGAAGCAGGTAGTTCTTCAGGGAATCTATGAGGCCAGGGTCACAGCTCCGGGGACCTGGGGTCCGCCCCTCCACATCTGATACCTGGGCACAGGCCCCCTCACTGCTGGTGGCCATGGTTTCTGGTGGGTGACTCTGAGTGGGGGTCCCTGGCCCCAGGTGCAGTGTTGGGGCAGAACTTATCAGGGCCTGATCCTCAGAGGGCAGGAAGGCAGCCGTGCTCCTGTGCTGAGAAGTCAGGGTACTGCTCGGCCCCTCCTTTGGGCTAGCAGTCAGCTCAGTTCCAGGAAGAGAAGGCATTGTGGGTACCTCCTGGCTCAGGCCAGCTGGAGGACAGCCACCCTGATCCACACACGGCACTCCCCCTGGCTGCTCCTCCTTGGGGCACTGGAACGGGCTGTCCTCCTGCTTGGCCTGGACTGGCCCTGATGACTGTGGCCCTTGGCATCTCTCTCCTCCCACCTGCTCCACACTCCCTTCATGCGGCGGTTGTGCTGGGAGCATGAGGTTCCCTGACAGGGGACCCAGCACAGTTTGCTCATGGTTCCTGGACGCTGTGACTGCTGCCTCCTCAGATCTGGGTGGGAAACCAGGTTTTTCTGGGACACAAGACCCTTCTGGGATCTGTGTAAAACATTCAATACTCAGAGGAGCTCTAGGACCCTCTGTAGGTGGGAGTTCGGGGGTTCTGGATGGTGGGCCAAGGCTGGTCACTGCCTCCTGCTCTGACTGACCTTCCGTGGCTGTGGGCGCACTCCCCGCTGACTGCATCCCCTTCTCTTCCTGCATCCTTCTGTCTTCCTGTGTGCCCTCATCTGCCTGGGCCTTCCTGTCTTCCTGTACCTTCTCACCTGCCTGTGTTGTTTCTAGCTGTGTCTCTGCCCTTCCCTGTGTCACCATGACCTTCTGTGCACTCCTGTCTGACTGTGGCCTCTTCCTTTCTTGTGTCCCAGCATCCACCTGTGTCTTCCTATCTGCCCGTGTCCTCTGGGCTGTCTGTGTTCCGTCTCCCCTGGTCCTTCCATCCACCTGTATCTTCTCATCTGCCTGCACATTCTTCTTGCTTCCATTTCTCTGGTTAGCAGATGTTCTCCCATCCTCCTGGGTTTCCATATCCATGGGTTCAAAGATACCTTGACTGTCAGAGGTGCTACAACCAATGGAAGCTACACCAGAGCTGCTGCTAGCCGACACAGTAGGAGCCATGGTTGTCTGGCATTCCAGGACCTGAGAACACAGGGACAAAAGCAAGGATTTAACTACATGGACATTCAGATCTCTTTCCAATCTGGCATCCCAGCCTCCTCTGACCTCATCCACAACTGCTCTGATGGGAATCTTGCTGCCTGGTTTCTCAGGCCCGCTGGAAGTTGGGAGGCAAAGACATGTGACAAATTCCCAAAGCCCCATCCATGCCCACCCACCCTAATCTCTGATCTCAGTATCTGGACTGGGGAATATCCAGCATCCAGACCCAGCTCTTGCCCTTCCCACCTCTTCCTGAAGAAATCCTGCCTTTCCTGAAAGACCTTGCTCATGGCTTATTCCACCCCTCACCCCTACCATATGAAGGAGAATATCCTCTCCCCAGGGTTCCCAGAGCAGTCCTTCTCCTGTGGCACTACTTGCCTTGGATAGAATTATGGGTGAAGTGAGACAGTGCCAAAGGATGTCCCAATAATGGCCTCAATGTCCCGGCATCCACCGGTAACATTGAGTGAGTGGTAATAATGGATGCCATCAAAGCAGAGAGGATTATAGTAATTCTGAATGGCGTCTATGCCAGGAAATTAATGAAACATTATAATGTTACCCTTTTGAACATGTATTTGCAAAGCACTATGCTAGGCCCCTGTAGATAATATCACCCCACTTACTCCTCATACAGTATGACTACTTAGGAGAATCAGCCCCATTCTAGAGATAACAATGACAAGAAGGCATGCGATCTGTCCACCATCAGGTAGTCAGTAAGTGGCGGAGTTCAGATTTGCAGCTGGGTGTATTTCGCTCCAAATCCCAAGCTCTTTGTTGTTATATCATATTGCCACCCACTTTTAAAGGACTTCCTGTCAAACATGGTGGCGTTTAACAGTGATTTGCCTCTTTTCCTCCAAGATATCATCAAAACCACTAAAGTAAACATGAAATAAACAAAGCAAAATCCTTTGTTAGTGAACTGGAGGCAAATAAAACCTATTCTCAAAAAACAAACAAAAGGATAACAGAGGCCAAAAGCCAACAGATGCAGACCCTGGGAAGCTGAGGAGGAGCAAAGTGATATGGGGAAATAAACAGGGCCACAGCTCAGCGCACGGGGAGTGGAGCTGTTCAGCAGGTCTCAAGACGCTGGCAAAATCACAGCTACTGTAGACGAAGGTCTCATCCTGAGCTTATAAACCCATGCAACAAGAGCTGCAGGGTCATGGAGGCCTGGGTGGAAACTGGCCGAAGACACGGGAGCTGAGCAGAGCAGACAAGGAGAGGAGATGGAACGGAGGAGGCAGATCTCAGAAAACACTGGCAACTACACTCCTGAAGAAACCTCCAGAAAATTGCTAAGCCAAGAACATTATGTTTTAGCATACAAAGACTAAAGGAATACTGTTCCCACAGGCCCTGCTTGAGGAAATCACCAGGGAACAAATGTAGTCAACCAAAAGATGATTGAGGAAACAACAGCAAAAGAGCTGATGATAAGCACTAAATATATTTCACTTACATTAACATATATATTAATGCATATTAACATATAACTGTAGAAGCAAAACTAAAATCAAGTGGGGTTTAGAATGGCAAATCAGAATGTCAATGTTCTATGCCCTGACGATACAGATACAACAGAGCCAGCGTGAAAGTGGAAAGGGGAAGAAAATAACCAAGTGAAGTAACTTCCTTGATTGTGTCACCTGTAAGAGCCAGGCACCAAAGACATTACTCAAAGCTGAAAAACCAAGTAACAGAAATAGAGGATATTTACCTACATAAAGATAATCACTTAGAAATCAAACTTTAGGTTAATATGAGATAGAAAATTAATGAAGGCCGGGCACGGTGGCTCAAACCTGTAATCTCAGCACTTTGGGAGGCCGAGGCAGGCAGATCACCTGAGGTCAGGAGTTTGAGACCACCCTGGCTAACATAGTAAAACCCTGTTTCTACTAAAAATACAAAAAATTAGCCACGCATGGTGGCACGCGCCTGTAATCCCAGCTACTCTGAGGCTGAGGCAGGAGAATCGCTTGAACCCAGGAGGTGGAGGTTACAGTGAGCCAAGATTGCGCCATTGCACTCCAACTTGGGCAACAAGAGTGAAACTCTGGCCCCAAAAAAAGAAGATGAATGAAGAAAATGCAGAGAAAAAGTGAAAACATTGTATCATTTTTCATCATAAAAAATTAGTAGAAACTGAGTGAACAGATGAAATAATTAATGGTATTATATAAAACTGAAATTATAACATAAAATTATTTTTAAATATCAGGACCACACACAAAATCAAAGCAATCAGATCACAAAATGAAAGACTTTTAAATATACATAATTAAAATGCAGGTAAATTGAGTGTAGAATTTAAAGTTACTTTACTAAATTAGGAATTATCTGGTTTTTAAATTTTAAATTTTAAAATTTATTTTATATTTTAAAATTAGAGATGGGGTCTTGCCATGTTGGCCAGGGTAGTTTCAAACTCCTGGCCTCAAGCAACGCTCCCACCTGAGCCTCTTAAAGTGCTAGGATTATAGGTGTGAGCTACTGCACCCAGCCTAAATTCAGAATTTTGAATGAATGGTATGGATGTGGGAAAAATTGGTTTGGCAAATAGCAGGAATAAGTCTGACTGAAGGATTTTTTTTTTTTCTGAGACAGGTTCTTGCCATCTTGCCCAGACTGGCATGCAGTGGCTATTCACAGGCAGGATTACAGCCTCAACCTATTGGGCTCAAGTTATCCTCCCACCTCAGCCTCCCAAATAGCTGGGACTACAGGCTGACTGAAGAATCTTTTTTTTTTTTTTCTTTTGAGATGGAGTCTTGCTCTGTTACCCAGGCTGGAGTGCACTGGCATGATCTTGGCTGACTGGAATCTTTACCTCTTGGGTTCAAGCGATTCTCCTGCCTTAGCCTCATGAGTAGCTGGGATTACAGGTGTGTGCCACCACACCCAGCTAATTTTTGTATTTTTTAGTAGAGATGGGGTTTCGCTATGTTGGCCAGGCTGGTCTTGAACTCCTGGCCTCAAATGATCTACCCGCCTCAGCCTCCAAAAGTGCTGGAATTATAGGCATGAATCACTGCACCCGGCCTGACTGAAGAATCTTAATAAAGATGCTCTTCCAACTTCTCTGACAACCAGATATTAACAGACAAAACTGCCTTGGTGCCAACAAACAGCAGTTAGTAATATATTACAGCCTCTTTTTTATCTTTTGATATTCTAGGATTAGAAAATATTTAAATAAAGACATAAGATCTATAAATCTACAAAGAAGGTGCAGACTGTGCATACAAGCCTGTTGCTGTTCACAAGACTCATGGAAATAGAACTTCTTGATGAAAGCTACCCTCACTCCTAACGCACTCTCAGCCAGATCAATCCCTCAGTTCTATTGAACCTACTTCTTCTTTATCTCAATATCCATTTCCTTCATCTCCACTGCAAACTGCCTAATCGGAGCTGCCAACAATTCTGTCTTGCCTGGACTACTGTAAAGCCTCCTAATTGATATCCATGACTTTAGTCTTTGCCTCTGCTAAACTCTTTTCCTCACTGCAGCCCAAATGACCTTTCCAAAACACAAACCTGACTGTAACACTCCCCTCTTAAAAAACCTTTCAATGGCTTACCATCACTGACAGGATAAAGTCAAAAAACCCTAGCTTCAAGGAGCAAAAAGTTCAATCACACAGTAGCCCCTTCTTATTCACGGTTTTGCTTTCCATGGTTTCAGTTAACTGTGGCCAATCTTGGTCTGAAAATATTAAATGAAAAATTCCAGAAAGAAACAATTGATAAATTTTATAGGTCATTTCAAAGAGGCTGTGAAACCAAGAGCTCTTAATGCTGTGACCAAAGATGGAAGTTCTCTATAGGATGCCATGGCACTCGATGGTGGTATGTTTTCCTGTGGAGATTTAAGACTTAGGTGTTATATGACATAGTAATCCATGATTGTTGCCATGGGAGAGTTTTAAAGATTAACCAAAGTAAAAAGAAAAAACAAATTGTAAAATTTGTGCTGTTTTGAGCAGCAAGATAAAATCTCATGCCACCCCACCTGGGCTGTGAAACAACCCTTTGTCCAGTATAGTCACAAGGTACACACTAGGCTGCCCATTACCCATTAAGTAGCTGTCTTGTTACCAGATCAACTGTCCTGGTATCTCAGGGCTTGAGTGCAAGTAATCATTATTTTACTTAATAAATGGCCCCAAAGCGCAAGAGTAGTGATGCCAGCATATTACTATAGTTTTCTATTTTATGATTATGGTTGTTAATCTCTTATGGTGCCTAATTTATAAATTAAATTTTATCATAGGTGTGTATGTATAGGAAAAAACATAATATATGTAGGGTTTGGTACTATCCACAGGGTCAGGCATCTGCTGGGGATCTGGGAAAGTATCTTTTGTGGATAAGGTGGACTGCTGTACTCTCTTGGCCAGGGTTACAGGCATCGCACAGCCTCTACAGATGGCAATTTGACATTATCTATTAAAACTAAAAATACTTATACTCTTTAACCCAAAAATTCCATTCCTAGGAATTTATCATACAGGTATACCTTCATGTACAGATGGACTTATATACAAGGATATTTACTGCAGCATTGTTTATGATAGCAATAGACTAGGAATCACCTAAATTCCAATAATACAGGACTGATCCAGTGAATTATGGTATATCCACATTCCAAATAAATAAAACAAATATCCAAATAAAAAAGCAAGGTAAAGGATAGAAAATATAATATGCAACCTTTGTGTGGAAAATACACAGACACACACACATATTTTCAAATGTTAAAGAAAACAGCTCTGGAAGGATGCCCAAAGAACCTGCTTTGGCAACTGCCTTCAGGAAGAGGACCTGAGCAGTGGGGATAGTGAAGTGGGGAGACTTAATATTCTCTATATATCTTTTGTACTTTTTGAATTTTATACCTTGTGCATGTGACATATAGTTAACAAAAATACAATTAAAAATGAAAGTATATATGGAAATCAACGCTTGTGTGATCAGTGAGGCCTGTCCCTCAGCAAGAGTCCCAGATCTGTCTCTCCAGGTTCATCTCTTGGGTCCCTCCGCCCAACACTAACTTCTGTACTGACAAATGTGCTGTTTTGTAACTCCTTTATGTATTTTTTTCTGTGCCAGACATTCTCACCTTTCTCCTTGCCCTCCTGAAGGACTCCTTCTCATCCTTGAAGACCTCATTCAAGTTTCTTTTCTTCTTTAAAGACTTCCTGAGTTCTCTCCTCTACCCCAAAAAATGTTAGTGGCCTCCATAGCAAATTTACCTAATTCCATCATTATACCTCCATTCCGTGTGGTAGTTATTTATTTCATGCATATGTCACCTGCTAATCTGTGAACTCTTCCCCTCTGAAGAGGGCCCAATGCAGACCTAGGAGTTGGAAATCAATAAATACATGGTGGATGACTGAATATTCTCTGTACAATTCTACAAGGGCTGACCCCTCTTACTAAACATTATGACGGAGTGTGTGTGTGTGTGTGTGTGTGTGTGTGTGTGTTTACATCTATATCTGGAACTATGTAAAGATATGAGAAGGAATGTCATATATTTCTTAAAAATAAAAATGGTGTGAGCAGAATGAACCTAGTTGGCTCTATGTAAGCTTTTTTACTACAAGTGATATTAGTAGGTTTAATTTGCCATCCTGTCTTCTTCCCTCTTCCCTCATAAATTCTCAGATATTAAGGACTCAGTCTATGGCCAGGTATGGTTGCTCATGTCTAGAATCCCAGTGCTTTGGGAGGCCACTGTAGGAAAATTGCTTGAGGCCCAAAGTTCAAAACCAGCCTGGCAACACAGCAAGACCCTGTCACTACAAAAACACAAAATACTTAGCCAGGTGTGATGGCATATGCCTGTAGTTCTAGCTACTCTGGAGGCTGAGGTGGGAGAATTGCTTGAGCCCAGGAGTTGGAGGCTGCAGTAAGCTATGATCACACCACTGCACTCCAGCCTGGGCAATAATAGAGTGAGACCCTGTCTCTTCAAATAAAATCATAAAAATAAAAATAAAAAGTTTTATTCACCTTTGCATCCTTCACAGTGCCAAACACATAAGGGAAAGAACAGGAAAGAACAAATGAATGAAAAGTAGTATGGTTTACAACCTTCTAAGGGGTCACGGCCCTGGAATGCTGGTTTGGGAGAGCAAGGGACAAAACCAGGACCTTAACAGGGATGGGGCAGGGTAGTCACTTTTGCATAAGTTTTGGTAGTTTGTAATTTTTAAATAATTGCTGTATTTCATGTAAGTTGTTAAACTTATGTGCAGTTTTTCATAGTAGTCTTTTTTTTTACCCTGTCAGTCCTTACAGGGGCTGTAGTGATAGCCCCTCTTTCATTCTTAATACTTGTATTTTGTGTCTTCTTTTTTTTTTCTATGTAAGTCTTGCCAGAGGTTTATTGATATTATTTATCTTTTCAAATAACTAGCTTTGGGTTTATTTTCTCCACAGTTTTCCCGGTTTTAGTTTTATTATTTTCCGTTCTTTTCTATCTATTTGCTTTGGGTTTTTTTCTCTTCTTTTTCTAGTTTTCTAAGGTAGGAACTCAAGTTATTGATATTTCAGATTTTTTTTCTTTTCTAATATAAAAATTTTAATGCTATACATTTTCCTCAAGGCACTGATTTAGCAGCATCCAACATTTTGGTATGTTGTATTTTCACTTTCATTCAATTTAAAATGTTTTCTTATTGGCCTTAGGACTTCTTTCTTGACCCATAAAAGTATGTTCTTTTTTTAAAAGTGTTTAGAAATTTTTCTATTACCTTTCTGTCATTGATTTCTAGTTTAATTTCATTTTGATCAGAGTGCATACTTTGTATTATTTCAATTACTTCACATTTGTTAAGATTTATATTATGACCCAGGATATGATCTATTTTGGTGAATATTTTATATGCACTTGAAAAGAATGAGTATTCTGTTGTTACACAGAGTATTCTATATATGTCTATTAGACAGTTGGTTGATAGTGCCATTCAGTTCTTTCATATCCTTACTGATTTTCTATCTACTAGTTCTATTGATTACTGAGAGAGGAGTGTTAAAGTCTCCAACTATAATTGTTGTTTTCTCTATTTCTCTTTTCAATTCTGTCAGGTTTTGCTTCGTGTATTTTGAAGGTATGTTGTTAGGTGCATACACATTTTTTATTGTTATGTCTTCTTGAATTGACCCTTTTATCATTAGATAGTTCACTATTTTTCCCTTAGTAATGTTTTTGTTTGTTTGTTTGTTTGTTTGTTTTGAGACAGAGTATTGCTCTTGTTGCCCAGGCTGGAGTGCAATGGCATGATCTCGACTCAATGCAACCTCCGCCTCCCGGGTTCAAGTGATTCTCCTGCCTCAGCCTCCCAAGTAGCTGGGATTACAGGCATGCACCACCACACCTGGCTAATTTTTGTATTTTTAGTAGAGATGAGTTTTCTCCATGTTGGTTAGGCTGGTCTCAAACTCCCGACCTCAGGTGATCTGCCCGCCTTGGCCTCCCCAAGTGCTGGGATTGCAGGCGTGAGCCACTGTACCCAGCCAGTAATTTTCTTTCCTCAGAAGTCTACTCTGTCTGATACTAATATTGCCATTCCAGCTTTCATCTGATTAGTGTTTGCATGATATATATTTTTCTATTATTTTACTTGTAACTGATCTATATCATTATATTTGAAGTGGATTTCTTATCAACAGCATCAAGTTGGGAAAGTTTTTCTGGTCCTGTTTCACAATCTGTCATTTAATTGATATGTTTAGACCATTTATATTTAATACAATTATTTATAGGTTTAGATTTTGCTCAATAATTTTTTGTTTTCTATTTGTTTCCTCTCTTTTTCCTTCCTGTATTTCCCTATTCTTGCCTCCTTTTAGATTAGAATATCTTTTAGTATTCCACTTTAACTTATATAGTGTGATTTTTACTATATCTGTTTGTGTAGTATTTTTGTTGTTGCTCTAGAGCTTATAATATACATACTTAACTTTCCACAGTCTACTTAGAGTCAACATTTTACCACTTCAAGTGCCATACAGTAATCTCACCACCATATAGGTTTCTTTACCCTATACCCCTTTATGTTGTATTTGTCTTATATATTACATTTGCATGCATTAAAAAACCTCCAGCAGATAATGTACTTTTTTTTTAACTTTTTACCTTCAAACATATTTTAAAGAAATCAAGATGAAATGATCTATTATATTTACCAGGATATTTACCATTTCCATTGCCCTTCCTTCATTCTTGATGTTTCAGGTTTCCTTCTGGTATTATTTCCTTTCTGTATGAAAAATTTACTTTAGCAATTCTTTTTTTTTTTTTTTTTTTTTGAGACCAAGTCTGGCTCTATCACCCAGGCTGGAGTGCAGTGGTACAATCTCAGTTCACTGCAACCTCAGCCTCCTGGGTTCAAGTGATTCTCTTGCCTGAGCCTCCTCAGTAGTTGGGATTACAGGTGCTCCCCACCACACCTGGCAAATTTTTTTTGTATTTTTAGTAGAGAAGAGGTTTCACCATGTTGGCCAGGCTGATCTCGAACTCATGACCTCAGGTGAGTCTGCCTCAGCCTCCCAAAATGCTGGGATTACAGGCATGAGCCACAGCTCCCAGCCTAGCAATTCTTCTAGAACAATTCTTCTACATTCTGCTGACAATGTAGTCTCTTGTTTTTTCCATTATCTGAGAATGTCTTTATTTCACTTTCAATACTTCAAGATATTTTTGCTGAATGTAGAATTACAGGTTGAAAGTTCTTTTTTTTTCAGCATTAAAAAAAAAATGTTGTTCCACTTCCTTTTGGCCTCCATTGTTTCTGATGAGAAATCTGCAGGCATTCAAATCATTGCTCCCCTATAAATAATGTATTACATTTCTCTGGCTACTTCCAAGAATTTTTCATTGTCTTTACTTTCCAACAGTTTGGCTATGAGGTTTCTGGATGTGGAATTCTATGGGCTTTTCCTGTTTAGGGTTTGCTGAACTTCTTGATCTATAGGTTTGTGACTTTTGCCAAATTTTGAAAGTTTTCAGCCATTATTCCTTCACGTATTTTTTTTTTCCGCACCACTGTCTTTCTCTTTCTGATTATCCAGTGACACAAGTGTTAGACTTTTTGATACTGCACCACAAGTCTCTGAGGCTCTGTTCATTGATTTTTCTGATTCTCTCTCTCTCTCTCCCTCTCTCTCCCTCCCTTCCTCTCTCTCTCTCTGTGTGTGGGCATATGTGTTCAGATTGAATAATTTCTATTGCTTTAACTTCAAGTTCACTGACTTTTCCCTATCATCTATCATTCTGTTGTTGTGCTCAACCAGTGAGTCTTTTTATTCGGTTATTGTAATTTTCAGTTCTAAAATTGATATTTGGGTGGGTGGATCACCTGAGGTCAGGAGTTCAAGACCAGCCTGGCCAACACAGTGAAACTCCCATCTGTACTAAAAATATGAAATTAGCCAAGTGTAGTGGCACACATCTGTAATCCCAACTTCTCCCTCAGGAGGCTGAGGCAGGAGAATCTCTTGAACCCAGGAGGTGGAGGTTGCAGTGAACCGAGATCATGCCACTGCAGTGTGCCAGGCACTCCAGCCTGGGCAACAAGAGCAAAACTCTGTCTCAAAAAAATAAAAAATAAAATAAAAATAAAATTGATATTTGGGTGGGTGGATCACCTGAGGTCAGGAGTTCAAGACCAGCCTGGCCAACACAGTGAAACTCCCATCTGTACTAAAAATATGAAATTAGCCAAGTGTAGTGGCACACATCTGTAATCCCAACTTCTCCCTCAGGAGGCTGAGGCAGGAGAATCTCTTGAACCCAGGAGGTGGAGGTTGCAGTGAACCGAGATCATGCCACTGCAGTGTGCCAGGCACTCCAGCCTGGGCAACAAGAGCAAAACTCTGTCTCAAAAAAATAAAAAATAAAAATAAAATAAAATTGATATTTGGTTCTTCATATCTTTTACCTCTTTTTTTTTTTTCTTTTGAGACAGGGTCTCACTTTGTCCAGGCTGGAGTGCAGTGGCGTGATCTTGGCTCACTGCACCCTCAACATCCTAGGCTCAAGTGATCCTCCCACCTCAGCCCTGCAAATAGTTCAGCCTACAGGCACATGCCACCACACCCAGCTAATTTTTTTGTATTTTTTGTAAAGACAGGGTTTTGCCACGTTCCCCAGGCTAGTCTTTTACATCTTTGCTGAGACTTTCTATCTTTCCATTTGTTTCCAGAGTATTCACCCTTACTTGCCACATTTTTATAGTAAAGTCAGATGATTTTAAAGTCAGATGATTCTAACATCTGTGTCACTGTGGCATTGGCACTCTTTGATTGTCTTTCCATTCAAGTGGAGATTTTCATGATTTTTCATATGCCATATAACTTTTATTGTATTTGGACATTTTAAATATTACAAGACTCTGATTCTTGTTTAAATCTTATGGAGAGTATTAACATCTTTGTCTTGGAAAGCAATCTACCTAGTTGTGTTCAGGCTACAAATTTCATTCAGGCCTCTGAGGTTATAGCTTCAATCTCGGCTATATTTTCCAAGCCTTTCCAGTGCTATTTGGGGTTTTCTTATTGTTGTTGTCTTGTTTTTGAGATGAAGCTTTACTCTGTCACCCAGGCTGGAGTGCAATGGCACAATCTCAGTTCACTGCAACCTCTGCCTCCCAGGTTCCTGGGTTCAACCAATTCTCCCACCTCAGCCTCCCAAGTAGGTAGGACTACAGGCATGTGCCACCATGCCTGGCTAATTTTTTGTATATTTAGTAGAGAAAGTGTTTCACTATGTTGGCCATGCTGGTCTTGAACTCCTGACCTCAAGTGATCTGCCTGCCTCGGCTTCCCAAAGTGCTGGGATTACAGGCATGAGCCACCACACCCGTCCTGCAGGGCTATTTGGATCCGCCATGTGTGTGTGCCACCCAGTGGCCAGTGTGGGACTTGAATGATGGTTCATTAGTCTTTTTATTCTCAAAGTTTTTTATTCTCCAAGTATTTCATTCTCAAAGTTTTTCATATGCTCTTCAGAATCAGATCCATGCAGAAACAGCTTGGGAATGAGCCCAGAAATGTAAAAAGAGTTTATAAACCCAGAGGTCATTAATGATTCTCAGAGGTCATTTTCCCAAGCTTTTCCCTCTCCATAGTTTCCCCCATAGGGCCCCCTTTTTCAGTCCTCTGTCCAAATAGCTGGAGCTTCTTTTACTCCTCTCTGCCACATACTTTCACACATGAGTGTGTGATCTGGACCAAGGAAGAGACCCAGGAGAAAAAAAAAGGAACAGGGGCTTGTCCCACTCTTAGGATCACAGCTCCTCTGATTGGAGGGGGAAGATTCTCTTCTGTTAAAGTTTTAGGCGTCTGTGGCCTCTACTGCTACCACTGTCACTGCCAAGAAATCTCTTTTCCATTCCTGAAGCCTGATCTAGAGAGTTTCTGGAGCTCTCTCTGCCCATGTTAATGTTTACATCTGGGTTTCAGACAGCATTAAGACTAGGCCATGAAATGCCAGAAGGGGGGAAAAAAAAAAGTAAACACTGTAGGTTCAGTGGTACTTTGAGTTCTGGTCTTCATCCCCAATCTGTCCGTGACTATTTGCTTTTCAAAGTTGTCAAGTAGGTGTATCATATATTTTGCCTAAATTTTTGGCTGCATTCAGTGGGGGATACAGAATGGAGTGTATTTACTCTATCTTATCCAGAAATGAAACTGCCATAACCATAATAAATAATATTAGTTATTGTATTTTTCAATCCCAGAATTCTATTGATTCATTTTCAGGTCTTTTCCACCGTTTTTTGTTTTTTTTTTTTGAGACGAGTCTCACTCTGTTGCCCAGGCTGAAGTGCAGTGGCGTGATCCCAGCTCACTGCAACCTCTGCCTCCTGGGTTCAAGCGATTCTCCTGTCTCAGCCTCCTGAGTAGCTGGGATTACAGACATGCATCACCACACCCAGCTAATTTTTGTATTTTTAGCAGAGACAGGTTTCGCCATGTTGGCCAGGCTAGTCTTGAACTCCCGACCTCAGGTGATCCACCTGCCTCAGTCTCCCAAAGTGCTGGGGTTACAGGCATGAGTCACTGCGCTTAGCCTTTTCCACTTTTTATAGTTTCTAGGTATTTGGTGAAATTTGCAATCTTGTCTTTTATCTCCTTCAATATATGAAGGAGGTAAACTAATTTTAATTTTACAATTCACGTCTAATAATTCCAAAAGTTGGAAACCTGTGGGGCAATTTCTTTCTTTTCTTTTCTTTTCTTTTCTTTTTGAGACAGAATCTCACTGTCACTGAGGCTGGAGTGCAGTAGCACAATCTCAGTTCACTGCAACCTCTGCTTCCCAGGTTTAAGTGATTTTCGTGCCTCAGCCTCCCAAGTAATTGAGATTACAGGCATGTGCCACCATACTTGGCTAATTTTTGTTTTTTGTTTTTTGGGTTTTTTTGAGATGGAGCCTCACTCTATCACCCAGGCTGGAGTACAGTGGCGCAATCTCAGCTCACTGCAACCTCTGTCTCCCGGGTTCAAGCAATTCTCTGCCTCAGCCTTCCAAGTAGCTGGAATTACAGGCACCTGCCACCACGCCCAGCTAATTTTTGTATTTTTAGTAGAGATAGGGTTTCACCATCTTGGCCACACTGGTCTTGAACTCCTGACCTTGTTATCCACCCACCCCAGCCTCCCAAAGAGTTGGGATTATGGGCGTCAGCCACCACGCCTGGCCTAATTCTTGTATTTTTAGTAGAGACAGGGTTTCACCACATTGGCCAGGCTGGTCTTGAACTCCTGGCTTCAAGTGATCCGCCCACCTCAGCCTCCTACAGTACTGGGATTACAAGCATGAGCCAGTGTGCCCAGCAACCTGTGGGCCAATTTCTATCTTCTGTGGACTTATCTTCATTCTATGCTGAATATTACATTTGAAATACTTTTTAAAAATAATTTGAGGCTTAAGATGATGCTGTCATCCTCCAGATATGATTTTTGTTTGCTTCTGCCAGGTGCCTGAGGGCACTAAGTATCTTGAACCACCTAATTCTAATTTCAGGGATTGAGATATTTCTTACCACGTGACTTGGAGTTCGTCAATACCTCAATACTGTGAGAGTAATTTACTTGATTCCCCTTTCTCCCAGGGTACAAACCTTCAGAATCCCAACCCAAAACCCAGGGGGCTTACAAGGGCTCCCACTCTTGAGACCATGGGCTCTAATTTTTGTCTCCTTAGTCTCATGAGACTATCTAAACTATTGCTCAGTCTCTCATTCTCCTCTTCTGGCATAGGAAATACCTCCCAGGACAAAAGCTGTGTCAAATGCTGGGACTACCATTCTAGATTTCTATCTCCTCCCAGATCCTGGCCCAGTAATTCTTCACTTTGTCAGCTCTCCAGTGCCTTCAAGCAGATATTTTTATATTTTGTCTAGCTTTTCTAGTTGTCCTCAGTAGTTGAATTATCTAAGCCAGCACTACCAGAAGCTGATATTGAATAACTGTTAGTTCTCTTCCTTTTCTGTGTCACTCTTGGCCTTAGATAATGTTACAATTGGTGCTAAACAAACCAAAGCAGTACACAAGACATAGAAAGGAAGAAAAAATGTTGAGAAGCTTTCAATGCATTTAGGCATCAAAATTAGGATAGGCTGGTTTTACATTCCCTCTCTAGCCCACAATCTCACCTTTGTTTCATGCTATTCATCCTTCCCAGAATGTCTTCCTTTTTCTCTTTCAGCTAATTCCTTTCACCTGGGAATATTATCTTTTATATTTTAAAATTACATTAATGTTTTTTTAATATGGCATTTCCCATAATAAATCTATACATGATGCCAACCAGTCTGGCCTCTTCCTAGATGACTTCCCTGGTGACTCCAGACCACACCGTTCTCCCTCTCTGAAAGTCCTCTGTTATCATTCACCACATCCTCTTTGCACTTCTTTCTAGTGAGTCCAGTCCCCTCAATTCAGTAGATAATTCTTCAAGGCAAGGATCATGTCTCTCCTCAATCTCCCTCCAGCTCTCAAAAGATATTTATATCCATGTCCTCCCTGAAAACTAAAGAGCCCTGATTGTGAGAGGAGAGTTCCCATGCCTTGGGAAGATCATCCTCAGGACCTTCAAGGCTTCTCAAAAAGAGACACTTAGGTCTCAAAGCATTCAGCAGGGCTCTCCCACACCTACATGGTCCTCTCCAAGGATTTTGGCAGATGGGGCATTCTATCTTGTTCCCCTATGTACCTCAGCTCCAGAGATCTGAGGCAGTCCCAGGAAAAAAAAAAATCTCATAAAAAGCAGACTTCGAGGGCATTGAAGGTCAGTTTCCATTCATCAGCTACCTCCTGCCCAGAGAGAGAGCTATGTGAACAGCATGCCTGGGCTGGAGGAGAAGCAGACATTCTTAACAACTCAAGATGCCCCAGCTCTACCATCTGTTCCTCATCCATACCCATGAGAGACGCCTAACTCGAGCTTCCAGAGGTACCCCTATTCCCAGGAAAGAAAATCAAGACAGAGTAAGAGGGCACTGGCATAATATCCCAGAAACAGGGACCCTGAAAGTAACAAACCCTAACAAGAGACATGCCGGGCTCAAATGAATTAAAAAACAAACAGAACTTAAAAAGAGAGATGAGAAAGAAGATTTGGATCATGGAAATAGAGACTGTGGTCCCAAATGAGAAGGCTAAATACTAAGGTATTCGTTCTTCCAAAGTTTTACTAAAAGCCCATTCAAAATACAAATATGCCTTTAGTTATCCACGAAAGGATTTAACAGGCTTTATAATCTTGTTATACGTAATTCATGACTATTTAAAAAATGGTGAACAAAAAATTATAAAGTAAAAAACAATGGTATCTGGGAGTTTGGAGAATTTCAAACAATGATTCTACAGTTTTCCTAGAGGAATAAACAAGAGATAATAGTTAAGAAAAAATTTTAAAGGAATGTAAGAGAAGAACTTGCCCTGCCAGAAATCAAACCTGTAAAAATTCAAACAAGATTGTCTTATAAAAAATCAACACACAGATGAATGGATTATGACAGATGTATATGTAGGAATTAAAATTGGCTCTAGTATGTATAAGAATTAGTATATCAGGAAAGAAAAACAAAATAATAGATATGGTTTTAATATTCCACAAATAATGTTGAGGAAAATTACGTATTAGTCAAAAATCAAGCCAGAGACTGATGATATATTATACACCCAAATAAATTTCAGATTAATTTAAAAATCAAATGAAGGAATTCAAACAACAAAAATTAGTAAAAATACAGATTACTACTTAATCTAAGACTAGGGAAGGAAAGCATAAAAACTATGAAAAAAGGGGTTAAAATATTCGTACTATACCATCTCTTATATAGTCATTAAAAATAAAGTTCTTTTGAAGATTTTTTAGAAATCATGGAAAATGCTCATGAAATGATGAGAAGAAAGCAGGATAATTACGCCTTTAATCCTAGCACTTTGGGAGGCTAAGGCAGATCACGAGGCCAGGAGTTCAAGACCAGCCTGGCCAAAAAGGGTGAAACCCCGTCTCTACTAAAAATACAAAAATTAGCCAGGCATGGTGGTGTGTGTCTATAATCCCAGCTACTAAGGGGCTGAGGCGGGAGAATTGCTTGAACCCAGGAGGTTGAGGTTGCAGTGAGCTGAGATCATGCCACTGTACTCCAGCCTGGGCTACAGAGCAAGACTCCATCTAAAAAAAAACAAAAAAAGAAGAAGAAAGAAAGAAAGCAGGATATAAAACTGGATCAGAATAAAATGCATATTAAGTGGTTAAAAAGGCCAGCACAGTGGCTCACACCTGTAATTCCAGCACTTTGGGAGGCTGAGGCGGGCAGATCACCTGAGGTCAGGAGTTTGAGACCAGCGTGGCCAACATGGTGAAACCCTGTCTTTACTAAAAATGCAAAAAATTACTCAGGCGTGGTGGCAGGCGCCTCTAATCCCAGCTACTCGGGAGGCTGAGGCAGGAGAATCGCTTGAACCTGGGAAGCGGAGGTTGCAGTAAGCCAAGACCATGCCACTGCACTCCAGCCTGGAGTGCAGACTCCAGAGACAGAGCAAGTCTCTGTCTCAAAAAAAAAAAAAAGTATAAAAAACTACATAAACTACATATACACATAAAAAGATTGATAGATACACCAAGATGTCCCTTCATCTCTTGGGTGATAGTCATCTCTGGATGGTAGATAATAGGTGGATTTTTACTTTCTTTTTTCTTTCTTTATTTCTTCTTTTTTGAGATGGAGTTTTGCTCTTGCTGCCCAGGCTAGAGTGCAATGGTGCAATCTCAGCAACCTCTGTCTCCTGGGTTCAAGTGATTCTCCCGCCTCAGCCTCCCGAGTAGCTGGGATTACAGGCACCCACCACCACCCCCAACTAAATTTGCTTGTATTTTTTTTAGTAGAGATGGGGTTTCACCATGTTGGCCAAGCTGGTCTCGAAATCCTGACCTAGGTGATCTACCCGCCTTGGCTTCCCAAAGTGCTAGGATGACAGGCATCACTGTGCCTGGCCTTTACTTTCTACTTCAAGTTTTCAGAGTTTCCTCCATATTTTCTACTATGACCATTTTTTTAATAATAAAAATATAACTTTTTTTTCAAAAAAATTTGGCAGGATGAGAGTATGAAAAAACAGACCAGGCTGTTTTATCACACCTGTAATAGCAGCACTTTGGGAGGCCAAGATGAGAGGATCACTGGAGCCCAGGAGTTCGAGACCAGCTTGGGCAACATGACAACACCCTGTCTCTATACAAAATTTTTTAAAAAAGAAAAAATTAGCCAGGCATGGCAGCACATGCCTGTAGTCTCAGGCATGGAACCTGGGAGGCTGAGGCAGGAGAATCGCTTGAGCTCAGGAGGTTGAGGCTGCAGTGAGCCATGATCGCACCACAGCACTTCAGCCTGGGTGACAAACAAAGCAAGTTCCTGTCCCCCCAAAAAAAAAAAAAATCAAATTCATCCACTAAAACGCAATAGCTTAAAAGTATACATACATAGATGTTAAACACGTTTCACATGTATGACCTATGTAACAATTTTTTTAAGTTAAAAAAAAAAACACAAGGTTTTTGGCTTTGTTCTGCATCTGTGGGTGGTTTTTTTTTGGTTTGGTGTTTTTTTTTTTTTTTTTTTTTTTTTGAGGCGGAGTCTCGCTCTGTCGCCCAGGCTGGAGTGCAGTGGCCGGATCTCAGCTCACTGCAAGCTCCGCCTCCCGGGTTTACGCCATTCTCCTGCCTCAGCCTCCCGAGTAGCTGGGACTACAGGCGCCCGCCACGTCGCCCGGCTAGTTTTTGTATTTTTAGTAGAGACGGGGTTTCACCGTGTTCGCCAGGATGGTCTCGATCTCCTGACCTCGTGATCCGCCCATCTCGGCCTCCCAAAGTGCTGGGATTACAGGCTTGAGCCACCGCGCCCGGCCGTTTTTTTTTTTTTTTAAGACATAGTCTCTGTAGCCCAGACTGGAGTGCAGTGGCGCAGTCTCGGTTCACTGCAACCTCCGCCTCCCAGGTTCTAGCAATTCTCCTGCCTCAGCCACCCAAGTGGCCAGAATTATAGGCACATGCCACCACACCTGGCTAATTTTTTGTATTTTTAGTAAAGATGGGGTTTCACCATGTTGGCCAAGCTGGTTTCAAACTCCTAACCTCAAGTGATCCACCTGCTTCGGCCTTCCAAAGTGCTGGGATTACAGGTGTGAGCCACCACGCCCGGCCTAACCATGGGGTTTTTGTAGGAGCAGTGGAACCAACACAGACAACCTCTCAGGTACCACACTGCCTGAGCCCCTCCTCCTACCTTTGGGAGGCAAGGAAGAGGGGGCTAGTACTTCCTCCTCTGGTCCTACCAGGAGGATGCCACCATCTGGTATGGGGTTCCTCACCCTTTAGGCAGAGAAGCCAGATTTGCACACTAACTTGGCCAACAGCCTGGTCCCTTCCTAAATGAGCTATGAGGGCCTATGAGAGCCATCTCTTCCAAAAGGCCCTGCTATCCAGCCTGTGGGCTGTCAGGCATGTGCAGCAGCCCTACAAAGCCTTCCCCGGGCCACTGTGAACTTACCACTCCATTGGCCAAAACTACATGAGACCAGGCCTGAGGAGGGCAAGAGTCAGGAACAGGTTCCAGAAAGTCTGGTTTGAGGTCCCTGAGGTTTGTTCCACTCCAAAGCCCTCTGAACCACTGTTCCTACAGTCTGACCTTAGCACCCATAAAATAAAACCATTTCCCATGGTCACCCTTGAAACTAGTCTTTCTCTCCTTCCCGCCATGAAAGTTCTCTCCGTGGGAAAGCCCCTCCTGTTCTCCACAAAGCATCCTTTCCCCTTTGCTCTCTGCGAGGTGCTGTATCAGCTTGTCCCTCATGTGCTTCCCTTCACTGCTCCGAGAAACCACCTGTCCTCTGTCCCTATCCCTGGGAAACACTGCTTTCCTTCTGTTCCCCCATGAAGCCATTCTCAGATCCATAACTCCCACTTCCTCTACCCCAAGAAATAGTCTCATCTTAGTTCTCACCAAAACCAGAGGCTGTCTCCACTTAAGGTTATCAGATTTAGCAAAAAAAAAAAAAATACCGCGCTGGGCACGGTGGCTCATGCCTGTAATCCCAACATTTTGGGAGGCTGAGGTGGGCAGATCACTTGAGATCAGGAGTTCGAGATCAGCCTGGCCAACATGGCAAAACCCCGTCTCTACTAAAAATACAAAAATTAGCCAGGCGTGGTGCCTCATACCTTTAATTCCAACTACTTGGAAGGCTGAGACACAAGGATCGCTTGAACCCGGGAGTTGGAGGCTGCAGTGAGCTGAGATCGCACCACTGTACTGCATTCCAGCCTGGGCAACTCCATCTCAAACAAACAAACAAACAAAAAAACCAAAGAAAGAAATACTAGACACCCAGTTAAATCGGGATTTCAAATAAATAACCAGTATTTCTCAGTGTAAATATGTTCCATCTATTTTATCCACCCAGCTCCACTCTTGAAATATTTCTCCTTCTGCCACTCATAAGAAACACTGTCTTCTTTCTGTCCCACTATAAAACACTCTGTCTCCCAAAACCTCTGTGAAATAATGCCCTCTAAGCCCCTGAAACATGAAGCAATAACCAAAAGGGACAAATTGTTTCCTTCCTGCCCTCTCAATCCCACCCCTCAAGCTCCTTAATGCTGTCACCCATCTGCCTCTTTGGGGAGTGGACACTCCACTACCCCTGTCTCCACACAAAACATCATCTTTTCTCTGTGGGCTACCTGTTCCCTAGAAGGTGATGGCACTCCTGTTATCAAGTAAAACACTTTTCTTTTGTATCCCACCATAGTCGTATCTGATCCCAACTGCCACTTACTTAGTTCTTAGTGGGCACCAGATTCTTACAACAGCCCTATGAAGTAGGTATTATTATTATTATTCCAATTTTACAACTGGCTCTAGCTCACACCATGTTAAGGCAGTCAGATTTGCATATAGGTATGCCTGACTCCAGAACCTTAGATAAACCCAGATTCAACCAGCATTTCCTGGACATTCAGCTTTGTTAAAAATCTAATGAACAGCCAAGTTGCCACCTGCTGTACACTATGGCACACACCTGCTCCTCCATCTCCCTCATGAAACACTGTTGCCTCAGCAAAGCCCACAGAAAGCACTCCACTGGACCCCTTTCCCACCCCAGAGAATATTATCTTCTTCCACCTCCCTCCAGGGCACAGTCCCCTTGGCTGTGAACTCCTACACTCCCAGAAGAGGGTCACAGTCAGGCTGTGCTGCCCACATGCCTGGCATCAGGAAACGGGCTGGGGCGAAGGGCATGCCTGCGGTTCCTGTAGCTGGCACTCCAGTCCCTCTCCACCCCTTTCTATAAATAGCCCACTGCTCACTAGCTGCCGGAGCAGTTGCAGCAAGTTTCCATGAGGTCAGCTTCCCAGAGCGGCCTCCAGGCACCCAACACCCACACTTACCTCTCCTGGAGTCCTGTGGCCTGCTTGCCCCTGCAGTGGGCTGTCCCGGGTGCCATGTCTCCGCCGGGCAGGGGGTGTCGGCACCTGGACAGAGGCCTGAGGTGGGGCCTTCACTAAGCTCTGGGCCCCACATTCTGGAGCTTGACTCAGAGAGGAAATGGGCTTACTGTCGGTGGTGGCCTCTCCTTTGGGCTTTGGAGGGGCGAATCTCTTTCTGTTGAAAGGCCTAGTCGGCTGGGGGGTGAAGGAGTGTGTGGGCTGGCCAGGAGCACCAGGCACCCTCTCGTCTCTAGCCCTGATGGGTGCCTTCCCCTTGAGACTCTCTCCAGGCGCCTGGACACTCAGGGTCTGGGGGCCGTCTTCCCCCAGAAGCCTGACTGCCCGGGTGTTCTCCAGGTACATGTCCTTCAAGGAGAAATACACTTCCTGGCCTGGGCCTGGGCCTGGGCCTGGGCCTGGGCCCGGGCCAGGGGCTTTCTGGGCCTTGTCTGGAGTGCCCACAGCAGAGGTTGGCTTCCTGGTACTATCTGTGCCAGAGGACCCAGGCCCCCGTGCAGCCCTGCCTCTGGGCTGGGTCTGAACCTGCTCCATGCCCGCGGGCCCCTGAGTCCCGCAGGAGTCAGGCTCGTCTGAGTTGGGGATGCAGTTTTCTGAAGAAAGGCGGCTTGGGGCTGCCTTTTCTAACTCTGGCTTCCGCAGGCCTTGCTTGGATTCCTCATCTTTCTTTTTCTTCTTGGCCCCACTCTCCTCTTTGAGGACTCTCTGAGGCCCCAGCTCCATGGCGTCACAGATGTATGTCAGCAAGCCATGCTCTCCGTCCTCCCCATTCTCGGGGGCAGCCTCCCCGTTGGTGGTCACTTCTCCAGAAGCAAAACTGTTGATCAGGCCCAAACCTGAGTGCTGAGCAGACTCAGTCTCTCCCTCCTGCCAAACCGCCAGGGTCCCACTCTCAGGGTCCCTGGTAGGGACCGAGGGGTCCAGCGCTTCAGCCCCACTCAGTCGCCGCTTTCGCTGGAAGCGGTCGGGGCTGAGCTTGCGCAGCGTGTCGGCCTCCCCTGGCGCCGCCTTCTCGTGCTTCCAGCTCTGCTCGATCTCGCGCAGCTTTGCCGCAGCCTTGCGCTTCAACTTGGCGAACCAGCGCTGGTGGATCTTGTACTCGGTCATGGTGCCCACCTCCAGGACCCCTGAGCAGGACACAATGCCCTTGCTGTTCTGGGCAGAGGCCTGGTAGATGGCGGCATCTTCTTCTCGACACCTAGAGGTAGGAGCTTGAGGTGCCACCTCTCCCCTCCTGAGAGGTGAGAGCCCCCACACCCCCCAGCCAGAGCCATTCAGAGCCAGGCATGCTTCCCCCTCCCCAGGGCAAGCCCTGCCGTGTGCCACGCCCCATCTCACACGTCACAACATACAACACCCTCCATTACAGTTGAGGGAACTGAGGCTGGCAAAAGGGTGGCGGCTGACCAAGGCCATACTGTCCCAGGAGGGATTAGACTTGGGGCCCAGGAGAGCTCCCTTCAGAAGCATGTGACCAACACAGCCCCTTGTGAAGTCATGATGATACAGTTGCTTTTTTTGACCGCTGACCTCATGGAAAATATTTCTGTAGGTCAGGACCTCCGCTGGTTGCACCAGCTCTCTGTCAGGAATACTCCCACTCTGGCCTTAGGCAGATGTGGTTCACCAGGTGGTTCAACCACACAGCAGAATCCCGCCCGCCATCCCCAGAGAGTGCCCGGGCATCTCCATCTAGACTGCTCCATTTCTGAGGGCAGGACCCCAGCCAAAGGGCCCTCGGGAGGGCAGAGAGAGCAAAACAGGCCCTTCTCCCTCACCTGTACAGCTGCAGTGTGTGGCGGTTGCCCTGATGAGTGATCTCATATTTTGGCAAGCCACAGTAGCGGTCCAGCTCCATATCATCCTTGTACCAGGTCACCTCTGGCTCTGGGTATCCTGAGAAAGAAGCAGGAGATTGGGTTGCAGGAAGGCCAGTTCCAAAATAATGGGAAGAGGCCGGGCACTGTGGCTCACACCTGTAATCCCAGCACTTTGGGAGGCTGAGGTAGGCAGATCATCTGAGGTCAGGAGTTTGAGACCAGCCTGGCCAACATGGTGAAACCCAGTCTCTACTAAAAATACAAAAAAAAATTACCCAGACATAGTGGCGGGCTCCTGTAATCCCAGCTCCTTGGGAGGCTGAGGCAGGAGAATCGCTTGAACCCAGGAGGTGGAGGTTGCAGTAAGCCAAGATCTCGCCACTGCACTCCAGCCTAGGCGATAGAGTGAGACTCCATCTCAGTAATAGTAATAATAATAATAATAATAATAATGGGAGGAGAGAACACGAGGTCATGGCTTTCCAGACCACCTGAAAAGACTGGACAGGACCACCTGCCCCAGGCTTTCTGGAAGAACAGAGCCACTGTATGATAGCTCAGCTTATTTTTAGAAGCTGGTCCCTGTCAAAGCTGAAAACAATTCCCCTTCAACAATAGGAAGGAAAATATGGAGGAGAAACTTCCTAGCTTCCTAATGGGAAGGGAGACAAGGAGTTTCCAGAAATCCCTGCCTCCTAGGAATAAGCTTCCTTCTATAGTGGCCCATTCTACTTCCTCAACTGCAGTAAGGGCTCTATCTACAGAGATCTCCTCCCCCATGTCCCACCATGAGCATCTCTTCCAAGAGCCCTCCTTCTTTCATTTCAGGTTCCTGAGCTGTTAGGATTATTTGACAACATGGCTAAAGCATCTATCTGTCCACCCATTCATTCATTTACCTATCGTCCATCTGTCCACACATCTACACCTTCCTACCCACCCTGTCACTGCAGTGACACTGACTGAGGTGTCTGCCCAGCCCCTTCTCGGGCACTTCCAGCCCACCCACAGGAGGAGCTCCCAGCTGTTACTGTCACGTGTCCCTTATCTCTCTGTCCACAGTTGATTGGTTCAGTAATGGACGCCAAATCAGCTAATCTAGCTAATTATTTGACCAAGTATTTGGGAATTAGGACCTACAGACAGTCTACCATTGTGTCTGGAAATTTAGCTTCAAAAGGGTAGAGTAGCCATGTTCTGCCACATGGACTGAGAAGCAAACACTACAGTGAGAGATGGAAAAAGGAAGTCGATGTTCAGGATTGAATAAGAAGTGGAAGACAGAGAGAGTTCCAAGATGCTTCCAAGTACTAGTTCCATTCCTTGCCTGGGCACAGCTGCCCTCCTCTTGTCAATTCCATAAGAAACCCCTCTGGACTTACCAATGAATCCTGATTCATATCTTAAGCTGACTGATCTGCATTACTTGCTCGAAATGAGACTGCTAACATACATTCACTCAAAGATATATATTAAGTATATATGAACAGCAAGCTAGGGTTATGAGGACACAGAACCACATGAGACAGCGTCTGTGCTCTCCAGGAGCTTATTGTGCGAAAGACAAGGTGAGACATGGCCAGGTGCAGTGGCTCAAGCCTGTAATCCCAGCACTTTGGAAGGCCAAGGTGGGCGGATCACGAGGTCAGGAGATCGAGACCATCCTGGCTAACACGGTGAAACCCCGTCTCTACTAAAAATACAAAAAAAATTAGCCGGGCGTGGTGGCGGATGCCTGTAGTCCCAGCTGCTCAGGAGGCTGAGGCAGGAGAATGGCGTGAATCCGGGAGGCAGAGCTTGCAGTGAGCCGAGATCACACCACTGCACTCCAGCCTGGGCAACAGAGCAAGACTCAGTCTCAAAAAAAAAAAAAAGAAAAGAGAAAAAAAGAAAAGGTGAGACATGGCATGCACCTGGACAAGGCAGCAATGTACCTAGCATCTGCACAGGTGCTCTGCCTTTCCTACTGCCTACAGATACACCATGCTCCTAAGTAAAGCTTCCCCTCACTGGATCCTACCTGCTCATGCCTAATCAAGGACATTTCTCTAGCAATTATTCCAGCTCATCCTGCATCATCAAATTTTTCCTCTCTGTTACATCTTTCCCATCAGTGTACAAGCCTGCTCTACTGTGTCCTTCTTTAAAAAGAACTTCCTTTGACCCCACAGCCTCCTCCAACCCCTGCTCTCATTTCTCTGCTCTCTGCTTTACAGAAAAATTCTTTGAAAGAGCTGCCTGTACTCACTGTCTTCATTTTCCTTCCTCCAGTCATACTTTTATAGCCTCTCTTGCACCAGAATTGCTCTTGTCAAAGTCACCCATAACTTGTACATTGCCAAATCCAATTCCTATGCCCATCTGCCTAATCCATCAGCAGTACCAACCCCTGAAACCTTTGCTTCACTTGCTTTTAGGACACCGCTCTAACTGCTCCTCGTACTTCACTGGCCGCTTTTCCTGAGCTCTTCATCAGTCCTCCCCTCCCACGTAGACCTGCCCCAGAGCTCAGGCCCCAGAACCATTTTCCATATTCTATCCCTACTCACAACCCAGAAGGTCCTAATTCTGTCCTGTGGCTTTCAAATATATGTATGCTTATGGACTCCCAAATTTCTATCTCCAGCCCAGTCTTCTACCCCAGTCATTATTTCTGACTGCATATCTGGCATTTCCACTTGAAGGTCTAAGAGGTATCAAGCTTACCATATCCCATCCAAGCTCCTTAGTCTGCCCTCCAAGCCAGTTCCCACAAATCTCAGTAAATAGCAACTTCATCCCTATATTTGGTTCAGGCCAATACCTGGAGGCAATCCCGTATTCCTTTCCTTGTCTCACCTCTGCTCCATCAGGCAATCTTGCTGGCCCTCCCTTAGAATATATCTAGAATCTGATCACTCCTTGCCATTCCGCACCAACAGCTTGGTCCACATTCCCGTCACCTCACACCTCAATTCCTACAATAACCTCCTCACTGATCTTGCTGCTTGGCTCTCTTCAGCCCATTCTCAGCAGAAAAGACAGAGTGATCCTTTTAAATAATGTCAGATCATGGTGCCCCTTTGCTCAAAACACCCCAATTAGCTCCATTTCACGCAGCCCTCATGATCTGGGCCCTGTGACCATGCTGGCCCCACCTCCCTCCACTTTCCCCCAGCTTGCTGTACCCACTCATGTGGTCCTGCTGGCTTGCCTCACACACCACGGGAGCACCATGCCTTGACTCCTGCAGGGCTCTGTTACTTCTCTAGAGAGGCCTTCCCTACCACCCTGTGTAAAGCAGCAACACTGTCTCCCAGGCACTTGCTATTCCTCTTACTATGTTTATTTTTCTTCCTAGAACACATTGCTACCTGACATATTATACACTTAGGAGTGTGTTGGTTTACGTCCATCCTTTCCATGACAAACATCAGCTCCATGACAGCAGGGACTTATCTGTGTTATTCACTGCTGTGTCCCCAGTTCCTAGAATAGTCCCTGGTATGGAATCAACACTCATTAAATATTTATAGATGAATAAATGAAGCAATGCACTAAGTGCTTAGGGCTGCAGAGAAGGGAGCAATCACCTCTGGCTAGGGACTCAGGAAAGGTTTTTGTAGTGAGTGGCATCTGAACTCAACTTGGAAGGTGGGCAGGATTTCAGGAAAGATGGGTTCCGTCCCCCCGATCTCCCGCTTCCCCTCAGCTCTCACATCACCTGTACTTCCCCTTCACAGCACTAATCACAATACTGGCATTGACTACTTCCTTGCCTATCTCTCCTGCTAGACTTAGGTCCCATGGGGGTAGAAACTGTATCTTGTTCACTGCTATATCCCCACCACCTAAGACAGTGCCTGACACTGTGGTGTGGTAATTACTTAAAGAAATCTATGGGACGATAAGTAAATGAGTGAGTAGGGTGAACACACAAGGTGGATGGGAAGGGCATGCCTGACAAGGGAACCCCAACAGGAGAGGGGGAGGGTGACAAGCAAAGGGCATGCTGGGGAACTGTGTACAGGAGCAGGGAGCAGGGGAGGTGAGGCTGCAGCAGCGTTGGCCAGGAACAAACTCTGGGCAAACCTGGCTGTAAAGCGAGCCCCATGTTTCCACTGTGAGCTAAACCCCCTGGTTACATCACTGTGTGTGTGGCCAGAGCCAGCACAGGTGTCCTCACCATCCTGTGAGATGATCTCATCCCTACAAGGGCCCAGCTCAGAGCCTCCCTGCCCCATGACCCACCCAGCACAGCCTCAGTCTCCAGGGCATCTGAGTCCAGTCAGATGCTCGGGCAAGAGGGCAGGGGTGGGGCAAGGAGAGAGGAGCTGAATGGACCCCACAGCCCCAGGGCTGGGGCCTCAGCCTCCATGCCACCCTCTGGTGCTGCCTCTACACAGCGGGGGCCAATCCAATAGCTTAGGGGCTTCATAGCCACGATGAGCTTTGGAAGCAAATTTATTTGGGAGAACACGTTGCCTTGAGCCCTGCATAATGTGAACTATATCCTAAAATGCATAAAAGCAGGAGAGCTCTGGGTCCTTCACTCCCAACTATGCATTTGTGCATGTCCACAGGCAGGTGTGCACATACTTCCAGCCCTGGCCAGGAGAGCCCACAGCAGCACTTGAGCCTGTGGCCTTCCCTCGGCCCCTTCACACCCTGTGACATCTGTTTCACAGCCAGCAGACCTGACTCAAGAACCCAGCGTGGAAACTTGCAGCCTTGTCCCAACCATTCCCAGTTCACAGAAGCTCCGATTCAAAAGAATAATGAATGGAAATGTAAAGTTTTCAAAAAGCTTTCAAATACATAGCATTTCATTTGACCCTCAGAACACTCCTGTGCAAATGATTGCTAACATTAATGAAGACTTACTATGTGCCAGATACTAAGCTAAATACTTCTCATGTATTATCTTATCTAATCCTCACAAAAATCCTATGAGGAATGCACTCTGCTACTAATCTCCAATTTAAGGACGAGGAAATCCCAGCTTATGAAATTAAAGCTCTTGTCCAAAGTTATCTAGCTAGCAAGTAGAGAGCCAGAATTCAAATCCCTCTCTTCTATAACACAGGCCGGTATTTTACTTCCTATTTTACACAAAAAGAAAATGAGGCTCAGAGAAGCTAAGTAACACCCAGGGTCTCACAGCCAGCATGTGGCAAAGCCCTAGGTTTCCTTTTCCTTTCTCCAGTACTCTTTCTACTGGGGTTCCTGGGACCAATATATAAGTTTTTGCTCCCAACAGTCATTTTTAGACTTACTTCTCTAAAAAAGTTTCTTCAGGAACATGGTCCTATTTCAGAAGACTCAATCCCTTTGTACAACCTGCCCACTGCTGATGCTTCCTCCTTCCAGCCCAATATGAACATGTGCACCCACATGCAAACACACACACACACACACACACACATACACACACAACACAGAATCTACAACAGAGTTGAGGAGAGTGGAGGAGGGAAGCCCCTGTGCTGGAGAGAGTGGGCTGCCTCAAGGAAGACAGTAGCATTCTGGCCAGAGGGGCTCCTGGGGCAGACAGGAGCTAGCGGAGGCCCACTATCTTCCCATAAGCCTACTGTGAGTTGGAAGAACCCCAGGGCCTTGCCTCTCTTCTCCGTGACCCCAAGGGCTTCCATCACAGGTCGGCCAGCAGGAGCACTGCTGGCGCAGATGACTCTCCCTCACCTGGACTAAGTTCTGACCACCAGGAAAGCATCACCTCTGCCTGGCAGGGCCCTGGTGGGCTCACTCATCCTAGCCTTGTTTAGGAAATGCTATCAGCAGTGAGGAAGGAAGAGTGCACGTGTGGTCACTCTGGAGACAAGCCAGGAGCAAAACAGCAGCCTCACACAGAGGCCAGTCTCAGCCAGAGATCCATCCACCTTCCACCTCTCCAGTCTAGAGAGCTCCCGTGTCTAACCCTGACTCTAGTTTGCAGAACCTTCCACATTGCCCCTCCTCTCCTCTCTCCCCCTCTCCTACAGCCTGCATTTTCTCCTTGCTAATTGGAAAAGGCTTATTTGAGGTGTACTATGGTGATCATAGAGACCTCTTTCCTAATGTACTACACAAAACTCACGTAAGCTGAGATTCTGAATGTATGTGAGGATGAGTGAGGGCAGGAGAGGAGAAGATCAACAATGGACTAAGGTATGGATATCAGAGGTAGCCAGAGCCCCAGAAACCTTACAGACTTCATTGGTAGTGTTGTAGATCTTGGCACAGTAGGTGCTATGATATACACAGTAGGTAGGTTGTATGATATACAACCATATATCATAAAATAAATCTCTGAGCAGCCCTGCCTGGTCATCATGAGATGTGGCAGAAAAGGTTGCTCCTTTGGATTGGGCTTGAAACAGGGAACAGCTTACTTCCATGATGACACTGAGAATATTTGATAAAATACCCCATGATTCTATAAGCCAGACTCATGTCTGGCATCTCCACATTGCTCTCAAACTCCATGGCTACAAAGAAAAGAATGGAAAAGGAGAGGAAGGAGAGCCATCTCTGACACCTGCACCCCTCAAGTGGTCCCAGGTCCTCACTGCAGCTGCTGTTACCCAGGTATCAAAGCTGCGGCTGAAATGAACAGGCAATGTGGAAAGTGGAAAAGATACTGGTTTTGTCATCAGCACAGTCAAGGTTCACTGTGGTCATCTGATATGTACTGAGCATCTTCGTGCCAGCTCTGGAGAGGCATGATGTGTGCCCTGTCCTTGTAGATGTCATGATCTTGTTGGAGAGAGAGATGTGTAAACAAAAAAACTATGTGGTGGAGGATGGATCAAGAGCTCTCCTGGAAACACTGGAGATGACCTCCCAGAGGGCAAGCCCCTTGAAAGGAGAGAAGGATTTTGCCAGGCAGAAAATGAGTAGGCTTCTAGGTAAAAAGGCAGAATGAACATGCCATCTATCTTCACACCCTTCCTCAAGCTCACTAAACTGCCCTGAAAAGACTTTTTAATCAACGAAGATGAAGTGAACAGGCAAGGAGAGTAATAGGAGCAACAAAATTTTGAAAGTTAGAAAGCAGATGGACAAGTGGAAACTGACTTAGCAGACTCAAGACAGCTCAACCCTAAGCTAGCAGTGGAGAAAACTGAGAACTATCCTTTCGACACCAGAAAATCCCCAAAGGGCCTAAGAATTGGCAAATTGGTACCTCTGGAACTGGGAGAAAGAGGAAGGAAGAAAGGTTAAAAGGTGCTTAGAAAATAGATCTCTGGAACCCTTCACCCATTCTATCTCACTGGATGACTGCTCCTTCCCCACCACAGCCAAAGGTAAAGTTTATTATTTGGAAATGTAAAAGTCTGCCCTGAGAGTAAGCCAGCATAACTGAGGGATAACTATTCTATGAAAAATAGACAAATGTAATAACCATGTATCATAAAATAAATGTCTTATGCTGAGAGCCCACCCAGCCCTCTGGTCTACATAACTCCCAGAAAATCTTTTGCTAGGAAACCTCACTAGTCCAAGAGGAAGAAACTAAAGAAACTTACTTGGCAGTTCCCAACAGTGGCTACCTAGATCACCCTACAGTAAACAGCCAAGTTTTCAGGCCCCTCCTCCTTGCTCAGAACCTCTGATCAGCTTGTAAGTCTCCTACTCTTGCTCATTATCTGACAGCCAAAGATTTCTACATATGGGAGGAAAGCCTGTAACTGAAGATTGATGATAAAATTAAATTAAACAGAGAAAAAGCAAGACAGAAGAAAAACTACGCAAGGAAAAGGAAACTTTTAGTAAACTATCATTAATAAGCGTTTCAGACAGCTAAGAAAAGATACTACATTCATGAAAAGTGCAGGATGCTCACAGAAAATGACAAAAATTAAAACCCTTGGAAATTAAAATTCAGTAGAAGAGTTGAAAGATAAAACTGAGGAAATCTCCCAGAAAGTAGAGCAAAAGACAAATAGATGAAATGGGAATAAAGGATAAGAAAATAAAAGTCCATGTCCAGGGGAACAGCTATCCAAACAGGAGTTCGTAAAGTAAGATGACAGAAAACAGGCGGATAAAATCAAATTTCCCAGAACTAAAGGCTCTCCGTTTCCAACTGAAAGCATCTAAGCATGTTCCAGGGTGAAGAGACCCATATCAAAATACATCATTATGAAATACCAGAACACTCTTACAAGCTTCCAGAGAGAAGAACTGGTCACATGCAAGGAATCAGGATCAAACTGTCTTCTCACTCTGAAAAGCAACATTGGAAGCAAAAAGATAATGGAACAATGTCTAAAATTCTGAAGGAAAATTATTTTCAGCTTATAATTCTATACCCAGCCAAATTCCCAAGAAAAAGTAAAGTAGAAAAAAAGAGGCCGGGCACACTGGCTCATGCCTGCTATAATCCCAGCACTTTGGGAGGCCAAGGTGGGAGGATTGCTTGAGCCCAGAAGTTTGAGACCAGCCTGGCAACATAGTAGGACTTAGTCTCTACCACACACACACACATACACACACACAAAAAATAAGCTGGGTGTGGTGGCACATGCCTGTGGTCCCAGCTACTCAGGAGGCTGAGGCAAGAGGATCACCTGAGCCGGGGAGGTTGAGGCTGCAGTGATCTGTGATCATGCCACTGCACTCCAGCCTGGGTGACAGAAGAAACTTTGCCTCAAAAAACCAACCAACCAACCAACCAACAAAAACATTTTCAGATACAAGGAATCCAACATTTGTTTCCCATGTACTCTTTCTAGAAAGCTACCAAAACAAGAATGTAAATCAAGAAAGAAAAAAATGTAGAATGCAAAAAGCAGGAAAGTTATCACAGAAGAGAGGTAAAACAAATCTAGAGGATGGCAACTGTGTACCAGATGCAGGGAGAAATGAAGGCACATTGGAGCAGAGGGACTCAAGGGAGAGCAAGGTCCAGAGCTTGCCATCACCATGCCCTCTGCTACTCCACCATCTTCAGGACCTGATGAAACCACTCGGACAGTATTCAATAAAGGAAAAAAAATAAACCAAGAAAGGAAGACATGAGATCCAGGAAGCTGAATTAACCCCACAGAAAAGCAAAGGGAAGACCCAGGATAACAGCTGTGTATCAGGCCCCAAAAGGCTAGCAGTTAAGATAAAAGAAGAATGGAGAGCTCCAAGGGGAATATCTCCAAGGAAAGTAACTGCCAGATTACTGATGTCATTGACCTTGCAGAATATTGTCTTAAGAGGCTATTAGGAGGTATAAGAAAAATTAGCAACAGATACCAAAAAAAGAAACAAATGAAAAACGATGGGCCGGGCGCGGTGGCTCAAGCCTGTAATCCCAGCACTTTGGGAGGCCGAGACGGGCGGATCACGAGGTCAGGAGATCGAGACCATCCTGGCTAATACGGTGAAACCCCGTCTCTACTAAAAATACAAAAACTAGCCGGGCGAGGTGGCGGGCGCCTGTAGTCCCAGCTACTTGGGAGGCTGAGGCAGGAGAATGGCGGAAACCCAGGAGGCGGAGCTTGCAGTGAGCTGAGATCTGGCCACTGCACTCCAGTCCGGGCGACAGAGCGAGACTCCGCCTCAAAAAAAAAAAAAAAGAAAAACGATGGAAAGTACTAACCTTAGGAAAAACAAAAGAAAAAAAATAAGCATAGTATGCTACAACGTTCAGTTACAAATAATATTGCATAGGCATAATAAGGTAAACAGTAAATGTTGATTTAAGCAAAAATTATGATATAACTGAAGCAGGATAGTTTTAGAAAACTATCATTAATAAGAGTCAAGGAAGTAACCATGTCCTCAGGACACAGCAACCATCAGGACCATACAGTCAACACAATTAAGCCCTAACATGGGCATTGTAAAGTTCATTCAAGCAAAGCTATCTCCAGTAGGGAATTTCCCATGTAGAAAGCAGGAGCATTTTGATTTTACCTGTCCTCAAACTCACCCTTTGCTCATTGTAATAGTAAAAAACACACCCCTGGGTGGAGATTTAAGATACATGCCTCATTAGCATGGGTGTGGTGGCATACGCCTGTGTTCCCAGATACTCATGACGTTTGAACAAGCATGTACAGCTACTGCGCATGTGCACCCAGAAGACCACCCAGAACATGCTTATGAGCAACACCTCTTCCTACTGCCTCATGAATAATCATGTAAAACTTACAGAAAGGTAGTCTCCCTAGGTACCAGTCTTTGCTGTCTCATCCTCACGAGAAGCCCAAGCTGAATCTTCTCTCTCTCAGGTGTCCTGTCTATTCTGCACCTAACTTTTACAGTATTCTTTTTCCTTTGCAATAAATTGTTCTATCTCCTTTGCTGTGTGTCTTTTGTTTAAATCTTTTTAAACTAAGAAGATGAGAACCAAAGTCCCACAACTGCTATCAACATAATTATATGAATAAGATAAGTTTAGGGAAATAGAGAAAATGATAGTATAAAATAGCTAATTCCTTATCTACCATAACAGGAAGACAATAGAGAACATCTAAAACTGAAGAATTTCACGTAGTACTCAGCATGATGGAAATGTATACATGCCAGAAGAAACAGCTAAAAGCTGAAAACAGTTGCTTCTGGGAAGACAAATTGAGAAGGGTGAACTGCTGTATTTTGAAGTATGCCTTTTAGTATAATTTGAAGTCTTAAATTATGTGCATATATTAATTTGACAAAGTAAAATTTAATTTTCTTTAAAAAGAAGCATTAAGGACTTTCTAAATAGAGAAAATCAGATGTGCAGAAGCACGAAGCTGTGAAAGAACTGGGTTTTTCTAGGAAACTCTAAGTGCCACAGTAACACAAGAGATGCAGGCGGGAAGCAGCATCAGATGCCGGAGAGCAAAAGCAGTGTCTCCCTCACCAGTGCTGCAGACTTTGGCAATGCGTCGGCCTCTTTCAGCTTCCTCCTTGGTAAAATTTGACTAAAAATAGCACTTACATCATAGGGATTTGTAAGAATGCAATGACAATGGAAACAGACAACTTGTGAAATTCTCCATATGCCATACAAAGGTATGGGATGAATACCTATGTCCCTCGGAGCAGAGAGTGTTCTCAGTCTGCAGCTCAGAGGGTTGAGTAAGGGTGAGAACTGCCCAAGTGAGAAGCTGTTTACTGGCTGGGGTAAACAAGTCCCCCAGAATTAGGGAATGTCACAGCTGGAAACCACGAATGCCCTTGACTTACAGAAACAACAGGCTCTCCAGAGGGAGCCTGGGCCTGGGATCTGATAGCTGCACAGCTGGGAGGTGTGGGTACCCATTCATGGGTCCTGCAGGTTCTGAGGCTGGTCAGGTTGGAGTCTCTACTGGGTGGTCTGGGGGAGAGGCAATGTCTAGAACCACCCTCCCAGCACTCCCACCCACTATCCTCCCCTTCCAAGGAGTATCACTCTGCTTCCTATTCTGCCAAACAGTTGCTTCAAATTCCACCATGAAGCTCAGTGAAATGCAAATAACAGTAGTCAGTTTCTAACACTTATATGGTACTTACTCCAGGTACTACTCCAAACACTTTGCATGTATTAACTCATTCAATCTCAATTAACCCTATGAAGTGCATCCTATCATTATCCCCACTTTACAGATGAGGCAGCTGAGAGGTTATGTAACCTGCTCAGTAACATCATTGGAAAGGGGATGAGCCAGGACTCTAAGCCAGGCAGTCTGCCTCCAGGGTCTGTAGTCAGAATCACCACATGCAATTATTCTCTCAGGCTTGAGACTCCCAACCATCTAATTACTCAACTATAACATGGGGATACTCAGGGAGATGGCCTCAAAGATCTCTTTCCATTGGAGTACTTCTTTTCGTGCAACACATATCCATTAGTCATGCATGTATGCCTGAGGGTCAGAAACCTTCACTGAGGACAGGTTCCAAAGAAGAGTAGGGTATATATGTGGCTCCATAATGGGAGGAGCAAGGGGCACTAGCTCCTTGTTGGTGAGAAAAAGCTCAGAAAGTAAATATCACCTCACATAGTTTTGTGCACACAGCCTTTCCACCCCACCATTCCTGTCCTCACAGCCTCCTTGGACCCTGCTCTCTGCAGAGGCCCTGGCATGGAGCATACAGACTCCTTACCTGTGACGATGCAGGTGAACCTGACGTCGCTGTCCTCAGACACAGCCCGGGACTTGAGTGTGGTCTCGAATAGCGGCTGGGTCTCCTCTGTGAGCTGAGCAATGATGGAGCAGAAGGTGCTCCTAGGAGAGGCAAAGAGCTATTCAGAGCTGGCCTTCCCCACAACAAACAGCACAGCCTGGCCTGTCCAAGGTAGCTTCCGTCTCACCATGCCTGTCCAGCTTCCTGCGGCCAGAGCTCCAGCACCCAGGCAAGTCTTTCTTCAAGGCAGCCTGTGCCTCTTGGCTAGGCTGGGGCCAGGTATCAAGGGGTTGAATGGAATCCTGACCCAGACCCATTACAATAGGCAAGTTACTGACTATGGGCCAGGCTCCTGAGCATGCCATGCTACCAGCCGAGGCATCCCCTCCCATCATTGTTGGGGGGGCCTTACTTCACCCTGCACCTTTCATCTCCAGGGACACTGGTGCATGAGGGAGACACACAAATAAGTAGGTCAAGCCTCGGGGATGGAACCCCCAGCATAGCAGAGCCTCCATTCATGCCAAGAGGGGAAGGCCAGCCAACCCTCAGTGACTCAAGGTCCTAAGAGCACAGGAGCCTCTCCTAGAGCTTGGGCTTAGGAGAAAAGCTCCTACATTTGTGAGTGCAGCCCCACAATGGACAAAGAATATGCTGGCCAATGCTAGGGGTCTAGACCCAAAGGGGAACTCTAATTCATAAGGGTATCAGAAAGGAGAGACCCACCCCAAATGAAGCTGAGAAGCAGCCTTGGAAAGCCAGCTGTGGCTCCCCTGCTCCATCCCTGGATACCACATGCTGAAGTGAAACATGGTTGGCTGCTCCAGAACCAACCAGCAGGAGTGCCAAACCACAAACAGATCCACCCCTGCAAAAGCCAGAACTTTTAGTTCCCTTCTCCAGTCCATCTCCCAGATTTCAGGGGCATCAGTAAGCACTGAGTCCAGTACAAACTCACCAACAACGCTCAGGGCTTACAGTCTTCTCCCTTCTGGGCCCAGGAAGCAAACCACCATGCCAAACCCTTTCAAGGGCCAGCAGAGACACAGTGCGTTCCTAGGTGTGAAGCGCCACCACATAGCCAGGTTGTGTGGTGCACAAGCCATGCCCGGCCCTCCCTCCCCAGGCACACATCCCATTGTGAGCAGCAGAGAGGACTGTGAGGGAGGCAAAGTGAAGAGAAGCAGGAGAAACTGTAGTGAGAAAGACACATCATTCAAAGGTGCCTTTCCCTGTGCCTCAGAGGAAGGGATGGTCACCCAAGGGCAATGTTTGTCTGTCCATGGCCTCTCTGCCAGGGGGCAAGAGAGTCTGTGGAAGCAGAAGCAAACAGGATCTAGAACCCTACGTACTTTGTGGGGAGGGGTTCCACATTCAATGTACCTTTTCTGTGAATATTATTCTAGACTTGAGTTTGAGGAGAAGGGTTGTACCCCAGAGAATATCTGGAATCAAGTAAGACTTCTGGACTGATGGGGGTCCCGCTATGGTTTCACCACAGGAATGCAGATACCTGGGCATTCCTGGAGTTGACAAGGGCCCTCCCCGACAAAGATCACCCATAAAGGGGATCCCAATCTCACATACCTGAACATCTGAGCCGGGTCTGCAGTTAGACATATTCTGTAACACTCCCTACAACCTTCCCTCACCTACAGCTCATCTGTGCAATAAGCTTCTTTTCGTTTTCTTCTTAAGCCAGTCAGAAATAGAGGGTCCTCAGGTCCTAGGCTATCAACTCCCTGAACACTCAGGAAGTGTTAATATCTGAAAATGTTTCTTGCTGCTATCATACTAACAGCAATTTCTGATTTGGGGAAATAGCAAATCTCAATCAACAGTTTCTAGAAACCACCAGGGTAAACATAATCCTACTTCCATGAGTCTGTAGTTAATTCAAACCATCCCTAATTATGTCCTCCCTGCATAATTTGAATACTATCTCATCCATGACCTTGAGCCTGGATCCAATATTCAGTTGAGGCTCCTAGGTATGAAGCCGCTTGGAAATCATTTCGGCTACTGGATAAGTGAGACAACAGGGAAACTATGCTTTAAGAAAATTTGCAGAGACAAATGCTCATGCTAGATATTGAAAAACAGGCCGGGCGCGGTGGCTCATGCCCGTAATCCCACCACTTTGGGAGGCTGAGGCGGGCAGATCACGCAGTCAAGAGACTGAGACCAGACTGGCCAACATGGTGAAACCTTGTCTCTACTAAAAATACAAAAATTAGCCAGGCATGGTGGCAGGTGCGTGTAGTCCCAGCTACTCGGGAAGCTGAGGCAGGAAAATCGCTTGAACCCGGGAGGCAGAGGTTGCAGTGAGTTGAGATCGCACCACTGCACTCCAGCCTGGCGACAGAGAATACTCCTTCTCAAAAAGAAAAAAAAAAAAAGAAAGAAAAAGAAAAACAAGGCCAGGCGCGGTGGCTGAAGCCTGTAATCCCAGCACTTTGGGAGGCTGAGACGGGCGGATCACAAGGTCAGGAGATCGAGACCATCCTGGCTAACACGGTGAAATCCCGTCTCTACTAAAAAATACAAAAAAAAAAAAAATTAGCCGGGTGAGGTGGCGGGCGCCTGTAGTCCCAGCTATTCGGGAGGCTGAGGCAGGAGAATGGCGTGAACCCGGGAGGCGGAGCTTGCAGTGAGCTGAGATCAGGCCACAGCACTCCAGCCTGGGCGGCAGAGCGAGACTCCGTCTCAAAAAAAAAAAAATAATAAAAGAAAAAGAAAAACAAGTAGTTATTTTATTTCATTATTCTTTTTGAATGGAAAAGAACATATCTTCTCAAACTTTCCACATTAGGTCCTAAGCGGTATTATAAAAAATGTTTACATTAGAAAACAAGTAACAGCCGAAAGGTGTGGCTAGATGAAAGCTTTCTCTTTAGGGAAGTGGGCTTGGGGTACATTTGGAGGCACAGGGAGTCACTTTATATACTGTCACGTTCTGCTGAATGTCACACAGCTTCTCATTGCGACAAGCTTTCTGTCCCCGTCCTCCAAACCACTCGAATGTGGGATAGACTCTGAGTGTGCTGCGCCCTATGTCCTGGAGAGCCAGGAAGTCCACACATCTGGAAACGGTCTTGTCCAACCCTGACCAGTCCTTCCAACTCCATGACTTCATAAGAATATCACAGACTAATCATATGTCTCTGAAGAACACCAGAATCATTGGTTTTCATGATGTTCAGCGGAACCTAACCTTGCCCTTAGGTTAGGTTTGGTTTGCCTAGGTCCTCTCCTTTCAACGCTTACCAAACTCCACTTGGAATTAGTTGTGATATCCTCAGTTCCACCCATGAGCCACACAGAACAAAGTCTCCTCAGTGTTCATCCCCATCAAGGACCATGGACATAGTAATTGCTAATCATGTCTGTAAATATTAGCTATTCAGAAACCAGTTAGCTATTCTGAAATCTTTCTCTGTGTGAAGAAAATGTAGCTAACTCTCCCCAAATCTATCAGAGTCTGGGATGAGGCCCAAGTGGTGGGAAGGAGCCAGAAAATGTTCCCATTTTGATTGTAACAGTCAGTTCAGCCAAGGGTAAAGAGCTGTCCTTCAGTTCAGGAGGCAAGAAGACAGTCATTCACCCAGCAAACCTGGACCATGAGCCTGCTCAGACCTTGCCCTGACTCTGCAGCAGATTCAGAGAATAAGTTATGCAGGAATACACTAATGTGGTATTCTCTGATCTCACAGAGTTCAGTCTTCAGGGATGGGGAGGAACCAAAGAAAAGGAAAATTCAGAGAAAGAGGAGGTAAAAGGAGAACTTAAATGACTGCAGAAAAAAATTTTAGCCGGGCGCGGTGGCTCAAGCCTGTAATCCCAGCACTTTGGGAGGCCGAGACGGGCGGATCACGAGGTCAGGAGATCGAGACCATCCTGGCTAACACTGTGAAACCCCGTCTCTACTAAAACATACAAAAAACTAGCCGGGCGAGGTGGCGGGCGCCTGTAGTCCCAGCTACTCGGGAGGCTGAGGCAGGAGAATGGCGTAAACCCAGGAGGCGGAGCTTGCAGTGAGCTGAGATCCGGCCACTGCAGTCCAGCCCCAGCGACAGAGTGAGACTCCGTCTCAAAAAAAAAAAAAAAAAAAAAAAAATTTAAAAGGCAGTTGCCATGGTTAGAAGAAGATAGACAATAAGGTATCACACCTAGATATGTGGTTACAAAAAACATGAAAACCTAGAATTGGGGCCAGGCACAGTGGCTTATGCCTCTAATCCCAGGACTTTAGAAAGCCAAGGCAGGAGCATCCCTTGGAGCCAGGAGTTCAAGACCAGGGAATACAGTGAGACCCTGTCTCTACAAGAAAAATTTTAAAAATTAGCCAGGCATCATGGTGCATTCCTGTAGTCCCCGCAACTCAGAAGGCTGAGGCAGGAGGATCCCTTGAGGCCTGGAGTTCAAGGCTGCAGGGAGCCATTGCATACTAGCCCAGGCAACATGACAGAGCAAGACCCTGTCTCTAAGAAATAAAAAACCTGGGATGGGAAAGAGGTGGGTCATGTGACAGGACTGGTGGCTCCCTGTTCTGTTCCCATGGTGTCTCCTAAGGACACAGAGATGTCATTGCAGGCATCTCAGAGACCCCTGCCCATATTTCTATTCCTGATATCCTGTGCCCATCTCAAATGGCCCATGCAAGCATCAACTCTGGCCCCCTGTGAGAGCCATGTTCACCTGAGTACCTTCTTGCACTCTCCCCACCCGCCCTCCAGCTCTCCCCTCACCCCATGCAGCCTGGTTAGTGCACGAGCAGTCACTCAGTGGCCCCTCAATGCCCAGACCCAAGAAAAAAGCAGTCAGAGAAATGTAGTGCAATATGCATTTACCTTCCAGAGCTGGGGTGAGACAACCGGTTGCTTGATAAGCTAAGCAAAAACAGCAAATGGAATCATTAGGCCAAAAAAGCAAGGAGAAGGAAGTAGGCGAAATCAACAGTCGCAAACTATTAATCGGCCACCTTCTGAGGCCCAGAAGCCTTTCTATTAAAAGGGACCAGCTGTCTTAGTTGGCCTGCTCCATTTAGCAAGTGGCCTGACCACCGGACACCAATGTATCTGAAACCAAGAGCTCATTAAGTGCAGCAAAGTCCAGGAAAATGGTTAGGCAGAAAGGAGGCCCCTTGGGGCTGTGCTTTGAGAAAGGTGTGTCCCAGGCATTTGGGTCACTGCCCCAGAGAAGGAGGCTTACAGCTGCCTGGCATGTTTCCCCACCCCACAGCATACCAGCCTGGGGGCAAGCTCCTGCTTCAATTCTTGGCCTTCGGGAGAAAACAGCCCCATTCCTGGAAATCCCCTGAGAGGCTAGGAGAGAGAGACAGGTGGCTTGGAGAACACCCATCAGTAATATGTTAAAGTATGGTTAAAGAGGCCACACAAGACAAACCAGCTGGGAGAGTGAAAAAGAGAAAAACAAAGCAGTTAATTCAGCAGGAACTGGGAGGCACCCAGCTTCATGGTCCACACAAGGCCCATTCTGCCTGAGGCCCTGATCATCCCTCCTGCCTGGGGCAGCTAGGAAAGGCCACTGCTTAGGGCACTAGGATGAGGACCCACACAGGACCACCCCTTACTGGAGTTCTAGCCCACTTACTATGAGCCAACTGTTCCCTCTCCCTCCTCCATTCCTGATACAAAAATCTCCAGTGGGGCCCTGGATCCCAGCTCCTTGAGAGATGTCAGGGCTCACCCCATCCACACTCCCTTCAGCTGTCCCTATCATGAGAAGAGCTCTCCCTTCCTTATTAGCAGCCCAGCCTGTTCAGTGGTGCTCACGGTCTGTGTCTCTATGAAGATCCCATCTCTTTATAACCACAAAACCAAACCCATCCTTTTCCCTAAAACCTGGCTTCACCCCTAACCCCAGGCTCCTGGGTTGGTAGATACCTCCAGCATTCTCCCAAACTCCTAAGCTCAAAACCTGCCATCTTGGATTACTTCTTCCCCAACCCCAAATCCAGTTCGTCCACAATTCTTGGCCCTTCTTTCTCCCTTTCTCTCTACTCTTGTTGTACTACAATCTAGACTCTCATGGCTCCACATTGATGACCACCTCAACCCCTTCTTCTTAACCCCTCATATTACCCACTTCTCTAACAAAATGCTGTAGTCCCCCACTGTAGAGGACACTGAGTCTCCACTCCTTGACTGGGCAGGTGGAGGCCTCCCTGATCTACTCACACTCCCACTACAACCAGGTTCTCTCTACTTCCCAATGCTCTGGTGCCACCACAGCCAGGCCTGTCCCTTATTGGCATGAACAGTCCTTCCTGACCCCTGAGCCTTCCCTTTTGTTCTCCCTGTTTGGAAAGTCCTTCTTCCCTCCTACTGCTCAATTAAATCCTGCCCATCCAGCCTTCAAACCTAGTTCTTGTAGTTTCTGTGGCTCCTAGCACAGTGCTGCACAGACAATGGGTATTTAACTGCTGTTCTATAGAATGGAGAGAGAGAGAGAGAGAGAGAGGAAAAAAAAAAAGAGAGAGAGAGAGAGGAAGAAAAAGAAAGAGGAGGAAAGTAGAGTGGGGGGCCTGGGGAGAGAGGGCAGGGGAGAGAAAGGCATTTTTCAAGCAGGAAGGGTGCTGCCCCCCAGAGGGAGCTGCTGCTCCAGAAAAGATGAAAAGGAGTGTGCTAGAGTGCAGCTGCCTCTGCTCAGAACTTTAAAAATCCTCTGGAGACCGCCTGGGCAGAACCTCCCATGGTTCCAAGGCACTGGCCAACTCCATCCTTTCCTGACCATAAATTTCCTTTGTCCCTCTCCTTTAGGATTGGGAGATTTCTTCTTCTTTGGGTATGGACTTCTTCCCTGGGAAGGAGAGGGGGAGAGTTAGCTTTCTAATTCAGAAAGGAAAATGACAAGTTCCACCTACACGTAGGTCAAGAAATGAGCTGGGACAGAGGACCCCTCCCCCAGCTCTGCTGCTCCTGGACCAACCATCCTGCCCTCTCTAGGCCTCGCCCTTACATCATTAGTCAGGTCAGGAGAAACCCTGGGCTAATGGAGGCACCTGGTCTTCAGAAGGTGGAAGATCTGCCTGTGCCCTGCTGGCTGGGCCACAGCTAGGCTCAGGGCTGTCACCCAGGCAGGGGAGCTCCCCATTTACTACCTCTGAGGGGGAGCCGAATGAGAGGCATCAAATGTTGGGGCAGAAAAACTTCAAAGAGTTCTTCATGCCACCTTTATCTCACAAAATGGGAATTCATACATAAGCAGAATAGGAAAAAAGAAAAAAGTTGGAGGGTGGGGTTGGAAATCAGGGCCCAGAAAGGACAGGTCTCCTCACAAAGGAGTGAAGTTGGGACTGAGCACAGTGGTTCATGCCTGTAATCACAACACTTTGTGGGGCTGAGGTAGGAGGATCGCTGGAGCACAGGAGTTCAAGATCAACCTTGGCGATATAGCAAGACCTCATCTTTATAAAAAATAAATAATTAAAAACTAAACTTGGCCAAGTGTGGTGGCTCTCGTCTGTAATCCCAGCACTTTGGGAGGCCGAGGCAGGCAGATGACCTGAGGTCAGGAGTTCAAGACCAGCCTGGCCAACAGGGTGAAATCCTGTCTCTACTAAAAATACAAAAATTAGCCGGGTGCGGTGGCAGGCGTCTGTAATCCCAGACTACTCAGGAGGTTGAGGCAGGAGGATTGCTTGAACCTGGGAGGTGGAGGTTGCAGTGAACAGAGATCATGCCACTGCACTCCAGCCTGGGTGACAGAGCAAGACTCCATCTCAAAAAAAAAAAAAAAAAAAAAAGAACACCAAACACTAAAAGAGTGAAGTAGGCTACGGAAAACCAGAACTGACCACAGAAGCTGGGAGACTCCATCCCTCCTGGCTTTCATCTATTCTGAGACATAAAAGGCCTTTGGACAGTCCTGGCCTGATACCTCAGGTTCCCTAAAAGCGCTAGACAGCCTGGCTGACCCATGCTGAACAGCAGAGCTACAGGTTCTGTGACTTCTCTGAGTCCACCTGGACCAGGGCCTCCAAGAATCCAGGGGGCAGGGGCTTCTGTAACTTCTGAGTATCCCATAAAAGCTAATTAATCATAACTGCTTCTACCCAACTATTGTGGCCCCTTAACTTCTCTAGCCTACCCACATCTCACTGTCCTATGGGGGTGAGGTCCCAGATGCCGGGTGACCTAGGGGCTGGGCCTACAGTTTGGTGGAACTATCTGCTTGTTGGACCTCTGACCCCAGTGGGCATTGGAAATATTCTGCACTGACATGGACTAGAACCCTTTCAGAGCTGTGGGGCAGAGAAAGGTGCATGGGGAGATAGGTTCTGGGTCCTCCACCAAGGCCTCTGGTGTCCATCAGCTCAGCTGTCCATCAGCTCAGCTCCCAGGGGCAGCCCCTCCTCACAAGGGCCCATGAGAATGATGCCTGGAGAGCTCCATGACACATCTGTGTGAAGGCAGACCCAGATGTTGGAGCCAAGAGTGAGTGGGGACAGAACTTTCCTCTCAGTCAAGGACTCAGGACTCTGGCATAGTCAGGGCTCAGCTGGGCTGGAGTCAATATAGTTGGCAAAATTCTACAGGGACTGTCTTTCTCCCTGTCTATAGGGAGCTCTCCCCACCCCCACAGGCAGTGAGGCTGTTCTGAGGGCTCCCTCCAACACAGGTCAGGCCCTGCTAGAGAAGCAGGAACTGCCCCGCCCCCTCCATTCCCCGCTGCAGCCACAGTCACTTTCTCCCCACTTTGGCAGGAAGCTTTTCCAGAAGCCTGATAAATCTGGCTGTCCTTGTCTCTCAGAACCTCTAGGGGTCTGTGGCTAGCTGGCAGGAGCAGTAAAAAACTCTGCAGGGGCAAAACACAGCCCAAAGTCCAAAGCTCTCTCCCACTCCTCCTGTCTTGCCCCCTCCAGATACTTGATGAAAGAGACTCCTTTTAAGAACATTCCCATTTAGGTCCAAAGGGACTTAAGCCAGCCACTGCTATCCCACCTCTAGCTCTCAGGCTGGCACAAGCTTTGTGCTCATGAGGTGTGCAATTAACATTTATCTATCATACAACTGCACAGTCAGGCAGCAGCACTGTGTCCACTCTCCAGCCCTTTTCCTAAAATCCCAGATCCCCTGCCCTCCCCATCCTGCCTGGTTTTCAAGGTACTATTTCCTCCCTTCCTTCATTGCTGCTGTCTCCAAGAAGGACCCTGGTTCTGCCTCTTCTGTTTGTTCCACTGGTATTGACAAAGGCCAAACACAGGAGGCAAAGCCCAGAGAAGTCACTGTGACAGGTGTGAGGCTCCCACAAGGGAGTCAGCTTCTCTAAGGACTAGAATAAATGTCCAAATTTCATTCCGGTTTATCTGTAGAGCCAGGAGTAGGAAAAAGGGGTATTCTTTGCTGGCAGCCAGGGGCCTTGTTGAGTCTGACTCAGTCACTAACATCAGTCCTCAGCCCTGCCCCAGACATGTGACACCATTTGACGAGTTTTATGCAGAAACTGGTTCCGGTTACATTTGAACTTTCCCAACTCCAAGGTCAATAGGACTCAGCCAATTCACAAGGAAGTGCCCAGGACTTTTCCTGAATGTCCTTGATGCCTGTTTTTATGCTGTTTTAAGAATGGAGAACAAGAGGTCTCTGGACAGCCTCTTGGAGGAATGACTGTTTTCTGTATAATACACAAGCCAAGTTCTCAGGCTATGAAACAACCACTATCTCAACACATTTCCCTTTGGAAAACAGACTCTAGAAGTGGAGGGAAACTGAGCTGCCCACAGGGGGCAGGAAGTGTCTTTCTCCGTGGCAATGTGTGTGTCCATGTGCGTCTGTGTGCCTTTGTTGCCTTGATGCGTGTCTATTGTCTTTGTGTCTTTATATCTGTGGGTGGCCTAGCTGCTAAAACAAAGCTTCCACACCTCTTAAACTCTTGGAAGGCCAGTGAAGGGCTCATTAGTTCCACACCTCCCTTGGCATTTCAATTCCCCAAACTGGACAGGGCACTTCGCTCCCTCAGAGCTGCAAGTCCTTAATTCCCGACACCCCCAGACAGTACCTCATCCCACCCCCTATCTCACCAGCCCCCACTCAGGTCCTGGGGAGGACCCAAGTTCTGGGCCTAGTAGAGAAACCTTATTTACAAAGGTTTATTTCTTTCTGGGGAACCTCCCCACCCTGAGCTAAGCAGCCCCTACTCTGCGCAGCCCCCCAGCACCCTCTCCCTGTGCCCACCAGTTCTCTCCCGCTCCCTTCCTGCCAGGGAGGAATTTCAGCCACTCTGACTTTCCTTATCTCTAACTGTGGAATCCCAAGCTAGGGAATAGCAGGGTAGGGGCAGGGGAGATAAAGAAAGCCTTCAGACCCCATGAAATCACTCCAAAGTGGAGCCTTTGTCCTCTCTTGAGCCTCGCACTGCCAGAGGCCTCAGGCCCGTGGATCAGGAGGGGTCACAAGGGGCTACGAAGGCTATTCCAGCTACCATGTCCCCAGACCCTGGGCCTTGGGGCTGAGAGGGCTCGAGGGCGTAGGCCCAGCCCAGGCCTACAGGGACCAGGCCGCCCTCACAGGGACTGATCCCAGGGCCTCGCCCGGCCCGACGCCACCCTGCCCCTCGGTGCCACTCACCTCGTCTCCGGCCGCACGCTGAGCAGGTAGCTCCGGCTGGCTGGGCTAGGGATCCACACGGGGCCGTCGTCCTCACCGTCGCCCCCCGCCCCAGACCGCCCACCCGCGCCCCAGCCCCGGCTGGGGCCCCTCCGCGACCCCATGGCGCCGCCCTCCCCGACCGCCGGCCCTCACCCGCCCCTGCCTCGCCCGTCCTCCAGGCCCCGGCCTTCGGGCCCCTGCCCGCCGCCGCCGCTCCCGCCCGCGGCTGACGCGAGCCCCTATTTATAGCCGGTGGCCAGGCCGTCGTCACCTGCTGCTGTCCCTCCCCCGGCCCGGTCCGGGCAGCGCGGCTCGGAGACTCTGGGGGGCGCCGGGCCCCAGGTGCCCGCCCCAGGGTTGGCTCCGAGTACGCTCCCTGCTCCCTCGGCGGGCCTGGTGTCTGCAGCAGCGCCTTGTCGGGCGAGGCCCGGGAGCCTCGGAAGGAAGGTGCAGCGTGAACATGGAGACCAGGACAGGTCCCTTCGTGGAGCTCCCAGGACCTGACTCCCGGCTGGCCTTCCTTCCCTGCTTATGTCCTGTTTTGCATATGAGGGGTCCAGAAGGCCTGGCCGGGGCCGGGGGAGCCAGGTCAACCGCTGGCCAGCTTGAGCTAGACCGCAGGAGACCAGGGAGCCAAAGAACCGGCCCTCTTCCCGGCACCAGCCCTGACTGACCCTCGCCTTGCCTCGCCAGTGGCTGTTGGCCCAGCACGTAGACAAACCCAGCCACCTGCATTAGTGACCTGAGTCCCTGAGAGGCCGGAACTCCTTGGGATCTCTCTCTCTTGTCTCCCCCCACACCCTCAGTATCTAGCATAGATTAGGGGCTCAATTAACACATCTAGAATAACTGAACTTCCTTCTTCACTCCTTCGGCCTCCATTTCTCAGCACCAGAGGGGGAAATGGGCTGAGTCCTGATCCCAGAAAAATAATCAGATCATGCAACAATTTCCAAGAACTAGTGCCAAGCCCTTCCGAAACCTGGTCTAAATATTGAAAGTGCCCACAGACTTTTTATCCATCCTTCTTTCTGCTCTTCCTGAGAGCATCCAGAAAGTACCTGAAGCTAAATGACTGTAAATGTTAGAAAGTGGGAGCAAAGGAGTCCAACCCCTCTGTTTTCGAAGCTGTACCCATCCCCACTACTTTTGGAAATGGCTTTCCCCTACTTCGTGTGGTTCCAATGGCAACTACCTTGTTCCCACATGATCCCACTCCTGGCCTCAGCTGAGTGGCATCAAACTCAAGCCAGGCTATTCACGGTACCCCATCTCCCTGACTATAGACCCTGGCTGTGCCAATAAAGTTCTTCTCTAAAACATTTTTTTCTTTTTTCGAGACGGAGTCTCGCTCTGTTGCCCAGGCTGGAGTGCAGTGTCGGGATCTCAGCTCACTGAAAGCTCCGCCTCCCGGGTTCCTGCCATTCTCCTGCCTCAGCCTCCTGAGTAGCTGTGACTACAGGCGCCCACCACCATGCCTGGCTAATTTTTGATATTTTTAGTAGAGACAGGGTTTCACTGTGTTAGCCAGGATGGTCTTGATCTCCTGACCTTGTGATCTGCCTGCCTCGGCCTCCCAAACATTAAAACATTTTTAACTAGGATTGGGAAAGAAAACCAGACCCTCTGTGGTGGAAAACTGAGCTGTGAGGCCACAGCTGTCAGCAGCCATGTTTCCTGCTGTGTGGAGTAAGCCAGTTTACAGTGAGGAATAAGGAAGCTAGCACAGAGAGAAGCAGAGGCGAAGGACACAGGGTCCTGATGGACCTTTCAGGTGCCCTTGTTTAGGTGTTCCTGGGGTCCAGCTTTGTCCCTGGCCTTCCTGCAGGCAGGCAGTTCAAACTTTCCTTGGAATCTGTGTACCAAAAAAGTTCTCCCTTTGCTCAAGCTATTTCCAAATTAGGCTTCTGTTGGCAGAAGTATCCTGACCGATACTAAAGTGTTCTCTCCTAGTGATCCCAAATTCATCTCGTGATCACATGTCCCCATTCATTCTTGCTCTTGGCTCTCTGGAGGCGCACAGAATCTTCAGTCATCTACAGGGTAGTCCTTCAAATATTTGGAAACCCACTTGGAGTTTTGGTTCATTTGTTTAAATCATGTATGCTGGTTCAAGCAGCAGAGAAAAAAAGGGGCTGGGTGGGAAAGCATGTGTCACGTTAGGGCACAGGTACTATAGGCAGGGGTCACAGGATCTCTGCCTGCAAGAAGCTCACAGTCTAATAGGTGGGACAGGCAACATACGGTGCAGGGGAAAACATAGAATTCTAAAACTATGTATAGGGAAGCACCAAAGTATAGAGAAAAGGGTGGTTAGTTTTGCCTGGATTAGGACAGTTTTACAATGAAGGAAGTAAAGCTTAGAAGGATTTTGTAAATTACATAGGTCCTCACCAAGTAGACTGTTATGGGTGGGGAGCAGGAGGAACTGAATATTCCAGATAGAGGGAACAGTATGTATAAAGATATGGAGGACTGAAACAGCCTGGCATGCATGTCACTTGAGTATGAAGTAGACAGGAAAGTAGAGAGAGGATGACAAGGCAGGGGCTAGAGCCTTGAGACCCTGCCTAGCACAATGGGGACTCTGGACTTCCCTTCCAGGCCATTTCTCATATGACAATGGATATGGTGCCACTAGTTACCCACTCCAACTTACCAATTTCCTCTGGAAAATGTGGCCCCTGTAGAGGTTAGACCATAGCAACCTACAACTAAATTTGCACCTACATTAGTGTGGGTCTAGGCTCCAGACATTAACAACTTCCCTGACAGACAGCCAAATTATTTCACTGACTCGATTTTTCATTGAGCCTGTGAGTTTTCAACAAAAACCACTATTCATCAAAGTTTTCCCCACTCCTAAAGTCTTTTTTATCCTAAGTATACAATCTTACCTGTTTTTTTTTTTTTTAAGTTAAATATCATCTTCTTACTCTTATACTTCCTTTCCTTCTTATCTATATCTTTTTAAATTCTGCCCATCATCCAGTGCTAACCTATAGGAGAATCTATCCTTCCCTTCTTTTTTTTAAGAGACAGGGTCTCACTATGTTGCCCAGGCTGGTGTTGAACTCCTGGGCTCAAGCGATCCTCCTGCCTCAGCCTCCCAAAGTGCTGGGATTACAGGCATGAGTCACCACATCTGGCCAAGATTTGGAACCCAGCTTCCTGCTATCTGCAAATTTAACAAGCACATTTTTTCTGTCTTCAACCAAGTTCATGATAGGGGTCAAGCTGAGTAAGGAATGTCAAGGCACTCAGGGATGGAGAGGTCAATAATGTCTTTCCTTTCCAAGTTTACAGTCTAACAAGAGAAAGAGGACATGGAAAGTGGTGTTGTCTAACAAGGACTAGGCTAGGAGTCCAGAGACTAACCCTACTCTTCCACTAAGTAGCTCTGTGACCTTGGCCAAGTGGCTTGCCATCCCTGAGCTTTAGCTTTCTCCTTTGTAAAATGGAGTGGGGCATTCCACTTACGATCCTGAAGGTCATAGCTGTTCATTCAGCAAGTATTTATTAACTATTACTTGTGAGGCATTATGCCAAGTGCTGAGGGTACAGAAATGAATAAGTTATAGTCTGCCCTCAAGAACCTCTCAGGCCGGGCGCGGTGGCTCAAGCCTGTAATCCCAGCACTTTGGGAGGCCGAGGCGGGCGGATCACAAGGTCAGGAGATCAAGACCATCCTGGCTAACACGGTGAAACCCCATCTCTACTAAAAAATACAAAAAACTAGCCGGGCGAGGTGGCGGGCGCCTGTAGTCCCAGCTACTCGGGAGGCTGAGGCAGGAGAATGGCGTGAACCCGGGAGGCGGAGCTTGCAGTGAGCTGAGATCTGGCCACTGCACTCCAGCTTGGGTGACAGAGCGAGACTCCATCTCAAAAAAAAAAAAAAAAAAAAAAAAAAAAAAGAACCTCTCAAGCCTGAAGAGAGAACAGTTAAAACAGAATCATTACAATCCTGTGATAGAGGTTTGTACATGGTGCTGAAAGAGCACAGACAAGCACATGCCTTGGTTCTGCATTAGGAAACAATATACACCAGGCACAGTGGCTCACATCTGTAATCCCAGCACTTTGGGAGGCCAAGGCAGGAGGATTGCTTGAGCCTGGGAGTTTGAGACTAGCCTGGGCAAGAAAGTGAGATCCCATCTCTATAAAAAAATTTAAAAATTAGCGGGCCACACATCTGTATTCCTAGCTGCTCAGGAGGCTGAGGTGGGAGGACCACATGAGCCCAGGAGTTGGAGCCAGGTGTGGTGGCGGGCACCTGCAGTCCCAGCTACTTGGGAGGCTGAGGCAGGAGAATGGTGTGAACCTAGGAGGCTGAGCTTGCAGTGAGCCGAGATCGTGCCACTACACTTCAGCCTGGGTGACACAGCGAGACTCTGTCTCAAAAAAAAAAAAAAAAAAAAAAAAAAAATCAGAGAGGCACAATGACTGTGCCAAGGTACCCTACAAGTTGGCCATGAGGGGGACCAGAATCTGGCGCTGGTGGTGGAAGTAGGAAGGGGACCCTGCTTTGCCAGTGTGATTGCACCACTGAACCCCAGTTCAGGTGACAGAGCGAGACCTTGTCTCAAACAAACAAACAAAGTAAACAACACAGTATAAGGCAGTCAGTGTTTACCATGTACTGAGGAAGCACTGTAGGAATTTGTTATTGGTGCCAGGATCCCATCTCCAAGTTATTTCGAACTTCCCAGGGCCCCAGAATAAACTGGGTACTTGTAGTAGGAAAATCTTGGGCCTGTTTTTGTGTTAGTGAACATACTCAGTGAAACAAAGGAAAGGAAGCTGCTCCCTGTTCGAGAATGGTGGACTCTCCCAGGACACTGAGATCCTACTACATGAGGCCCTCTCAACAAGGTCTGAATGAGTTTGAACATGCCTTCTCTTTTAACTTAGTTCCATCCCTTCCCCTTCCTATCTAGCCCCCTCTTTTCCAATGCTAACAAAACTCAAAGGGGACAAGCCATCCTCCTTTGAAGCATTGCCCACAGCATGCATTACCCAATCCTTTTTTTTTTTTGAGACGGAGTCTTGCTCTGCCACCCAGGCTGGAGTGCAGTGGCCGGATCTCAGCTCACTGCAAGCTCCACCTCCCGGGTTTATGCCATTCTCCTGCCTCAGCCTCCCGAGTAGCTGGGACTACAGGCGCCCGCCTCGTCGCCCGGCTAGTTTTTTGTATTTTTAAGTAGAGACAGGGTTTCACCGTATTAGCCAGGATGGTCTCGATCTCCTGATCTCGTGATCCGCCCGTCTCGGCCTCCCAAAGTGCTGGGATTACAGGCTTGAGCCACCGCGCCTGGCCCCAATCCTTAACCCCAATATTATTAGCCGTCACATTCCTCATGACCATTCACCTGAACTGATGAAAAACAATGGTCACCTTACATCGAGTGCAACCATGGCAGACTCTGGTCCGCTAGCCTCTCTGATGACAGCCAACACCCTGGCAGAGGTCCAATAACCTTGTCATCACAAAGAACTGCACCCTCACTTCCCTTTCACATCTCAATCAAATGCCCACCACTTGAACCTTGCCACCACAAATTTCTCTACCTCTAAAATGTCAGCTCCCCTGTAGCCTCTATGATCTTGAGCTCCTTCCTGGCTGGCTTCTCTTATCTACCCCCACCTCATCCCCCCACACACATGAACACAGTACAAAGTGGACAATAACTTCAACTACACCTTCTTTAGGGAACTCATTGCACTTGCCCTTGACCTTCTACTACATTTACCTGGCAGGTTCCTAACCTGGAATTAGGGCTTCTTCCTGCTCCAGGGTTGCCCAACATTTCTCAGGCAGGCAGCATGGCAATCCTTTACATTCTAAGTCCAGTCTCAGGCAGCGTGGCAATCCTTTTATATTCTCCCAAGCTTACCTTTTCCTTTCCCTACAGCAACTGTTCGAAACAAGATTACAATCTCCCCTTTGCCTTCCTCACTTGTGATGGTCAACTGTTCCTTCAAAATACAGGGGAAAGTGAGACCATTGGGCAAGAACATCAACTTTAAAGGAGGACAGGCTGTCGATATCATCCCTGTGTCACACTAACCTCGGCTTCCTATATTTTCTTCCCTTCCAAGGCTCTCAAACTTCTGGCCTTCTCAGCAGCCCTACTGTAACAGCTCTCTGCCTCCCCTGCCTGGCCTCCTTCCCTCCTTCCCCACACCCTATGATGATGATCAAATGTTTGCTTCTAAAATATTTACTCATCTTTTTTTTTTTTGAGACAGGGTCACCCAGAGTCACTCACTCTGTCACCCAGACTGGAGTGCAGTGGTGTGATCATGGCTCACTGCAGCTTTGATTTCCTGGGCTCAAGTGATCCTCCAGCCTCAGCCTCCCAAAGTGCTAGGACTACAGGCACACACCACCACACCCAGTTAATATATATTTTTTTAATTTTTTGAAGAGACAGTGTCTCCCGATATTGCTCAATCTGGTCTCAAACTCCTGGGCTCAAGCAATCATCCTGCCTCAGCCTCCCAAAGTGCTGGGATTACAGGTATAAGCCACCATACCCTGCCAACCCCATCTTTCACTTCACTATCAAACTTCTCAAAAGAGCCCAAGGGGAGCCAGTCACAATATCAAGCAATAATGGGTTAACAGAATTGGGTTATGAAGTTGCAAACATTGGCCTTCTGTACAAGGTAGAAGCAACCCAATGACTAGAGCTGAAACATAAGGTCAGAGACAGGCCCACCCAATGACAGTGGCCAGATGCCAGTCCCTCAGGGTTAATGTGGAACTCCTGGGGACCACAGTTGGTCCCCAGGCTTGGGACAGAGAGAGACTAAGGGGAGACACATGTGGCCCCATCTGTGTGGAGGAGAGGAAATGGCGGGGGGAAGGGACTGATCACAGTTGGCAGGAAGGGCCATCATTAAGTACTCCCTACACCTCTATTCTCTCCCTGCCACTGCAGGGCCTCAGCACAGTCTAGACAACCCTCGTGGAGGGGCCCTAGGCTGTGCCTGCACATTTCCAGGGAGTGAGAATGTGCTACTCCTCCAAGCAGCCCATTTCATTTTCAGGCAGATTGTCCTTTTATTCTGAGTCAAATTTTGCTCTGGAGCCACACAGAAGTCTAGACTCCTTTTTGATACGATAGCCCTGCAAAGACGTGAAAATACTGATCATGAAATACCTCTTTTCTTGATGAAACATTAAATTCCTTCAACAGCTCCTACAGCAATATGGCACTGACAGCCTCAGGCCATGCAAGATGTTCCTCTCTGGATGCATCCACTTTGGCAATATTCACCTCAAACTCCTGTGCCATGAACGGTAATACTTCACATGTGAGCTTTTTAGGGCAAAGTAGAGTACAACGATCATCAACTTCATTCTGGTCAGACTTACCAGGTCTTATTTTGCTTCTTTGGCACTCATGTGGACTCACGCTGAGGTGGCCTTCTCCACAAGCTGTGGCACAGGTCTGAGGTCAGGGGTCACTGAAAACTTCCTTATGAAGCATCATTGGCTTCCACTCCAGTCCTCAATGCTCCTCAAACCACATCTCAATGCGGGTCACTAACAGCATGGGAAATTAATCAAATACCTATCCAACCCCTCCAGTTTCCTCTATTTTTCCTTTGCTCGATTCCACTCATTCTAAAGTCTTAGCTCTGAGTTTAACAAAGCCCAGTTCTTTCTGCTGATCCTGCCCTCCCATGGGAACTTACTGCCTTGTGCTGCAAGCTGCCCTTCCTGCCAGCTGGTCTGCAGGGCTCTTTGCTGCTTGTCTGACCTCCCTCTAAGGGCTGCCACAGCTCCCAGCTCAGGCAGCTGAGCCTCTGTTTCAAGAGGGTGGACACTCCAGGCCCTACTGCTATGGGATGAGCTGGCCACTCTGGCATGCTTCTATCCAGGGACTGGATAGCTGTGTGGCCACAGCTGTGCTTTGGCACATGGACAGCAATTAAAGGATTACTGGCAATGAGAAGTCAGTCCTGATTCTCATTTGATTGGAAAGGGAACTTGGGACTCAATGATAGAGCTGCCACAGCCAAGTGTCTTCCCCAGTCCACCTGCTCTGATTCCATCCAGGACTGCCACAAATCTAGGCATGTCCCAAAATAAGGCAATCATTAGATAAGAGGGTGAGTGTGTGGTCAGGGGCCAGCAATTAGTCAGTTGGGCCCAGCATATAAACTCCATTATCTTCAACTGAACCTAGAAAAGGCTCTTCCCAGCCTAGGCTTCTCCTGGTCTTCTTGCAAGGTAAACTAGTCTTTTTCCTCCCTTTCAAGTCTTTGTCTTTTTCTAAGGAAGTCTTTGAATCTCAGCTCTCCTTTTCCTCAACAGCTGTATCTTCTCATTCTTTAATCCTAGCACTTGGGGAGGCTGAGGCAGGTGGATCACCTGAGGTCAGGAGTTCAAGACCAGCCTGGCCAACATGGCAAAACCCCATCTCTACTAAAAATACAAAAATTAGCCAGGCGTGGTGGCGGGTGCCTGTAATCTCAGCTACTGGGGAGGCTAAGGCAAGAGAATCACTTGAACCCAGGGGGCAGAGGTTGCAGTGAGCCAAGATAGTACCATTTCACTCCAACCTGGGCGACAGAGCAAGACTCTTGTCTCAAAAAAATTAATTCCTTCCAACAACTGCTGCCACAATTACTGCTCACCCAAGTGCTGCCGTTGACAAATCAAGCCACTACCTCCCTTTTGAGCTCAAGCGCACCATTTCTGTCTATCACTGTCTTAAAAAATGCACTGTTTCCAGGTTCTAAACTCTCCATCTGTTCAAATTCTCCTGCCTGCCCCTCCACAAATTTCTATCCTTTTTCCCACCATTACCTCCCCCCACAACCCCTACTTTCCATTTTCTCCTTTTCCCCACTTTTAAGTCATATCAAAACCCCTTCTCCATAGGAAAAGAGCTTCTTAGAAAGCAGCACCTACTTTCTTGTTCAGATACCAAGAATATTCAGCTCTGTTATGCACAATGGATCTTAGGGGAAAATTCTAAGCAAATTGTTCTATAGACTAAAAAAACCCCACAGGAAAGTAGGGATTATGTGTGTGCCCTGTGCTGTAATTGAAAGGGGAGACCTAGAATCAGTGGGGCTTCCAAGTTTAATGAATGCCAGATTGAAGAAGAGCTTAATCACTTTCTCCAAACATCAAATGCATCATCTAATATCCCCATTTTCATACAGAATAGAGGCAAAGCCTACAGGATTAAGTCTGAGAAGATCTAGTAGGTCTGTACTTGATCTCAGCCAAAAGGCCAAGAAGCAAAGCGATGTAGTAGATCTGGATGATCACTCTACGTATGACCCCACATCCATTCATGAAATACACTGGTGCTGCAGATCCACTGTTACTTGGAGACTCATTGTGATGGAAGCTTCTCCTAGTTAGAATGGATTTACATGGCTTTATCACATCCTTCTGCACCTCTTTTTCTTATGGTCAATTAAATATTTGCTGATTTTAGTATTCATGTACTGGAAACTCAATTTAAATCTGTAAATGGGTATACAGAGATATAGATACAAAATAAGAGCTTTTTTTTTTTTTTTTTTGGAGACAGAGTCTTGCTCTGTCGCCCAGGCTGGAGTGCGCTATCGGCTCACTGCAGCCTCCACCTCCCGGGTTCAAGAAATTCTCCTGCCTCAGCCTCCTGAGTAGCTGGGACTACAGGCACCTGCCACCACACTCAGCTAACTTTTGTATTTTTAGTAGAGATGGGGTTTCACCATATTGAGCAGGCTGGTCTCAAACTCCTGACCTCATAATCTGCCCACCTCAGCCTGCCAAAGTGCTGAGATTACAGGCGTGAGCCAAAATAAGAGCATTTTTAAAGGCCAATACATGACACAACAAACCAACTCAAGAATTCACCTGGACCTAGGACCCTAATGAAAAATGCCTGGTGACAGAAGGATTTAAGGATGCTTGGAAGTTACGAAGCAGACCAAGTTCAAACTTCAAAAGGCTTGACAAAATCAAAAAAAAAAAAAAAAAAAAAGCGAGGTACCAAGGCTCACACCTGTAATCCCAGCATTTTGGGAGGCTGAGGCAGGAGGATCCCTTGAGCCCAGGAGTTCAAGATCAGCCTGAACAATACAGCGAGACCCCATCTCTAAAAAGATAAAAATAACAAAATTTGCCAGGCATGGTGGTACACACCTGTAGTCCCAGCTACTTTGGAGGCAGAGGTGGGAGAAGCACTTGAGCTCAGGAGCTTGAGGTTGCAATGGGCTATGAATGTGCCATTGCACTCCAACCTGGGTGACAGAGCCAGATCCTGTCTCTTAAAAAAAAAAAAAAAAAAGTAATAACATTTAAAAAGTTACAAAACTTAGGATGATTAACAATGAGACTTTTTTAAAAAAATAGGTACTCATAAAGAGCTAGAACTCCGAGAAAGCATAAATATAATGCAAACTGAAAAACAAATAAATGTAAATAAAAGCGATATTGCCTTGGAGGGGCTGAGTAAAAGGGATCTTTTCCATTTGTGTATGCATCTAGGTCAAAAGTAAACAAAAAAATAAGCAAAAGAGGAAATACAAGTTCTTGCCTTTGGGAAGGTCTATTTTGACATGAACGTATATAGAATGAGAAGATAAAAACCAAGATCCCCAGAGATATAAACCAACCCCTTCATTTGACAGGTAAGAGGAATAAGACCAGGAGAGACCAAATGACTGTCAGTTACAGAAATGAGACTGCATGCTAGGGCGTCTGATTACTAGTCTGATTAATATTATGACAATGATCTTTTCCATTCTATTACTCCACCAGTGAGTTTACTCAAGAAAAAAATTGGGTTAAACTCCCATGGAAATAATTCTGCAGAAGCAAGAAGCTATATGCTCAGGACTCTTCATTGCATTGATGAAGTAGGGAATTTAAATGTTAAACAGGAAATGGTCAATTATATTGATTTGGCATGATCAATAGAACTCTATCTGAGAAGGCATAAATATAATGCAAACTGAAAAACAAATGTAAATAAAAGTGATATTGCCTTGGAGGGGCTGAGTATCAAAATTTGCCTCTAAGGCAGTATTACAATTACTGAATTATTGAATTCAATTATTGAACATGATGATTTAGGCCGGGCACAGTGGCTCACACCTGTAATCCCAGTACTTTGGGAAGCCCGGGTGGGCAGATCACGAGGTCAGGAAATCGAGACCATCCTGGCTAACACGGTGAAACCCCATCTCTACTAAACATACAAAAAAAAATTAGCTGGGCGTGCTGGCAGGCGCCTGTAGTCCCAGCTACTCAGGAGGCTGAGGTAGGAGAATGGCATGAGCCCGGGAGGTGGAGCTTGCAGTGAGCCACGATCACACCACCGCACTCCAGCCTGGTCGAAAGAGTGAGACTCTGTCTCAAAAATAAAAAAAAATAAAAAAAAGAAAGAAAAATAAAATGATGATTTAAAAGCCATATAGAAACATGTACTGGACATTTTCCACGTTCAGTGGAGAAAAGCAGGGTACAAAATCAGAGACAGTATACTGTTAGTATACTGTCTGAGTGTGAATTCCAGCTCTGCCCCTTATTAGCTCCATGGCCTTAAGGAAGTCATTTAACTACTCTGAACCTCGATTTTACTGTCTCCAAAAGAATAGTAGTAGTATGTATCTTACAGGATTGTTGTGAAGCTAAATAAAAATGAATGTGAAAATAATGTCTGCCATATAGAAATGTTCAATGTTAACCACTGCTACTGTCATAATTATACCATAAATTCAATTATGAATGTGCTGAAAAAGGATTGGAAAGTTATAGGCAAAAATGAAAACAACTGCAATGGTAGGAGGAAAAGATTATAAATATGTGTGCTTTTTAATTTTCTCTAAAATGTTACATCATTTTCCAATAAAGAAAAAAGCATTTTAAGTAGGAACCTTAAAACCAAGCATTTTAAGTAGGACCTGGGTCTCAACTTTTCCCTCCAGGGGCCCAAGACTTCCTGTGCCCAGTTCCTAAGGCTCCTGTGGCATCTGTTGGAGAAGGTGAATAGTATCCTGAACCCCTTAGTCAGGAGAACACATTCTAGAATCTAAAAGGTGCTGTCTTGATCAGATCAGACCCCAAGAGAACAGCGGTAGCCACCAATTGAATCAGATTCATTCATTCATGCAGGCATTCACTCATTCATCCATATACTTTTTGAATCACTGTTATACGCAAGGAACTTTCAAAGAATTACTCTGACCCAATGTATGAATTTGGAATAATCTCCAAAATACTATATAAGAAAGCAAGCTTCAGAACACTGTGTATAGAATTCTACTATTTGTATTAAAAATAGATATATAAATATACATATTTATAAACTTGTAAATGCATAGAATTGCTCTGAAAGGATACACAACATATAGATAACAGTGATTAACTCTGGAGAGGGGACTAGAGGCTGACCTCCATGGGGAAGCTTACCATTTATTGTATACCCTTTTGTATTGTGGAATGTCTTACCATGTATATGTACTAATTTTTCAAAACAAACAAACAAAAAATAAAAGAAATTGCCTGGTACTGAATATACAGTGGTGAACAGGACAGAGGTTCCTCAGTCTTGGGGAAGGCAAAGTTTTGAGCTTACTGGGCCACAATTATTAATTTTTTTAAAACCAGACTGTTTACATAAGTTAAGGGGAAAGTTCTTTCTACAACAATTAGCTTATAATAATTCAGCATATCATTTTACAGAGATAAAGCAGTTGGAAAATAAATACTAAGTAATTTGTCAAGTCTTAGAGTGTATTAAGTTGTAGTTTCTACAAGGGTAGGGATCTTATCTGTTTAATTTGATCAGTAGAGCATTCACTGCAGCATAATGTGCAGATAAACGCTTGTTACAGCAAGCATTTTCTGATGATGACAAATGATAGCACAACCATTTAAAAAAATCTTGCAAAAGAAAAGACCAGAAGATATTGGACTCTCTGTTCCCTGTGAGGGTTAGGCAACCTTTTCTAGATAGTCCTCAAAAAATGATGGTGTTCAAATGGCAAGGCAAATCCCAGCGAGAATGAAAGGTTGTAGAGATACCACATGTGTTTTGGAATGTCACAGCGTGATGCTCGAGGTCCTCCTTGGGGTGACAAGGCACAGATGGACTCCAAAGAGAACCTGGAACTTGGAGGGGCACCTCAACTGCATGGGAAGTAGGAAAACAAATATCTGGGGGGCTGCAAACCACTGACAAGCTGGCAGCCTGTCAAAGCAGCCTTGGTCACTAAGGAGCACAGTGGTTGACAGGCTTGACTCAGCACCATCACTACAGGTGGCCTCTGCACATCGTTTAACCTCTGTGAGCCTCGGTATTCTTCTCCGTAAAATGGAGGACAACTGTGAGATCTTTGTGAGGATTAAAGGAGAGAATCACCAGAAAGTGTTCAGCAAGATGCTGGGCACACAAGCAGGGCTTAAAATGCTATCTTCACTCTTACTAAAGAATGGCTAGGTGTCTGGGCCACTTCATAACTGCTCATCAGCATCTAAGTCCAAACAGCAGACAAAATGTGCTCCACCCTCCATGCCCTAAGATCAAGTAAAGATTTCCCCACATTCATATAGTGTTTTATAAACTAGAAAAGACTTTCACATTCATGAGTTCACAAAAGCCCGTGAAGCCAGTTGGATGGGAACTACTAACTGTATCGTGAAGGGGAGGAGAGAGTGAGGTTAAGGGATTTGTTAAGAGCTGGCTAAGGGCAGAATCCAGGCCAGGACCCAGGTTTTCTAGGGAGTGGCTCAACATTTTTCCAACTCATGTTCTTCCCAGGAAGATGTATATCTGGGGTCAGTACAGGTGGTCAAACCTGCAATTCTACCATCTCTGCCTGCTCTCCAGCTACCACTGTGTCTGAGCAGGAAGGGTTCAACCAGTCATTTCAAACCCTTCCATCAGCCTTCTCTGGAACCTGTTCCTGTGAACGGACCCAGGGTACAGGGATGGCTTCCTGCAACTAGAATTAGGCATGGGACAACAGCTACGGCAGGGCTAGGTCTGGCTTTGCAGGTAACTGGAAACACGCCTGGGTTGCCCCACTGCCAGTCTGGGAGACAGAGAGGTGGCAGCCTTGCCAGGAAGAGCAATTATTAAAAGGGTGCAAACAGTGAGAGTCTCTCTGAAAGTGAGGCAACCTTTCCCATGCCATTAGTATTTCCACTAAAAACTTGGCATTTGATAGAGGAAAAAAATGTATTTTTTTCAACTGTGAAAAGGCCAGGAATATTTATCTGACTTAATAATTTATAATTTATATTTAATGCCTCCTTGAAAGATGACCTCTAGGCACCCAGCTAGCACCCTCTTCCCTTTACTCTACTAGATCCTGCTGGGCCCAGCCCCATGCCACCTGGGTTAGAGGTCACAGGACACCTCCACACAGCCTGTTCCTCCTGCTTGGGTGGGCCCTGACTCCACCATCAGTGAAAAGACAGCCAGTCTTCCAAGTCTAATCCCAGTTCTGCCACATCTGAGTTCTCTGTGGCAGCAGCAATGCTGTAAGAAACAAGAAACCTCTTGAATGCTATACGAAAATTATAAAATTCCTCTTCTCCACCCCCTTTTCCCTTTTTACCAGTAAGGGGTTCTGTTAGGTTGAAAATCATGTGAAGGACAGATGAAGGTGCCCAGAAAATTTCGATAGGCCCTAAAGCCAATGCCACTAGCCTAGGGGAGATCTTAGAGGTCTCCACATGGTGGAGTCCCTCCCCTCACCCCTTCAGAAGGTCTCTAGAGAACTAAAAAGTACAGGGCTCCTGGTTTCCTAACCACAAGCTCCAGAATCTAGAGAAGACCTTCCTTAGACAGTAGGAAGTGTTGTCCTCCCTCAGAGATGGGACAAACAGGGGAAGTCTGGGAAAGACCCTTGGGTGGAACAGGGTGGGGCCAGGCTCACTTGGAGAGGAATACAAGAGCCTACCTGCATGGTGAGAAGATTTTTTATTTGAAATATAGTCTGAGCAACATGAGTGTAGCCAAGAGGAGGAGGGGCTGGCCTGCCTGGGGCAGCAGCCTCTCAAATGGCACGAGAGCAGGAGTACAAATATTCCAATGTCTGTGTGCCCCAACCCCACCTGTCAGGAAAGGCAAAACGGCAGAACAAAGACCCACCCACAGCGCCTTCTCAAGGGGTCTGGCTCTTGGTGCCTGCCTGCCTTTGCTTGACCTCCTGCTCTCCCCAGGTTCCAATCAGAGGTGTGCAGCAGAGGTTTCTCCCACCCCACCCACAGAGACATGATGAGCCAGTGTGACAATTAGTTCTCAGGACTATTTTGAGAGAAAAGAATCAAAGACACGGAGGATGGGCAAGGCAATCAAGGGCTCTTGCCAAACCAGGCAAGGCAGAGCTCTCCCAGAGGGACTGTGTCAGCACCCCTCGTTTCCCTCCTTCTCAGGATCTAAAGGCAGGAAGGAGAGCTGGTGTCTGCAGGAAAATAGAGCTCTGAGGAGCGCCCTGGCTGAAGGCAGCAAGCGGGAACCTCCCAGAAGAGCACAGCCGCTGTGGTGTTCAAGCCTAGTTGACAGCATTGGGGTTGGGCCACATAAGCAGCCTGGGGTTGGAAGGACACAGACAAGAGATGGGGTACCAAAAAGCAGCACAAAGCCATAAATAACAGAAGCAAATTCAGAGCTGTGAGGGTCCTGGCCAACCCCACACTTCCTGGGGCTGGGGGATACCCAGCACTGGCAGCTCAGGGCAGACACTACTCCAGGGTACAACTGGCCACACTCACACCGGGGGCAGAGCCTTTTCTTTTCCACGGTCCGCACGGCAGGGGGAAGACGCTTTGGCGCCACCCCTGACTATGCACACTGCAAGGTCTCCAGTCACACCTGAGGGGATAGTGCGTGGCTGTCCTGGTCCTGAGAGGCCTGTGGTTGACTGTGATCATTGTGGCCACCATCGTCCTCAGGGGCCTGGCCCAGCAATCTCCTCACCTCTGGGTCAACCGACAAAGGCTCACCGGCACATTCTTCCAGTCCATTCTCTCTAGTCTCCATGGGCACCTCCTCCCCGGAGCCCTCCTCTGGCTCTGCCACCTCCACTGCCATCTCTGCTGCCACCACTTCCTCTTCCTCGTCCTCCTCCTGGTCTCTCACCTTGTGGACAATGAAGAGGTGACGGCTGAGGGAGCTGGCAGAGGTGTAGCACAAACCACAGAGGAGACATTGGGCTGTGGAGCTGTCCGCCTGGTGCTGAGGTATGTGGCTCTGAAACTCGAGCCCCGAGTCTGTGGCAAAACTACATTTCGCGCACTGAAAAAGGGACTTGTGCCTTTTGGTGGAAGGGACGGTTGCGCCATTGCTGGTGCCTGGAGCGTCCCGTAATCCACTGACTGGTCTTTTCAGATGGTTCACCTAAAAGGAGAGACAGCGTGAGCAGAGTCCAGGCCAAGCCCTGGACATGAGCCCCCAGATGTAACCATGAGTCCAAGGACTCAAAGAAAGCACCACCCAGGCCAGGGTCACCCCAAGCCCTGAATGCTGGTTTATGTTTGGTTTGTTTCAATTCTTTGTTTGTTTTGTAATGTAACATATGCATGTGTCACAATACTCTAAAGGCATGGGAAGGGTATAGAGACTATCCCACTCCCCAGGCCTGCTCTCCAAAGAACATTATTACCTGGGTTTGTGGCTCCTCCAAAAGGTATCCTATGCATATACAAAAACTATTGTCTTTTGCAAAATGATGGCACGCCATGCATACTTTTCTTTTTATTTTTGAAGCAGGGTCTCACTCTGTTGACCAGGCTGGTATGCAGAGGCACAATCACAGCTCACTGCATCCTTGACCTACTGGGCTTAAGCGATCCTCCCACCTCAACCTCATGAGTAGCTGGGACTACACCTGGCTAATTTTTTAATTTTATTTCATTTCATTTTTGAGACAGGGTCTCACTTTGTTACCCAGGCTAGAGTGCAGTGGCGTGATCACAGCTCACTGTAGTCTTGACCTCAGGACTTAAGTGATCCTCCCACCTCAGCCTCCTGAATAGATGGAACTATAGGTGCACACCACCACACCCAGCTAATAATTTATTTACTTATTTATTGTAGAGATAGAGTCTCCCTATGTTGCCCAGGCTGGTCTCGAACTCCTAGGCTCAAGTGATCCTTCCACCTTGGCCTCCCAAAGTGATGGGATTTACAGGCATGAGCCACCACACCTGGTATATGCATGCTTTTCTTCACCCTGTTTTGTTTTGTTTTGTTTTTACTTAACAACATATATTGGAGTGTGTCTCCATAGGAGAGACATAGAGACTTCATTCTTCTACAGGCACCACACTAACCCACTGTGGGAATGAGAAGTCCCCAATGGCTGACATTTAGCTGAGTTCCATCTTTGTTACTGCACACAGTGCTGCAGCAAACATCCTTTAGCAGAATTCTTTATGCCCAAGGCAAAAGATCTCTAATAGATAAATCCTAGAAGCAGAATTGCTGGATCAAAGGCTATGTGAATTTTGGGGGAAGGGAGGATGTGCATTTTACAATTGGACAGGTTTCGATACCCCCAGCTCCTATGCATGAAAGGGCCTTTGCCAACCACTGACTTGCCTAATCAGATGGTTCTGATCAGGCAAGAAAGTTTTAAGAATGCCCTGAAACTCCAGGCAGCTCTTAGGGCTTCCCAGACACACCTGACCCTTCTGTGGAACAGCCCCCCTACCATGGTATGGAGGGAGGCTGCAGTGAGGAGGAAAAACCAGGCTGCTCCAGAAGCTCACAAGAAATGAGAATAGGGCATGGAACAGGGATAAAGTCATAGGGCAAGGGGCCAGGTTAGCAGGTTCTAGGCCTGGCTCCTCCTGTAACTAGTGAGAAGGTTGGGGGATAAGTTGGTCAAACATCATTATCCTCATCTGACAAGGTAGTCCTACATGCCTCAGGACTGCTGTGAGACAGAAAGAGAATGGTACGTGTGAAAATGTACCAATGTCCACAGAGCACAGCACACTCCTACAGAGGGGGCCATGGTGACAGGAAAGCAACAGTAACAAAAGGCTGACAGGCCACCTTATGGGTCTTTGTCCTTATCCCCTACTTGTGTCCAGTGCCAGGTGGGTCACACAGGACTAGAGAGTGACCCACATTGAGGGAAGCTGTCACTCTGGTTGCTCCATGGCCGCAACAGGAGCCTTCCTAATGCCCTTCCAGCTCCAAGCCTCACTGAGCAGCCAGCTCCAGTGGGCAGGGGGCCCACACTCACCTGAGGGGAATGTCCACCTGGAGGTTTGACTTTGGACGTTTGGCTCAAATCAGGGTTTCTGATGCCATGCATAAGGCTGATGTGGCTCTCCAGGAGGGAGGGCCGAGGAAAGCTGGGGCTGTCCTCTGTGCAGTACCTGCAGAAGCACAGCAGAGAGGTCAGGTAAGTGCCTGGGCTGCAGGCTCCCTCAGTGCTATTCACACCAAGGCCAGGAGGGAGAGAGTCTGGAGCAGATTCCTGGGCTGGCTGGTGCTGGGATCCCCAGAGAGATCCAGCCAGCAGGTCAGCCGAGGTGGCAGACAATAGCACGTTAGAATACTTGCATTCTTGACACCTGGCCCTCAGCCACAATCTCCCTGAACACTCCCTGATGTCACCGCCCACAGACCCAAGTGCTAGGGTAGTAGTCATAGTGAAAGGGCCTGGGTATATCCTAAGGTACAGGCAGACGGTGTAGAAGCCTTTCAGTCCCAGGGGTGCATGGTCACATCACCATCCCTCCTCCTAAACCTCAGGGTGCTTCGTGACTGATGGGCTGTGCAGTCCTGGGCTAGAAAGTGACGCGGCAGGGCTCAGGAGCTACCAGGTTCTGGAAGCTGATTTCTGACCTGCCCCAGATTTCTGACTTAGCTGCCATTTCTTCCAGTTGGAAATCCCTTGTCTCTTGTCTTAGACACCTGATCTTGCAGCAGAGAAAAGCCCCAGTGGTGCCATGGACAGAGTCTTTTGAACCTCAGGCCTCCTCACTACTATACCCAGGGACTCACCCACAGGTGTAGACCTTCTTTACTGTGTCATGGTTGTTGCGGATGTGTTTGCGCAGGCTGTTGGGGGTGTGGAAGGATAGTTCACACTGCCGGCACGGGTACCGCTTCAATGTCTGAGGAAGGAGGTGGCAACACACAAAGCATCAGAACTGTAAGATAGTTCTGGGTGCATCTTTCTTCTCAGATGCTATAGGCAGAAAGGAGGATAATCCCAAAGACCTCAAGATCTGTGGTACCCACGCTGCCCAAAGCACCAGGAACACTAGGAGTTCTGGCCTCACAGAAAGAAGTCCAGAGGACTGGGCTCTGCATTGTGACTGTGTGGCTGCACTTACCCGACCGTGGCTCTTTTTCATGTGGGACACATAGCTCTCCCGATCTGGAACCCACTCCTGGCACTCCTGGCAGGTCCAGCCAGTGTTCCTCAGCCGAGGCCTGGCTTCCACCCTGCGGTGGGCTTCAGGCCTACCCCAGCGGCCAGAAGGCAGGGAGCTGCTCCGAGCAGCCACACTAGTGGCTGGGGGCTCAGTGGGAACTCGAGAGCTGGGGCGGCTTGAGGATGTGTCCACTGAAGACTGGAGGCTTGACAGCTCATCCACATTTCGGGGAACACCGTGAGTGCTCTGGGGATGGGGAGAGCGATTACTGACTGGGCAAGGGGAAAGACGCACAGAGTCAGACCCCCAACCTGAGGCATGTGCCCTCCTCCCCAGCCTCCTCCCACAAGGCATCCCACCTTGACATGTTGCATCAACTCCGGCTTTTGCACGAACAAGAGTGGGCACTCAGGGCACTTGAAGACGCCCACCTGCGTCTTGCTGACATTCTGGTAAAAATGCTGCTGAATGTGCCTCTTCTTATTGAAGACCATTTCACAGGAGCACTTATAAATGAGCCTGATGAGACAAGCCCCAGGGTGTGAGGTGGCCAAGGCACCACGCAGCCCCTCCACCCATCTCTGCTCTCTCTGAACCAGGGTCAAGTTTGGGAAAGCACTACCTCAAGCCAATGTGGATGCTCCCCTGCCTCAGGACATCCTTAGTATGACCCCAGGCACCTCTGCCACTAACCCTAGCTCCCTCACCCATTCCTATGCCACCTACTACAGCACCCAGGCTACTCCTCTCTGCCCCACAGGGCCTGCTGGCCCTGGAGCTGCACTCACTGGGAGGGTCTGTGGGGCTGGGTGGGGTGCTGGGTGGCACTGTGGTCCGCGGTGCTGCTGGCAGTCTTGAAGGCCATGGGGCAGAATGCACATTTGTGGAAAACCTGGCAGTGTCGCTCCTGGATATGGCTTTTCAGCAAGGCCAAGGTCAGGTGGACGACACCACAGTGGATGCACCTAGACAAAAGTGGGGTAGTGTGGGTGGAGTAGAGGGAGTACCAGACCGAGAGGAGGTGCTGCAAGAGGAAGGATGGAGAAGAGGAACAGAGCTATCCAGGCACCTTCTCCCTCCCTCAATCACTCAGACTTCCACCCTCCACAAGTACATCCTGAGGGTCTGCTTGCTACAGTCTGGCACAATGTGGCCACACAGGGGCCCCCAAGCCCAAGGCCATGCCTTGTACAGAAGGGAGAAACCCCAACCTTCCCTGCACTGGCCAGAGGATATTCTGCCAACCAAAAACCTGAGCCCACCTAAGAGAAGTCGGTAGAAGTGGAGAGGGAAGAAAATGGTTCAATAATGGCATAAACAGTATTTAAGTGTGAGACAACTGCAGAAGTCCAAGAAATTCCAAAGGAGGCTGCACAAAACCCATGCCTTTCCACAGGCTGGTGGTACGAGTAAGCAGGGATGGCCACTTAACAAACCATACAGTCAGGCAATGCTATGCTCACCAAAACAACTACATTAAAACAACCCTTAAAGACCAGGAAGAAATACTCCATAGTGTTGTTCACTGGAACTTGCTGTGATGAAGGAATGGTCAATAGTTCCACTGGGGCAGGCACAGTAGGTCACGCCTGTAATCCAAGCACTTGGGGAGGCCGAGGAGGGTAGACCACATGAGACCAGAAGTTCAAGATGAGACATGGCTGACATGGCAAAACCCCATCTCTACTAAAAACACAAAAATTAGCTGGGCATGGTGGCCCGTGCCTGTAATCCCAGCTACTCAGGTGGCTGAGGCAGGAGAATCGCTTGAACTCGGGAGGCAGAGGTTGCAGTAAGCCAAGCTTGTGCCACTGCATTCCAGTCTGGGCGACAGAGCGAGAACCTGTCCCCTGGTTGGGGGGAGAGGGGGGAAGCTCCACTGTTCATGTGGCCATGTGGCTATTTAAATTAACAAAATAAAATAAAAATTCAGTTCCTTAGTTGCACTGGCCAAATTTCAGGTACCCAGTAGCCACAAATGGCTGGTACTATACTCTACTGGACCACGTAGCTCAAAAGTGCTGTGATATCTTCTTGGTGGAACTATGGGGATAACTTTTCATTTCTTTTTCTCCCTATCAATTTGTGTTTTCCGAGTTTTGTTTGGTGGATATTTTTTTTTTTACAATGCATAAATAAGATATACAATTGTCTTAAACCATTTTTCTGAAATTGAGGCCATACGGAACTTGTTTCAACTTCACAACATCTCTCTATAAATACTGCCTTCCCTTTTTTTGATATCGGAGAATAATATGACCTTTCTCCATGTCAACCTGCATCCATAAGATTACTAGTCTCTTGGCCAGGCGCGGTGGCTCATGTCTGTAATCCCAGCACTTTGGGACGCCGAGGTGGGTGGATTACGAGGTCAGGAGATCGAGACCATCCTGGCAAACACAGTGAAACCCCGTCTCTACTAAAAATACAAATAAAAAAATTAGCCAGGCGTGGTGGCGGGCGCCTGTAGTCCCAGCTTCTCAGGAGGCTGAGGCAGGAGAATGGCGTGAACCCGGGAGGCGACGGAGCTTGCAGTGAGCGGAGATTGTGCCACTGCACTCCAGCCTGGGCGACAGAGCGAGACTCCGTCTAAAAAAAAAAAAAAAAATTACTAGTCCCTCTCTTGTGTTCGGTCTTTCCTCCTGCCTACGAACACACACAGGTCTCCCCTACATGAGGAAACATCTTTCCCCTCTCTGCTATTTCTTTTTATCTTCCTTTTGTTGCAATACTGTCTGCCCTCATAATATTGACATCCCCATAGGCACTAAAGAGAGGCAGCTGCTTTGCTAAAATAAAAGGCATGCCTTCATTTAAGAATTCTTTGACTCCTGAATGTTACCCTTCATTTTACTACATATATATATATGTATTTTTTTTTTTTTTTTTTTTTTGGACACAGAGTCTTGCTCTGTCACCCAGATTGGAGTACAGGGGCACAATCTTGGCTCACTGCAACCTCCGCCTCCTGGTTTCAAGTGATTCTCCTATCTCAGCCTCCTAAGTAGCTGGGATTACAGGCACCTGCCACCACACCCAGTTTACTTCTGTATTTTTAGTAGAGACGGGGTTTCATCATGTTGGCCAGGCTGGTCTTGAACTCCTGACCTCAGGTGATCCACCGACTTCAGCCTCCCAAATTGCTGGGATTATAGGTGTGATACATTTTCACAGTCCACATAAATCAGCAAAGAATCCTGAACAATCTTTTTTCTTCCTTTTATGTATCGGAAGGGAAGGGTAGAGAATCACCTTCGAAAATTTAATTAGCAATGAAGAGCAGCCCACAGAATCAGAAAGCTTTTTGCAGTGAACTCCATAGAGCATTCATTACTAAATTTGTGTATGCTTTAAATTAAGGCTTCTATACAAGCTACTTACTTAATTTTCCTTTCTCTCCTGCTAAACAGAAGAGTGAAACCAACTTCTAGCACACACAAGTATTTCCACACTACAAAGTATTATGAGGAGAAAAAAGTACGTAATTCCACATTCATCCAAAGTGGCCAAGTACACCTGATATGTGTAAAGAATCTCTTAAGTGGCTTTATTTGTGTCATTTGACCAAACTCCTGCAGAAATAGTAGAAATATATCCTTCTCGAATGCTATTGAAAATTCCTTCTATGTATCTTGTAGACATTTCTTTGAGAAACCTCACTGAAAGTGAGAACACATGCAAAGTACCCTCAATGAAGGACTGAATCCAACGGGGTTTACAAGTTGATGAGAAAGTGTGCAGAAAAGAGTGCCAACCATATGACACTGCACTTGACCACAGCTTAAGAGAAAATAGACAATTATAGAATCACATGTTGTGAAATATGTAGTTTTAGAAAAGATAAACATAAAGTATTTAACTTTGTTAATAATCATAAATAAGAAAATAACATTAAAACAGTCTAAACTTGCTTCCTTATGACATCATTAGCCACTCTCCAAATTATTAATAAAGAACAGAATAATTTATAAAATTCTGAAATATATGTGTATGCATATTTTACATAAAATACATATAAATTATATATATATTTATATTATATAAATAACCACATATAGAGATTTTTACATCATCAAGTAAAAGCAAAAATAATATAAAACATAAAATAATATTGTAAAACTCTGTAGCAGAGTTCAATAAAATGGAACATAGGTATCTTGAGAATGTACTAAAAAAATTAACATACACAGAATGGGAGAAAATATTAGCAAATCTGACAAGGAACTTGTATTCAGAAGATATAAAAAACTCTTACAACTCAATTATAAGATGTCAAATAACCCAATTCAGAAGTGTGCAAATGATCTGAATAGACATTTCTCCAAAGAAGATGGAGTCCAGGCCGGGCACAGTGGCTCACGCCTGTAATCCCAGCACTTTGGGAGGCCGAGGTCGGGGGATCACCTGAGGTCAGGAGTTCAAGACCAGTCTGGCCAAAATGGTGAAACCCCATCTCTGCCAAAAATACAAAAATTAGCCGGGCATGGTGGTGGGCGCCTGTAATCCCAGCTACTCAGGAGGCTGAGGCAGGAGAAGTGCTTGAACCCGGGGAGGGGCGGAGGTTGCAGTGAGCCGAGATAGTGCCACTGTACTCCAGCCTGGTCAACAGAGTGAGACTCTGTCTCAAAAAAAAAAAAAGATGGAGTCCAATAAGCACATGATCAACACCGTTAGTTAACCACCAGGGAAACAAGATTCCATTTCATACCCATAAGGATGGTTACAATCAAGAAGACAATAACAAGTGTTGACAAGGGTGTATAGAAACCAAAACCTTCATACAGTGCTGGTGGGAATGTAAAAACGGTGCAGTCACTTTGGGAAACAGTCTGACAGTTTCTCAAAAAGTTAAACAGGGTTACTATTTTTTTTCCTTTTTAAAAATTATATTTTAAGTTCTGGGATACATGTGCAGAATGTGCAGGTTTGTTACATAGGTATACAAGAGCCATGGTGGTTTGCTGCACCCATCAACCCATCACCTACATTAGGTATTTCTCCTAATGCTATTCCTCCCCAATGCCCCACCCCCTGACAGGCCCTGGTGTGTGATATTCCCCTCCCTATAGAGTTACTATCTGACCCAGCTATTCTACTCCTAGGTATACAAAGCAACTGAAAACATATCCATATGATAACTTGTACATGAATGTTCTTCAGCAGCATTATTCATATTATTCATTATTCATGAAGCCAAAAGGTAGAACCAATCCAAAGGTCCATCAGCTGACAAATGGATAAACAAAACATGGTATATCCCCACAATGCAATCTCATTCAGCCATAATAAGGAATGAAATACTGATATATGCTACAACATGGATGAACCTTGCAAATACTATGCTAATATTATATAATTCCACTTATATGACATGTCCAGAAGAGCTATGAGACAGAAAGTAAATTAGTGATTGCCTAGGGTTACGGGGATGAAAGAAGTGGTGGATAGGAAGTTTCTTCTTGGATAGTAAAAATGCTCTAAAACTGTAGTGATTGCACAACTCTGTTATGAAGACTGCAGTGTTGTGTATGTCTTCTGACTTCAACTGCAGATCACTGAAAATTTTAATATCACTATCTTCAGTAATCCCTTTAGCTGAATCACAATACATTTGGTCTGGCATTCCTTACAAAAAGGTTTGATAAACTGAATTGCTTTTGAGATATTTCTTTTTACTTGTACATAAGAAAATATGTAATTAAAAATGAAAAGTATTAATCCATCCATACAACTAAAAATTTCTTGGGCCAGGTGCAGTGGCTCATGCCTGTAGTCCCAGCACTTTGGGAGGCCAAGCCAGGTGGATCACCTGAGGTCAGGAGTTTGAGACCAGCCTGGCCATCATGGTGAAATCCCATCCCTACTAAAAATACAAAAATTAGCCAAGCATGGTGGCACATGCCTATAATCCCAGCTACTCAGGGGACTGAGGCAGGAGAATCGCTTGAACCCGAGAGGCGGAGATTGCAGTGAGCCAAGATGTTGCCACTGCACTCCAGCCTGGGTAACAGAGAGAGACTCCATCTAAAAAAAGAAAAAGAAAAAAAAAAATTCTTGGATTCAAGATTCAAAGATAAATATTTAAGTGTTGATTGTATTACTATTGGATTGGATTTGATCTTAGAACAAGCAGCATACACTTAAATCAAGGCTAGAAAGGTATTTTTAAGTGTTACAGGATACTGTAGAAACATACTCAGATGTTTGGTGTAAAATGTAGCCTGGGATGTTGCCAAGCAATGCTCTTCAGCAACTTGGTGGTAAGTGCTTTGTATAATCCTGTCTTAGGTTTGTCTTGTTTTTAATGTACTTTAGATACTCCATCCTCCATAAGATGAAAAAGAAATCAGTCTACATTTTTAAATGTTTATACCAGCCAGGTGCAGTGGCTCACGCCTGTAATCCCAACACCTTGGGGAGTTGAGGTGGGAGGATTGCTTGAGCCCAGGAGTTCTGCAACCAGCCTGGGCAACACGGTGAAATCCTGTTTCTACAAAAAGCACAAAAAGTTAGCCAGGCATGGTGGTGCGTGCCTGTAGTCCCAGCTACCTGGGAGGCCGAGATGGGAGGATCACCTGAGCTCGGGAGGTCAAGGCTGCAGTGAGCCACGATCATACCACTGCCCTTCAGCCTGGGTGACAGTGAGACCCTGTCTCAAAAAAATATAAAAATAAAATGTTAGTCGGGCGCGGTGGCTCAAGCCTGTAATCCCAGCACTTTGGGAGGCCGAGATGGGCGGATCACAAGATCAGGAGATCGAGACCATCCTGGCGAACACAGTGAAACCCCGTCTCTACTAAAAATACAAAAAACTAGCCGGGCGAGGTGGCGGGCGCCTGTAGTCCCAGCTACTTGGGAGGCTGAGGCAGGAGAATGGCGGGAACCCGGGAGGCGGAGCTTGCAGTGAGCTGAGATCCGGCCACTGCACTCCAGCCTGGGCGACAGAGCAAGACTCCGCCTCAAAAAAAAAAAAAATAAAAAAAATAAAATGTTTACCCCAAGTCAGCAATGTGGGAGTCACTGCAAAACTTTAATATATGTGTTAGCTTCCCAGAATGATCTTTCTAAAACACACTAGCCAGATTACTACCCTGCTGCAAATCTTTCTGTAGCTCCTCAATGTCCACTGGAAAATGCCCAAATGCCTGCCAAGAAATATAAGGTCTTGCATAGCCTCGCCTTGCCTCTGCCAAACTCCTCATCCCTCATTTCACATAAAAGCTATTATCAAATCTTGATGCTTCTTCCTAAACCCCTCTCAAATCTACCTTCTCTCCATTCCCACGATCATAGCTTCAGTGAAGCCCTCAGCATCTCATCTGGATCATCACACTTGCCTTTCAAGAAGTCTTCAGTCTCTCCCCTCACTAATATATGTATTTGCTTCCCAGAATGATCTTTCTAAAATACACTAGCCAAATCACTTCTCTGCTGCAAATTTTTCTGTAGCTCCTCACTGTCCATTGGATAAAGTCCAAATGTCTGCCAAGAAATACAAGGTCTTGCACGGCCTGGCCTCTGCCAACTCCCTAGTCTCATTTCTCCCCACTCCCACAATTCATACTGACATTCCTCTATATAACCATACTCATCATTCCTGACACCCCTTTTGTGTATGCTGGTATTCCTGCTCAGGCCCTTGCCAGGTATGGTTTCCCCTTCTTCTGCCTGAAAATCTCCTAATATCTCCTTGAGGAAGCCTTCCTGACCATTTCTCTATTGTGGGACTTAGCACTCTGAGTTATAATTACTTATGTTCTTATGTTTGTAACCTACGAGGGCAAGCGCTGTTTCTTAATCATTTTTGTATCCTTAGTGTCTAACACAATGCTAAAGACAATAATAAGTACACACAAAAGTCAAATGAACTTAAAACCAAAAAAAATTTAATGTCAAATAGCAGAAAACAAATTACAGATCAATGAACTCTAGAGGGAAGCTTTTTCCCTCACTTTGATCTTTTTCCTGAAAACGACTTCTTGCTTATGTTTGACACAAAGGAGGAGATTCCATTTAAAATAAGAGTTTTCTTGATTTTACCAAGAGGCTGATCCTTTCTTCCAGTCTCAGGTTTTGCCTATTTTGCCACAAACTGACAAAAATTAACAAAAAGAAAGATACTAAAGCCCTTTGAGTTTGGCATCTTGCAGCCCCATTTGTTAAAACCTGCAAACATTTCCAAGTACTGTAATTAGTACATTCATTAATGAAACAGTACTTTACATTTAATGTGCCGAACGTGATAACTTTGTGAGCAAATTAAACGTATATACTTTTAAAAACCAAATAGATAGACAAAGTATTATATGTATTCTAATCTCCCCAAAACCTCAAAGCTAATTTTTTAATATTTAAGTTTTTTAAACTCCTTATTCTTCTCTCTCTTGCTCTTCCCGTCTGCTACCAAATAAAAAATGTCTGTCCACATACCATACAATGCTCTTGTCCTGTTAGACTGGAACTCAAGCCTCTTAAGACCAAAACTATCTGAAATGAGTTCTGGTTTAGGAAAAGGACCAGCCATTGGGCAATACCAGGACAGCAAGCCAGGCAGCACCCACCTGTAGCCCACCTTGCGGGCATAGTGCAGGCAATTCTCCTTTACATGGGTCTGGAAGTAGGCAGAGCGGCAGAGGACCCCACACTCCGGGCAGCAGTAGGGGGACTTGTGTGCGTGAATCCGCTGGTGGGCACAGAAACTGCACTGGTTGGGCAGCAGCATCTGGCATACCTGGCAGGTCTAGGAAAGAACACCAAGAAAGCAGATCATGCAGGAGCCATAGGCCTGTGGCTCTCCAACAGGGGCTGTCTGGCTTTCTAGCACATGGGTCAGAATAACCCCTTCCCCCAACCACTCTCTCTTCCAACTCTCTGGGACACTTCTGACACCCCTAGACCTCATTTCGAATGCTGATACTGATACCCAAGAAAGCTTTGTCTGACACCCTATTAATTGGAGACAGACCTGACACTATTCTCTCAAAGACCAGTTCTGCCCCTAGGACTGTTTCTTTCCTGTGGCTTAGCAGAGGATCAGCTTTTCCTTTGCAGAGGCCGAAAGCACGTCTTGAATTCTAAGACCTCACTGCACTGCTAGACCCACCAGGGTCTCTGTCAGAGCTCAGTAGAGGCAGTTCTTGCCATCTACCCCCAACACTGGCCTGATAGAGACCTGCTCAGCACCTCTAGTCAGGTAGTTCAGTGACTTCCAAAGTGGATCTGAGACCACCCTGACTGGTACTCAGAAGGCTCTCAATATAGACTGACTGAATAGTCTTGTCAGTTTCCATTGCTCTAGTCCTATTTGCCAACTCTGGGGGGTAGGAGAGTTGCGGGGGTGGGGGTGGGGGTGGGATGGGGGGCAGGGGTTCCCTGAGCCACAGCTAAGCAAATACACCCACAGACAAGGGCAGATTAGGTAGCAGCTCCTTTGTTCCCAGCCCCAGGAGAAAACCAGGGGAAGTACAAGTCCTACAACCAGACTCATTGAGCTCTGATGGGCAGAGCTCTGACAAGCAGCCAGCCCAGAGGGAAAAAGTAAAAGACTTAGCTGGTGCCTGCATGCTGGAGAGGCCCTTCTTAACTTCTTAGTAAAGGGGATACCTGTCCTACTCACAGAGGGAGACACTGATGTGGGGTCAAAGGAGTTGCCTAGAGGGATACAGAAGCCAGCTCGAAGGGGCTGCCACTGACCTGCCACTGATAGGATAACATGAGCATTAAAAAGAATAACTGAATATGTAAATACACTGAATATATAAAAACAATGAGCCATTACAACATAAAACTAATAGAGGAGGTAACCTCAAATATACTAGGATGGCTACCGTTTGAAAGAACACAAAATAAGTGCTGGAGAGGATATGGAGAAACTGGAACACTTGGGCACTGTTGGTGGGAATATAAAATGGTGCATCTACTGTGGAAAATAGTACAGTGGTATCTCAGAAAATTAAACACAGAAGTACCATATGATCCAGCAATGCCACTTCTGAGTGTGTACCCAAAAGACTTAAAAGCAAGGTCTCGAGTGCCGGGCGCGGTGGCTCAAGCCTGTAATCCCAGCACTTTGGGAGGCCGAGACGGGCGGATCACGAGGTCAGGAGATCGAGACCATCCTGGCTAATACGGTGAAACCCCGTCTCTACTAAAAAATACAAAAAACTAGCCGGGCGACGAGGCGGGCGCCTGTAGTCCCAGCTACTCGGGAGGCTGAGACAGGAGAATGGCGTGAACCCGGGAGGCGGAGCTTGCAGTGAGCTGAGAGCCGGCCACTGCACTCCAGCCTGGGTGGCAGAGCAAGACTCCGTCTCAAAAAAAAAAAAAAAAAAGCAAGGTCTCAAAGATATATACTTTTATGCTCATGTTCATAGCAACATTGTTCACAATAGCTAAGACGTGGGAATAACCCAAGTATCCATCAACGGATGAAAGGAAAACAAAATGTGTTATATACACACAATGGAATATTATTCAGCCTTAAAACAAGAAGGAAATTTTTTTTTTTTTTTTTTTTTTTTTTGAGACAGGGTCTGTGTCGCCCAGACTAAAGCGCAGTGGCACGATCTTGGCTCACCACAGCCTCCACCTCCCAGGCTCAAGCAATTCTCCTGCCTCAGCCTCCCGAGTTGCTGGGATTACAGGCACATACCACTACTGCCTGGCTGATTTCTGTTTTTTAGTTTTCCAGTTTTTTTTTTTTTTTTTTTGTATTTTTAATAGAGACAGGGTTTTACCATGTTGGCCAGGCTGATCTTGAACTTCTGACCTCAAATGATCCCCCCACCTCATCCACCCAAAGTGCTGGGCTTACAGGCATGAGCCACCGCGCCCAGCCAAAAAAGAAGGAGATTGTGACATATGCTACAACACAGACGAACCTTGAGGACATGCTAAATGGAAAAGCCAGTCACAAAAAGACAAATGCTGTGTGATTCCACTTGTATGAGATCCTAAAATAGTCAAACTCCTAGAGACAGAAAACATAAGGGTGGTTGCCAGGGCTTAGGAGGAGGAAGATAAATGTGGAATTGTTTTTTGTTTGTTTGTTTCTTTTTTAAAATGAACACAGGGTTTCAGTTTTGCAACATGAAGAGTTCTGGAGACTGGTTTCACAACAATGTGAATATACCTGACATCAACACTACTGAACTGTACACATCAAAATTATTGTAATGGGAAATTTTACGTTACATGTATTTTACCACAATTTTTTAAAAATAGAAGAGGGACTCTCAGAATACCAATTGAGATTTTCAGGGTATCAACTCACAACTCTGAGAACTATTAATTAAAAGAAACAAATTATCCCATTTTCCAACATAAACTATATTTTAGAGTAACCAAAGAGCCCTCATGGAAGCAAAAAAGATACTTTATACAGAAATCTAGCTAATAAATGAGAAAGAAACAAAGAATTAGAAAAACATCCTTTGAAACTCAATAAAATTAGACTCAAGCAGTGATTACTGATGGATAATGAGGTAAAAGGTGGGGAGCTTTACATGGAAGGGATCAGAATATTATCACCTAAATTCACTCTCATCAATTCAGCATCATTAAAAGCGAGACAATCAGGCACTTTGTGCCTCCTTAAGTTATGAAACAGGAAGAACACAGCACCCTCCACTCCCACCCTCCATCAAAACTGACCTGAATCTAATCAAGTCTTTACTGCTAACTTCCAGTCTACAGAAAAAAATATGGGACATGGAGGAAAAAATTCCTTGCATGAGGAAGTAATCAGCAAAACTCAAAGTTCTGGAAAACTTAGGAAGCAATCAGTTAAACCCAGAATTGTTCTGGAAAATGCTCAGAACACATGACCCAGTTTCTTCAACAAGTCAATGGCATGAAAAGAGGGTGTCTACTAGGATGGAGTGGGAAGAGGTACTGTTCCAGACTGAGCTATTTATTAAACACAAACAAATGTGATGTGTGGCCCCATGTTCAGATCCTGACTCAAAATAATCCCAACTGTAAAAAGACATTTTTTGACATAACTGGAGAAATCTGAATATGAACATATAGTAGGTAATGTTAAGGGATTGTTATTAATTGTGTTGGGTGGAATGACAATATCCATCTGGCTGACATCCTGCCCCACCAACGTAGCTTGGAAAGCAAGAGGAAGGATAAAAGACTCCCTGGGTCACTACAGAGGGAGGCATGATCCATTCAGGGGCAGACTCCCAGGAAGAAGATGGAAAGCTCAAACCAATGCTGTTCCCGCAGTCCCTGCTGTGGTGTGGAACCCAACCTATCTGTCCACCCCCTGCCCTGGACACGTGGGCTGAAGCTAGGTACTGTCCTGTGGAAAACCCAAGCCTAGTTTTTAATCCCATCGCTCAGGCTTCACCCTTTCCCTGAGGCTCAGAAGCCAGTGGCAAGAGGTTTTGTGAGGGATTTGGAGCTGGCTGAGAGAGGCCTGATAGCCTTCTGTGTACTCCTTCCCTTCCTGTTGGCCGGTGCTCTTCTCCAGCTCCCACTAGGGCAGAATGACACAGAGAGGATGTAAGATGAGAAAGATGCCATGCCAGCCTGGGATCCTACATCCAGACCTCTGCCTCCTCAAATTTTAGAAGATGACCAGGAGGCCCGGTGTGATGGCTCATGCCTGTAATCCCACCACTTTGGGGAGCCGAGGCAGGTGGATCACTTGAGGTCAGAAGTTCAAGACCAGCCTGGGCAAACATGGCAAAACTCCATCTCTACTAAAAATACAAAAATTAGCCAGGCATGGTGGCGCACACCTGTAGTCCCAGCTACTCTGGAGGCTGAGGCAGGAGAATCACTTGAACCTAGGAGGCAGAGGTTGCAGTGGGCCAAGATCGTACCACTGCACTCCATTCTGGGTGACAAAGCAAGACTCCATCTCACCCAAAAAAAAAAAAAAAAGAAGATATGTAAGGACCAGTGTGAAAAACTCCCAGGCCCAGGCATCAGATCTCCACTGCCAAGGGTCCTCATGGCCCCTTGACTCAGATAAAATAAACCTGGCCCAACTCAACCATGCTGGGGCAGCAAGAACACTGAAGCACCAGGGGAAGAGACCCAGAGTGACCACACCCCATCTGACGCATCAGAAGAAAAACGCAAACTGAAATAGAGCAGGAGAAGATGAGAAGCCATAGTGGGATCCTATAGAACCTTCTGGCCCTTTTGGGGGGCTGAGTCCTCCACAGAAGCCCTACAGGTCCACCAAACTCAACCTCTGACCTCTACCCTAATATTCCCAAGACCAGCCTCATGCATAACAATTTCCTCTTCTTCAAACCCATTCTGCTCTCTCATATTCCTTTGCTCTCTATACTCAGAACACCCTTGCCCCTCCTACTCCTCCAAACTCATCCTTGCAAGCCCAACTTAAATGTCACCTCCACGCAGCATCTTCCTCATGCATGGAGTCATCATGAATTAGTCCCTCTGAAGCACTCTACGCAATCAGGTTTATAACCTTGGTTTAGCCCCACTCAGTCGGCCACATATTGTAGCTGTTTGGGTGGTGACCACTGCCCTTGCTAGGCCACTGTGAGCTCCTAAAGGTGAGGCTCCCTTCTGCAGGCATCCCCTGGTTGGCACAGACCGCCAGCCCATGCACAGTGGGCACTCAGGGAACACATGCAAAGCTCATCAGCTACCAACACATGCACAGACCCCTGGCTGAACTGAAGCAAAAAGAGCTGTTTTGCTTTCCTCCCACCAGGCCTCTGTAGCACCAGCTTAGGGAAGCACCATGAGGGGTGGGTTTGGCTGTGTCATGAAGCGAACCACCTTCTGGAGGCCTCCTTCTTCAGGGAAACCACTAACACATAACACAGACACAGAAGGTGCCAAAGGGTATTCTCAGTGCAGAAGGCTTTTTTTTTTTTTTTTTTTTTAATGAATCTCATCAAGCATAACCAAGAATCAAAACAAGCAGATAAACACAGTTGCTTTCCTGGAGTGGTGAGAATGCAGTTGAAAGAAGGAGGCTCCAAAAACCTCTGCCACAGGCCCCACATGTCTGTCCACTCTCCTTCCTTCTCTACCCCAGCCCTGCCATTGGCCCTACTGCAGTTTCCACAAAAGGACTGCAAAAACGGCTATGTCACTGGACTGCAAAAACAGCTGTGTCACTGCAGGTCAGAACAACAACTTATTAAAGACACAGTTCTTTGGCTGGGCACCGTGGCTCACACCTATAATCCCCACACTCTGGGAAGCCAAGGTGGGCAGATCACTTGAGGCCAGGAGTTCAAGAACAGCCTAGGCAACATGGTGAAACCCTGTCTCTACTAAAAACATAAAAATTAGCTAGGCCTGGTGGTGCACGCCTATAGCCCCAGCTACTTGGGGAGGCTGAGGCACAAGAATCTCTTGAACCCCGGAGGCAGAGGTTGCAGTGAGCTGAGATCCCACCAGTGTACTCCAGCCTGGGTGACAGAGTGAGACTCTGTCTCAAGTGAAAAAAAAAAGACAAAGGTCTTAGAACAGACTGAGGTGCAGGGGCAGTGACTCACCTATCTCTGCCCCCAAGTTCCTTGGTCACATGCTAAGACTGTGCTGACACCTGCCAGAGACCAGAGGGAGATCATGCAGTAAAGACCTATCTCCAGCCTGACACTTGACAGACCCTTTGAGGGGAAGCTAAATGGAAATGGGACATGTCCATAAATAAACTTGCTAATTTAGGGTCTCACCTCAGTAATGGGCAGGACACCTTTTCCAACAAACACCAAGCACTAAATATTCAGGCAGACGTCCTCTTCTAAGACTCATAAGATTCCATCACTGCCCCCATATCAATGAGCTTTCCTCTCCATGCCCAGTCATGGAACCTGTGTGAGCCAGGGGCCCAATACCCATAACAGTGAGGGTCTGCTTACCAGCCCCTCTGTCTCCTCTGTTGTCCTCTGGAAATGTGCAGCCAGGACCATGTAGTCCCGCATCTGCTTGTGACATTCAAGACACTTGATTGAGTACCGGATGAGCCTCACAGGGTCTGGGTAGAGTGGCAAGGCTGGAGGAGGAGGACTGGCACTGCCCGAAGTGAGACCATGTTTGGGAGATGATGAAGGGGCTGGGGCTGCTGGTGCCGTGGAGTTCACAGGGGCCGACACGAACATTTGGTCTGCAGAGATGGGCTTCACCATCAGCTGGGAACACTGCATGACGAGCCCCTTGCTCTTGTGGTCACGGGCATGCCGGAGCAGGCTGCACTTGTTGAAGAAGAGCAGTGTCTTGGAGCACAGTGTGCACAGTACCTCAATGTGGACGCTCCGCCGGCCATAGTGCTGGCTCAGGCTCTTCTCTAAGGCAAATGCGTCTCCACACTCCAGGCAGCAGTACCCACTGGCCGGCACGTGGATCCTGCTGTCCGCAGGCGGGCTAAGATTTGGCGCATAGAGGGGCACGGGGTTGGAGCTGTGGAGGACCTTGTTGAAGACCTCTACAATCAGTGGAGCAGCCTTTTTCACCTGGTGGACCAGGGGCACCGACATTTGTGTAAGCTGTGGCTGGCTCCGTCTTTGCACTGAGGACTTGGCTGTCACTGATGCAGCAACACTGTGGGGGACGAGGTTCAGGTTGGCCAAGTGCACAGCTTTGGGCAGGAGGTTGGCAGGGGCCAGGGTGGATGCCTGCAGTGCTGTGCTCTGTTGCTTCTTGCCTGTCTGTGAGCCTGGGGCAGCCCCCTTTGGGACCTGGGGCCCAGAACTGCAGCAGGGAGATGAAGAGTCACTGGCCTTTGTCATGCTCTCGTCCCCTTTCCTGGCCCCCTGGGGGCTCCCTGAATTTGTGCCTGCCTCAGCAAAGTGCTCTTCCACAGGCACCTCATCCCCTGGCACCTCGCTTGGGGCCTCAGCAATGGCACTCCCTAGAGGTGACCCAACAGGGGACTTACTTGGATCATCAGGATCTGGCAGGATCCTTGTGACAGTCCGTTTGATTTCCCCTGATGATGTCTTAATGGTTTTGATTCTCACTTTGGGAATTGCTGGTGGGGAGCTGGCAGCCACAGACGGTGAGCCTTTGCTGCTGCTGTCACTGCAGATGCTACGAGGGCTGTCCGATGGCTTGATACTTTTTCTAGTGGCCTCCAGAGGGCTCCGGGGACTCTTTGGTGACTTGGGCATTTTGGGGCTACCTTTAGAACCCTCTTTAGCGGGCCCTGAGAGATCCTTTGTGTGGCCAGGCTGATCCTCCTTAGTGACACTAGCCACTCTTTTGGCCTGCAAGGCCACCAAGGCTGCCACACAAGAGGACAGCTTGGAATGAGCTGGCTTTAGACGCTGCCTAGGGGGGACTGATGAGCAGGTACCAAACTCCCGGGCAAGCCCCTTGGACTCTCCGATACTGTTGCTAGGATGGCTGTTGAACTCCAAAGCTTCCCCAAAGAACTGAGTGGCATCCGGATCCTTGTGAGGTTCCACTGCGTTCTGCCCACCTCGCTCGTGTTCCTGCTGGCTCCCCAAGGGCAGGGGTTCTGGCTTGGGTTCTTTCTTACAAAAATGATCAAACATATGCAGCTCTGGAACCGGAAACTTAGCCAGAGCCTCCAGGACTGGGCCCCGCGCAGCCCCGCACCCAAGAGCGGGTGGGAAATAACTGTGTTTAGGCTTTATCCCGAATCCGTTATCTTTGATGGGATCCTCAGGTTCTGGGCTGGAGATTGGACTGAACTGGTTGAAGGTGGGTAATGGCTCTGACTTGGGAGGCTCCAGTTTGCCAGGGAAACTCCTGGCACTGTCTCCATTCATAAAAGTAGAATCAAATTTCCCACAGTTGTGGGGATCTGGAGGCAGATCTGAGCCCCGGAATCCATTGTGTAGGAGACTGGGAGTAATGTGGTCTTTCTCTGCTTCAAACGACTCCTGGCGGCTGGTGTTCTTGACAATGACACTCACGGCCGGCACATCAGGGGCTGATCCTGAGTGAGACAAGGACACACTTTCATCCATACATATGCCTGGAGGTTTGAGGGGACTCTCATTCTCCTCACTGGGTGTCTGGATGGCCTCCTTGGCATCAAGGCTGGTGGGGTCTGGGATGTCAAAGGCAGCCAGAAGGTCATCAAAATCTGGGGTTTTCATATCCCCCATGGCTGGATGCTGGCAAGGGCTATAACAGAAACAGAGAACAGAATCAGTGACCACCAGGGTCCCACTGGACCATCTTCACTACACACCCATCAAACTAATGCACACACAGCCAGGACACCCATGCAAAACCCCACCTACTATGACAGGAAGCCACCCACCTCAGTTTTACCCCAACAGGTTTCTAAAATGCTGGAGAGGTGGGGGCAGAGATGGAAAGAGTAGTGAGATGTAGTGACAAGCCTGCTTGGATGATCTTAAACCTCAGTACCTGGAAATTGACAGCTAGTTATAAAGCCACAAAGAATACGCTCCTACCATACTCCCCCAGCTTCTCAGGGAACCTCATCCCTCCATAATCATGTGCACTAGCAAAAAGCCACTCAGCACTTCCAGCCTTTAGAAAACTACTGATTAATACATGGAACCTGGCTATAACTTCTTCTGCTAATTTACTCTTAGTAATTACTCACTAACTTTATATAACTTTGGGGGCTTTTGCTACATAAATTCAATCAAATCCAAAATGATGTGCTATTTGTGTTGTCTTATTAATAAACTCTAGAAAATTATATCATCCCTAGGTATTTTTTCTCTGTTCAGCAGACACACTTGATTCCTTTTCATCCTAAAACTGTTACTAGTTGGTAAATGCTCCTCCATTAAACCTGAGGAGCAAGGTGACTTGCAAAGTACCAACAGTTATCAAATTAGTCAGCTGACAATTTGGGGGAAGCCTAAATTCTATTTTGACTTAATATACAAAGAACAAGATAATAATTCTATTTCAACTTCATGCACCTGTTTCCTTCATGATCTGGGGAAGCAGAGCTACAGAACTACTGCAACAGGGGAAACACAAGGCCCTAGAGAGACCTTCCATTAGGAAATTCTCATAAAACTCACACTTGAAGCATGAAACTGGCTGGCTCAAACCTGCTGGAGGGAGAAGAAAAACCTCACCATCTCCCTTTAAATCCTGGATCTGCTTCAGCATTCCAGGGCCTTTACTGGCTTACGTGTTTCTTACGTCACATTTATGTTGAAAACCTTTCTAGATGCAGACTGGCACAATTCTTTTAGAAAGCAGTATGGTAGCTTCACAGAACCAGAAAAGTGGCAAACTTTAGGTCCAGGAACCCCACTTCCAGAAATTTATCCTGGACAAACAAAAATCTCAAACAAAAATTTTGTTTGAGAACAAAAATTCTCAAAAACTATATGCAAAAATTATACGTTACAGCATTTTTTTTTTTTTTTTTTTTTTTTGAGGCGGAGTCTCGCTGTGTCGCCCGGACTGGAGTGCAGTGGCCGGATCTCAGCTCACCGCAAGCTCCGCCTCCCGGGTTTACACCATTCTCCTGCCTCAGCCTCCGAGTAGCTGGGACTACAGGCGCCCGCCACCTCGTCCGGCTAGTTTTTGTATTTTTAGTAGAGACGGGGTTTCACCGTGTTAGCCAGGATGGTCTCGATCTCCTGACCTCGTGATCCGCCCGTCTCGGCCTCCCAAAGTGCTGGGATTACAGGCTTGAGCCACCGCGCCCGGCCTACGTTACAGCATTATTTAAAAAGCACAAAAGAGAGAGACACACACACAAAGAATTTAAATGTCTTAAAACCAAAAAAAAAAAAAACTTGATAGGCTGTAATGCAGTCATTAAAAATTCTCATTATGGGCCGGGCGTGGTGGCTCTCGCCTGTAATCCCAGCATTTTGGAAGGCTGAGGTAGGCAGATAGCTTGAGGTCAGGAGTTCAAGACCAGCCTGGCCACCATGGTGAAACCCTGTCTCTACTAAAAATACAAAAATTAGCCAGGTGTGGTGGTGGGCGCCTATAATCCCAGCTACTCCGGAGGCTAAGGCAGGAGAATCACTTGATCCCAGGAGGCAGAGGTTGCCATGAGTCGAGACTGCACCACTGCACCCCAGCCTGGGCGACAGAGTGAGACTCCATCTCTAAATAAATAAATAAATAAGAAATTTTTAAAAATTCTCATTATTAAATCTATATAGCAACCAGGAAAATTACTTATAATGTCAAGTTTAAAAAGACTAATACAAAAATGTTGTCAGACTATAACAATGTAAAATTATGCATGCATTTAAGCCAAGATTTAAAAAAAAATGAAAATGATTATGTGCAGAGTAGTGGAATTACTATTGGGTTAGTTTTTCAAAACTTTTTTAGGGGGCTGATAGACTGCTTTTATAATTTTTAAAGGGAAAAATAACAACAATAACAACAAAAACCCACTCAGAACCACAGGGCAGCAGGTGGCATAGCAGAGGTATATCTCTTACCACCCCATGGGATCAACAGGTTTCCAGCTTTGGTTTCTTGCCCCCCTCCCAACTCCCAGCAAAACACATCTGCCTGCATAAGAGTTTTCACAGAAAATGAAAATTATACTCCCTTCCATTGGGAAGATATCTAATTATGGTAATAATAAAGTGCAATACCAATTACCTAAACATGGGTTGGCAGAATACACCACTGGAATGAGATATAAAGTTTTGAACAGAACAAATGTTTGTCTCTTGGAGTAGGAGGTGTTGGAACCCATAAACAAGAGGAACATACCCGATGTCACTGAAAGCAGTGGGTACTCAATACCAAGTGACTTACTATGCAGGGTGATCATAACTATAAGGAAACACCTGCATGATATTTGCTTTATAAGCTTCTTTTTTCTTTTTTGTTCTTTCTTTCTCTTAAATGTCTAGGAAAGGCCAGGCACAGTGGCTCATTCCTGTAATCCCAGCACTTTCGGAGACCGAGGCAGGTGGATCACCTGAGGTCAAGAGTTCGAGACCAGCCTGGCCAACACAGTGAAATCTCGTCTCTACTAAAACTACAAAAATTAGTTGGGACACGCCTGTAGTCCCAGCTACCTGGGAGGCTGAAGCAGGAGAATCACTTGAACCCAGGAGGAGAAGGGTGCAGTGAGTCGAGATCTTGCCACTGCACTCCAGCCTGGGCAACAGACTGAGACTCCATTTCAAAAAAACAAAACAAAACTGTCTAGGAAAAAAAAGATTGAGAGGAAAGGGCAGAATAGATTTCCCAGCTCTCATTAAGGAGATGGAGAAAGCATGTGGGAGAAGAGGAGGAGAAGTTGATTGTGTGTATAAGGATTAGCTGGGAGTCTGCTATTATCTAATATGAAGTTGCAGAGGCTTGAAGCAGAGAAAGATTACATCAGAAGTAAAGCTCTCCTCATAGAGAAATCTCAGGGATTGACTGAGAATGGTCAGAAGTAAATCTTTTGCTGGAAAATCAGAGCTAGTAAATGGTGTGAGAGCTCAATATTAGCAGCAGAAAAAAAACTTATAGAGATTTTAGGTCAGGCACAGTAGCTCACACCTGTAATCTTAGCACTTTGGGAGGCCAAGGGAGGAAGATCACTTGAGCCCAGGAGTTTGAGAGTAGCCGGGGAACACAGTGAGACTCTATTTTTAAGAAGAATAAATGTTTTAAATGCCAAAGCTGAAAGCCTTTAAAAGCCAAAGATCACATCCTGTTTTCTATTTAGCCCCAGTAAGAAAAACCAAAAACAGCAGCAATCAATAACTGTGAATAAGGTGCTCTACCGTGTACCTACATGTTTATATTTACTTGAACCTTGCTCTAAAGCATCACATTGTTTTTAAATAGAAATTAATCAAAATGTACCCTGTTACAAAGCAAAAGAAGAAACTATAAAGAAAAAACCAATAAAAAAGTTATATTTACCAAAAACCTGCCAGCACAAAGTTAAAAGGCAAACAACAAATCAAAAGGAATATTTGCAACATATAATTATCATTGATATCTTAACTAAGACATAAAAAGCCCTTATAAAGAGACCTCCTCTTTTGGCTTTGGAGCCCCCCTCCATCTGTCTCTGTACAAGGGAGTTTCTTCCTTCTGTCTTCTCCCTTCCTTCTTGCCTATTAAATGCTCCACTCCTTAAAACCACTCCACGTTGTGTCCGTGTCGTTTTCTCTAAACCAGCATGAGGACCAAGAACCCTGGTGTTCCTGCACTCATTAGAGCTGTATCATTTTGAAGTATGGGCCAGGAAAGGAAATTCAATCATCAGACTGCAATCAAACTCCAAATGGTGCTATAAACTGAACCACACATGGACACACCATCTTCTGAGGAGTCTTAGACCAACCCCAGGAGGAGCCCTAGCTGCTGTTCCCCATTTGACGCCCCTTTTCAGCAGGAAGTAGCCAGAAAAGAGTCGTCGCCCAAAACCCCCTAACAGAGTTAGTACGGCATCTCCACAGTGGGGGAGTGTTGTAGGAAAAGGGGTCACTGGGAAGTTTTAAAGCATCTCTGGAAAAGTTTCTTGTAAAGCCCGGGCTCTTAGAGCCAGGCCAGCAACCTTTGATATGCAAGTCGACCATTAGAAACTGAGTCCACCCAAACATGGAGATTCCTGTAGCCTTCTTGCCCTTTCCCTACAAGTTCCTGGCAACATGGCCACCCCCACATATCCTCACGTGTGTAGAACGTCATGGCACCATGCATTTGTATATTAAAAGACGAGGGTGGGAGGGCCAACTTTTTCTCTACGTGAATGACATGACTAGTCAAACCAATCCTCTGAGCCCTATGCAAATCAAACACCGCCTCCTCCAGCCTCTGCATATATACCTGACTGGTATCCGTGGCCAGTGGGGACCTCCTTTTTCGGCTTTGGAGCCCCCCTCCCTCTGTCTCTGTACAGGGGAGCGTCTTCCTTCTGTCTTCTCCCTTCCTTCTTGCCTATTAAACTCTCCGCTCCTTAAAACAAAAACAAAAACAAAAAGCCCTTACAAAGCAATAAGTAAAAGATGAGCAACCCATTAGAAAAATGAGTGAGGGTGATGAGCAGGCAATTAAAAGAGGAAAGACAAATGGACAGACTAGAAAAAATACTCCAGAATGGAGTTAGGTTACAAGAATATTCCAAATGTTAAAAGTATCTCGGCTGGGAGTGGTGGATCATGCCTGTAATCCCCAGCACCTTGGGAAGCCGAGGTGGGCGGATCATGAGGTCAGGAGATCAAGACCATCCTGGCTAACACAGTGAAACCCTGTGTCTACTAGAAATACAAAAAAATTAGGTGGGCGTGGTGGCAGGTGCCTGTAGTCCCGGCTACTCATGAGGCTGAGGCAGGGGAATGGCGTGAACCCAGAGGCGGAGGTTGCAGTGAGCCAAGATCGTGCCACTGCACTCCAGTCTGGGAGACAGAGCTAGACTCCGTTTCAAAAAAAAAAAAATAGTATCTCAACAGATGAAATTATTTTCTCTTTTGTTTATCTTCATTTTAAAATTATTCAAACTATTTGTTTCAAATTGCATTACTTACGTAACTTCATTATTTTTAGCACTTTGGTGGGAGGCCAAGGTGGGATGATCGCTTGAGCCTAGGAGTTCAAGTAACATAGGCAACATAGTGAGACCCCATGTCTCACTGAATGAGCTAGATAGATCCAGACCTGGTGAGCTCACTGAGTGATGTAGAGTGGCCTAGTCAAGAGGCAAGGCAGGATCACTGGTTTGGAGGCTGGGAGTAAATTTCACTCAAAGGTGAGATAATGGAATTTGCAACAATATGACCAGTCCCCTTGGGGGTAAAGAACAACTCCAAGACTGGCAGACTGACGACTATACTATCTCTCAGAATAAGTTTCTACCTAGTGAATATCTGGAAATATTTTTTAAAGATGAACATAAATCCTATTGTTTATCACAGGGTCTACTAGTTTGCCCAGGAAATTTTACCAAACATTTAAGTGAACATATCAACTAGATGTGGGTAAGGAGCATCTTAGTTTTGAAACGGCCTCAGCATGCCAAATCACCCTGTTGGAATTATTTGAGGGTATAAAAACAATATGATTCGGCTGGGCACAGTGGCTCACGCCCGTAATCCCAGCACTTCGGGAGGCTGAGGTGGGCAGATCACTTGAGGTCAGTTCGAGACCAGACTGGCCAACATAGTGAAACCCATCTCTACTAAAAATACAAAAATTAGCCGGGAATGGTGGTGCGCACCTGTAAACCCAGCTACTCGGGAGGCTGACGCAGGAGAACCTCTTGAATCCAGGAGGTGGAGGTTGCAATGAGCTGAGACTGCGTCACTGCACTCTAGCCTGGGCAACAGAGCGAGACTCCATCTCAAACAACAACAACAACAACAACAACAACAACAAAACTCGGTATGATTGGCTGGATACAGTGGCTCATGACTGTAATTCAGCACTTTGGGAGGTTGAGGCAGGTGGATCCCTTGAGGTCAGGAGTTCGAGACCAGCCTGGCCAACATGGTGAAACCTGTCTCTCTACCAAAAATACAAAAATTAGCCAGCTATGGTGGCAGATGTCTGTAGTCTCAGCTACTTAGGAGGCTGAGGCAAGAGAATCACTTGAACCTGGGAGGCAGAGGTTGCAGTAAGCCAATATTGCGCCACTGCACTCCAGCCCAGGTGGCAGAACGAGACCCTGTCTTAGGAAAAGAAAAAACAGTGGCCAGGTGCTGTGGCTCATGCCTGTAATCTCAGCACTTTGGGAGGCCAAGGCGGGTGGATCGCCTAAAGTCAGGAGTTTGAGACCAGCCTGACCAACATGGCAAAATCCTGCCTCTACTAAAAATACAAAACCTAGCCGGGCATGGTGGCACACACCTGTAATCTCAGCTAGGGGCAGGAGAATTGCTTGAACCTGGGAGGCAGAGGTTACAGTGAGCTGACATGGCATCACTGCACTCCAGCCTAAGCAACAGAGTGAGGACTCTGTCTCAAAGAAAAAAAAATAGTATGATTATATATAATTATGGCAGAACCAGTAGACTAGTAGACAGAATTTCTACAGACTTTAAATACTAAGATCCCACCAAAAAACAAAAAAAAAAACAGAACAAAATAACAACTGACTTCCATAAAACTTGGGTGAAGGTATGTTGTCTGTGTGCATCCGTATATATGTCCTCATGTAATTCTCATTCATGGAGAAATATAACCAGTAGAGTTTTTAACCCATTGACTAGTTTTGGACTAGAGCTTTATGCTTTCATAAATTACCTAGAATGGTGGTTTCCAACCCATAAGGGAACCCAGCTTCACATCCACATATGTGTTCTCAAGGACCAGCCATTAGACACACCACTACTGAATAATGACTCATGAAAAATTTATTTTAAAAAGGAAGTCTTCATAATTATATAAATGCTTTGGGACCCAATAATCTAGCAGAAGAATGTTAGGATGTAAGTTTCATGAAGGAAGAGGCTTATCTATTTCACTCATCACTGGATTCCCTATTAGGTACTCAATAAATATTTGTAGAAGCAATAAAGTAAAACCTTCAAGTTTGCAAATGGCCTTAAAGCTGTTCCTAATCAAAACGCAAAATTAAAAGACAGGTTCTCATGAGGCTGTATAAATAGGCAAAATTATAGCAAGTCACCATCAGTGAAGGCAAATGTGAAGGAACATTCAGGGAAAAGTAATACCAATTATACTTTTAGAATAATGGATTTTAAGCTACACTGTTCAATCAGCTTAGACCGTTCCCTTAATATACCACATTGCATGTTTGATCACAAAAAGTCCAGAAAATGCTGGGCATTATCAGAAAGAACACTGTAAGCAAATTAGAACTTGTGATCCTGCCCTTATTCAAAACCACTCTGTGTCTGTAGCTACATGTGCTGTGCAGTTTGGGTTCCCTATACCTCAAGAAAAACATACCAGAGTTGGAAGAGGTCCTGAGAAATCTCAGAGATTGAAGTTATAAAGTAAATGAAAGGGCTTTCTAATGAGAGCCTAAAAATTAGAGCTCTATTTTTTTTTCTGGAGAGATGAAAATTTAGGAGAAAGGAGAAAGTATAACTAAATTATAGGTTTGTTCATCAAACCTCATAATACTAGAGAGAAGAGGGCAGTATTTTGAAGTTTGAAATAAAATATGTACTGGGCTTGGACATTCCCAGGGTGCTCTGTAGATCTTCACCCCTGGATGGGGACAAGGCAGGGTCCCTCTCTCCTTTTTATTAGGAGAATTAAACCCCTGGTGGGTGGTGACTTGTTAAAAAAAGAAATAAAAGATGTAGACAAAAGATGATTTTATCTACTGTCAGAAAATATCCTGAATTATCACAGGTACAAAAATATATAAATGTAGTAACATTCACATATTCAAATATAAAAATAAAAAAGGTTCTGAGGAACTAAGAACATGAGCTTTTCCCCCCTCTGCAACAAAGCCTTCAAATTTCAAGCAACATTAAACTTTGTTATCTGTTACTTCAGCAATGCTAAGTTCAGTAATAGTAGATTAATAAAAGTTCAGTAACAAGACATTAAGGAGGCAGAGGCACTCCAAAATGCATTAAGAAAAATCTGATCTCTAGTCAATATATTCTGTTTAATAAGACAAGGAAGCAAATAAAATGTTGTCGATTTATAAAATGAAAGTGAAAGGCAGCATGATTTAAGGAACACTGAACTGTGAGACAAAAACAAAAACAAGTTTTCTTGAATTTGCCATTGTTCATTGTATTAGGACTGGAAGGAAAGATGGATGGATGTTTTACAATCTGTGGGTGAACTCTCTACCCTGCTCCCCCACGTGACTGACGATGGCTTAAATACTAGTATCTGTGTTGCATTATTGTTTGTAATTGTTAAGAGTTTTTATTTTTTTGTTTGTTTGCTTTGAGACAGGGTCTCCCTCTGTCGCCCAGGCTGGAGTACAATGGTGTGATCATAGCTCACTTCAGCCTCCACCTCCTGGGCTCAAGTGATCCTCCCGCCTCAGGCTCCTGAGTAGTTGGGGTTGCAGGCATGCACCACCATGCCTGGCCAGTTCTTTTAATTTTGTAGAGACAGGGTCTCCCTAGGTTGTACCAGGAATGGAAGCAGACAAGGGGAAAGTCAGAATGAGCAAACAAGTTCAAGAGTAAGCTGCTGCTCCCAAGATGTACAGAGCCTCTGCCTGAACTCGAGCAGGAACATTAATCATCGAGACACTGCTTTCATGGGTGGTAGCGAAGGGAACTCAGTGAAACTTCAGTAGGATCAGAGGACACAGAAAAGAAGAGCCTCAGAACAAAACCCCAGATTGGGAATGGTATAGCTAAAAGAATAAGGAATTGTGACCACATGGAATTGGCTTTCACTCCTATGGTATCAATAATTACTTGTGTGAAGACCCTAGGTAGGCATTGGTTTAGTATGTAAAATTAAACTAACTTTAAAGATCTCTGAGTCCTTGAACAGGCTAGGCTACAATGGCTGGGCAAATTAATCTAGAACTTAACGGATTTCTACATAAAAATTAACTGCTAAGGTGGACAAGCAGACTCCATAGCATATACATCTCACTGGCCTCTTGAATACACATCTGAGGCCTGATTATAGGTCTATGTCACTCCAAGTGTCAGATGTTCTGAGTCAGTCAATGGCCAATGTTTCATTTTATGAGACACCTGCTGTTCAAGCCAGCAGCAAAAAATGGCCCAAAGAGATTCTCAGCAGTACATAAGAAACAGCTGCTCAGGCAAAAAAAAAAAAACAAACCTTTTTTACTTGTCTTTCCTCCACTTAGTGTAGCCCCTCTAATGCACATGTTGCCATAAAATTTGCTGTGAAACATACATCTGATCACCAAGATGTCCTGTTCAAAATCTCCATGGTGTTCAGGATGGAGCTCAAACCCTTCAGCCTCACATGGAGGATTCATTCCAATGTGGTCTCTGCCCCTCTCCAGCAACTTGTCAGGATACCTTTCATTCTGACCCCAGTGGTGGTTATCTCACACTCTCTCATGCCTCTGTGCCAGGGTTTGAGCTATCCCCCTGACTAGAGAAGAATACCTGATACCCCAACCCACCAGGGCCCCAAACACAAACCTGCCTAAGAACTCCTCATCCCCAAGTTTCGGCTCCAGGGTCCCCTTCTGATGCCTTCTCTGAGTGCTGCAACTCCAGTCCTCTGCCCTCCTCCTGCTCCACTTTTCTCCTGACACCCAGGCCTCTCTTCCTCTGTGGCAGCACTTCTCACAGGGGGTTGGAATCATTTGTTTTCTCGTCACTCTTTCCCATCAGTATGTGAGCCTCTCCTGTGTTGGGGTCATGTCTTTCCCCTCTATTTCCGTGACCTAACACACCTGGCTCCCCATGGCAGGTGAGTTGTCACTGCTCCCACTGCTCCCAGAGCCATTCCTGGATGTCTCTTCAATCCCCTGGCTGATGTACCTGCCCCTGCTTGCCCTGTGCAAGGTGTCCTTCGCCCAGAGGCAGCTTCTCCTCTCCTCCTGCCATGCCTTTTCCACGCCAACTGAAGATTTCAAGGACAGAATTATATTGCAAACATTCTAACAAGACTCACAAGATGTTAAAGCCGAAGGGGCCCTTAGAAATTATCTGGTCCAGGGGCTTCCAAATGCCTGTCTGAAGGCTGCTGGTGGACGGACTGCAAAAGAGTAACATGGGGAATGACTTAAAAATACAGATACACAGGCTCCACCATGAAAATTCTGATTCAATAGGTCTAGGATGGATCCCTGCTTTTGGGGTTTGTTTTTAAAGCTTCCCAGGTAATTCTAGTGCACTGGTCTAGTCCAAACTCTTCATTTTTTAAACATGGAGAACTGAGGCTCAGAGAGGGGAACCGTCACCCAATGCTAAGACTTACGACTGGCACTGAAGGCACAAAGCTGAAGGCCCTGACCCTGCTCTTGAGCACCTACACATACATAATCCACTGGAAACATCTTTGGGCACCACTGAGGCTCATCAAGGGCACAGAATTCCTACAGAAGTCACCTCACTCTCCCTTTTGTTCCCTTTTGCTTTATTTATTCTTCCTCACATCATAATTTTCTACCTTTACTGTAGTTTACTGAACATTTCAGTAAAGTGTTCTCTTTCCTGCTATTTTATAAGCCCCTCAGTAGACACTCACTAAATTATTATTTCTAGATTTGGATCTCTACTTGGATATCTAATAGGCACCTCAGATCTACTATGTCTAAAATCTAGCTCTTGATTTCCTCCTACAGCCTTCCCCATTTCAGTAAATGAAAATGCCATTCTTCCAGCTGCTTAGGCTTAAACCTCTCTTTCTTTCACACCCTTCATCCAATCCACAAGCATATCCTATCAACACAACCTTCAAAATATATTCAAGTCCAGCCATTTCTCACTACCTCTACCATCATCTCTCTCCTGTGTTCCCACAAAAGCCTGCCAATTGAACTCCTTGCTTCCACCCTTGCCTCTACTAGTCATTCCCAACACAGCAGCTAGAGTATTGCTTTTGAAACGTACATTGCCACTGGGCACAGTGGTCCATGCTTGTAGTACCAGCTACTCAGGAGGCTGAGGTAGGAGGATCACTTGAGCCCAGGAATTTGAGGCTGCAGTGAGCCAGGAATGCACCTGAGGATAGCCACTGCACTCCAGCCTAGGCAACACAATGAGATCCCATCTCAAAAAATAAGATAATTTGTTTTCAAATTTTTTATTATACTTTAAGTTCTAGGGTACATGTGCACAACGGGCAGGTTTGTTACATACGTATACATGTGCCATGTTGGTGTGCTGCACCCATTAACTCGTCATTTACATTAGGTATATCTCCTAATGCTATCCCCACCCCCGCCCCATCCCATGACAGGCCCCGGTGTGCCATGTTCCCCTTACTGTGTCCAAGTGTTCTCAATGTTCAATTCCCACCTATGAGTGAGAACAATTTTAAAATGTTAAAGCACACATCACATCATGTCCCTACTCTCTTCAAAACCCTTCAACACCATCCCATCTCCCTCAGAGTGAAACCCCATCTTTCCCACGGCCTCCACAGCCGGGATGAAGGCACCGCCCCCATCTCCTATGCCTCTCTCTCACCCAGTCTGTCCGGGCACACAAAGGCCTCCTTACATTCTTCAGGCATGCTGGTCATGCTCCATCCCGAGCCTCTGCAGTCACCATTCCCTCTGCTTGAAACATTCTCCCACCAGATCTCGGTGGGCTCACTTCCTGACTTCTTCAGGCCTTTAATCCAATGTCCCTTTGTCAGGAGCCTTCCATGACCATTCTACATGAGATACCAATCTCCAACCCCACCATCAATCTTTATCCCTTTACACTGCTTTATTTTCTTCCCAGCACTTATCACCACCCAGCATATATTATATAATTGTTCATTACCTTATTGTCTTTTTGTAAATTCCAGTGTGTTTACAGGAAGGTAATCCACCATTAGAAAGGAGGAACAGGCCAGGTGCAGTGGCTCAAGCCTATATTCCCAGCACTTCGGGAGGCTGAGGTGGGCTGAACATCTGAGGTCAGGAGTTCGAGATCAGCCTGACCAACATGGTGAAACCCCATCTCTACTAAAAATACAAAAATTAGCCAGGCATGGTGGTGGGCACCTGTAATCCCAGCTACTCAGGAGGCTGAGGCAGGAGAATTGCTTGAACCCAGGAAGTGGAGGTTGCAGTGAGCTGAGATCATGCTATTGCACTCTAGCCAAGGCAACAGTCTCAAAAAAAAGGAAGAAAGGAAGAGGAACAATTTGACAAGCTCATTTGTCCAGAGTTAAGATTGTTCAAGATAGTCACAGATTCCCAAGTGGGTTTATTATGAATCAAACATTTTGCAAATATGTAAATTTTTGTTTCACTTCTTAAAATTTTAGAGAGACCTTCAGTGGTTATAGGACTTTGCCAGTGGGAAGGGGTCTACCTAAAGTGCCCTTGTCTATGAATCTTGGATCCCTGTAATGGCTGATTAAATTAAATATTTTATCAGTGGGGAGTGCCTATTGGCCGATGTCCCATAAGGTCATTTGTGTTGAGGATGGGATCAGTGTGACACCAGAGGAAAGAAAAGGCTAGCTCTGAGAACCATAGGGAAGAGGTAGGTACAGGGTGGGCCTGAGTCTTAAGAAAAAAAGACACAAAAGGCTGGGCACAGGGGCTCACGCCTGTACTCCCAGCACTTTGGGAGGCTGAGGCAGGTGGATCACTTGAGGTCAGGAGTATGAGACCAGCCTGGCTAACATGATGAAATCTTGTCTCTACTAAAAATACAAAAATTAGCCAGGTGTGGTGGTGCACGCCTGTAATCCCAGCTACTCAGGAGGCTAAGGCAGGAGAATCGCTTGAACCCAGGAGGCAGAGGTTGTAGTGAGCTGGGATCGCGCCACTGCACTCCAGCCTCAAGCCTGGGCGACAGAGCACAACTGTCTCAAAAAAAAAAAAAAAAGAAAAGAAAAGAAAAGAAAAAAGAAAGAAAAGGAAAGAAGATAAGAAGATACTGGCTAGGCACTATGGCTCGTGCCTGTAAGCCCAAGCAAGAGGCTGAGGCAGGTAGATCACTTGAGGCCAGGAGTTCAATACAAGCTGCGCAACATGGCAAAACCCCATTTCCACCAAAAAAAAAAAATTAAAATTAAAATTAGCTAGGAGTGGTGGCACATGTCTGTAGTCCCAGCTACTCAAGAGGCTGAGGTGGGAGGATTGCTTGAGCTTGGGAGGTTGAGGCTGCAGTGAGCTGTGATTGCACCACTGCACTCCAGGGTAAGTGACACAGCAAAACCCTATCAAAAAAAAAAAAAAAGAAAGAAAGAAAGAAAAGAAAAGAAATCTAAAAAAAGAAAATACAACTCTGAACAAACTGAAATACCATTGAATTGTACACTTTAAATGGGTAAATTGTATGGCATGTGAATTATATCTCGATAAAGGTGCTATCTTTTTTAAAAGATAGAAAAAGACAGAACTGGAGGGAGCTGGGATTATAGAAGACAATAAAACTGACTGGGACAAGTAGAAACTAGGCAGAGACAGCAACTGCAGTTTACACAGAGCTGACAATTTAGATACAAACTGATACTTTGTAACCTGTACCCCCTTTACCTTTCCTTATTTGCAAACAGATCTCAGCAATAACCTGGCACCACACTTTGTTAGAAGGAAACAGGACCCAGAGATTTGAGAAAAAGGGGGACAGGACTCCTCTTGTTCACACACCATCCTGGCGTGTTCCTCCCAGTGAACTTCGTAAATGCATCATCTCTTGGTAGTGGGGGACCCTAAATTTAAGCAAGAAGCCAGCAGCCTCAGACCTGCTGTGAACCAAGCCTCAACTCCCGATGCAAAGGACCCTAGAAAACAGTGTTGGCCGGGCACGGTGGCTCGCACCTGTAATCTTAGCACTTTGGGAGGCCGAGGTGGGTGGATCACCTGAGCTCAGGAGTTTGAGACCACCCAGGGCAACATGGTGAAACTAAAAACACAAACGATCTCTATGAAAGATACAAAAAAATTAACTGGGTATGGTGGTGCATGCCTCTAGTCCCAGCTACTTGGGAGGCTGAGGCAGGACAATCACTTGAGCCCCAGAGGCGAAGGTTGCAGTTAGCCGAGATCACGCCACTGCACTCCAGCTTGGGCTACGGAATGAGACTCCATCTTGAAAAACAAAAAGAAAACAGAAAGTGGCCATTCCACAGATTCACTCTTTCTTTGGTGGTTTTGAGGGTGCCACCAGTCTCATCTACCATAGACAACCTACAGTTCCAAAGCTTCCTAAACTGACAGGTCTAGAGGGACACAAAGAGCATGCTATTACTCTTAGAGGCATCTCTATGGTCGCCTTAGATCACCACAGAAGTTTAGGAGCTGGTGAGTCAAAGAGGTGCTAAAGTTTCTCTTCCAAGTGTTCTGTTCTTTTTTTTTTTTTTCCAAGTGTTCTGTTCTTATTCCCCTTTTCTCACATACACACACACACACACACACACACACACACACACTCTTCTCTTTCTCATCCTCTCTCCCCCTATTTCTTCCTTCAAGGTACACTTTCTCTCCCTCTCTTCTCTTCCCCTGTCCTCTCTCTCTCTGTCTCTGTCTCTCTCTCCACCCCGACTCTCCAGATCCTGCTCCCTCCCTCATGCCTCTCTTCCTCCCTCTTCTCTCCTTCCCCTCTCAACAGATATCTGGGTGTGCTCTTTCACCAAAACTGCTCAGACCTGAGGGAAGCCAGCCTTCAGCAGAAAAGTAAGGCCCCAGCCAAAGCAGCCTTTCACCAACAATTCAGCATGGCAACAGATCCAATATCCAGGTGTTCTATATGTGCCTACTGTATGTCTCTGGTGATCCAAGGGAATGATAGGGAATAACATGTCCCTATGTGCCTTTCTACGATCAGACAAATGGAATATTAAGAGTCTTCACAGAGTGAAATGTTTACAGATAAAATAATGTGACATTTGGAATTGGCCTCAAAATAACACAGAGCAAGAGGAAGAGTGCAAGGAGGAGATATATAAATGAAACAAGATTGACCATGTAGCCAGGTATGGTGGCGTGTGCCTGTAGTCACAGCTACTCGGGAGGCTGAGGTGGGAGGACTGCTTGAATCCAGGAGGTAAAGGCTACAGTGAGCCTTGATCGCGCCACTGCACTCCAGCTTAGGTGATAGAGCAAGACCCTGTCCCAAAAAAACAAAATACTAAAAACAAAACAAAACAAAAAGATCATCAATTGATAACTACTGAATCTGAGTGAGTACACTGAGGTTTATCATATTTTTTTTCTATATTTGTACATTTCAGCACAATAGGGACCCACCCCTTGGCTAGTAGACTTTATGGGTCCAACTAAGGTAACCACCAAGATCACACACCCATCAGGATGGCTATTATTTAAAAACAAAACAAGGCCAGGTGCGGTGGCTCACACCTGTAATCCCAAAATTTTGGGAGGCTGAGGCGGGCGGATCACATGTCAAGAGATGGAGACCATCCTGGCCAACATGGTGAAACCCCGTCTCCGCTAAAAATATAAAATTTAGCTGGGTGTGGTGGCACGCACCTGTAGTCTCAGCTACTCAGGAGGCTGAGGCAGGAGAATCACTTGAACCCAGGAGGTGGGGGTTGCAGTGAGCCAAGATCACGTCACTGCACTCCAGTCTGGCAAAAGAGTTAGACTCTGTCTCAAAAGAAACAAAACAAAAAAACAAAAACCAAAACCAATAATAACAAGTGCCAGTGAGGATGTGGAGAAATCAGATTCCTTGTGCATCACTGGTGGGAATGTAAAATGGTACAGCTGCTATAGAAAGCAGTTGGCAGTTCCTTAAAAAATTAAACAGAATTACCATATGATCCAGCAATTCCACTTCTGGGTGTATATACTCAAAAGAATTAAGAGTGGGGGGACACAAGATATTTGTACACCCATGTTCATGGCAGCATTATTCGTAACACTCAAAGGTGGAAGTAACCCAAGTATCTGTCAACAGATGAAAGGATAAACAAAATGTGGTATATACATACAATGGAATATCATTCAGCTTTAAAAAGGAAGGAAATTCTGACACATGCTACAACAGACAAATACTGAATGATTCCACTTATACGAGGTCCCTAGAGTAGGCAAATTCATAGAGACAAGAAGGAGAATTGTGGTTGCCAGGGGTTAGCGGGGGAGAGAGGGGGAGTTATTGTTTAATAGATACAGAGTTTTAGTACGAGATGATGTCAGGTTCTAGAGATGGACAGTGGTGATGCTTGCACAACCGTGAAAGTATTTAATGCCACTGAGCTGCACACTTAAAAATGGTAACTTTTGTTATATGTATTTTATCATCAAAAAAAACAAAATCCAGGGAACAAAAAAATCTCATGTCTAAACTCTTGGCTTTTTAAGGCCAGCTCAGGTCAGCCTAGACATCATACCTTAGAGAGGATCTCAAAACAAGGGTGTGGCGAGCGTTGCTAGGGGAGCAGAGCTGCAGAGAAAGGAAAAACTTCTACCTAGGCACATGGTCTAGAGTCCAAACACCACCTAAGGAAAGAAGAAAAACAAAATGTTTTTTAAGTGGGTCTGAAGGTAAATGTTAGAGTAAGGAAAGATAGTTTAAAAAACTAATAATAATAATTCAAATGTAAGACCCAGAGAAAAATCCCCAAACATAAATTCAAGCAGGCCACAAATGTAATCAAAGACAAAACTCTTCCCAGCTCCACATCTGCTCCCCTCCCTCTATTATAGCCTGGTGGTTAAGAGCACAGACTCTATCTGGGTTCAAATCCTAGTTCTACTACTTACTAGCTGTGAGACCTGGGGCAAGATTCTTAATTTCTGTCTGTTTCCCCATATGTAAAATGGGCTATTATAGGGATAAAATGAGTTAATAGTTATAAAGCTTTTACAATACTGCCTTTCACATAGCAAATACATGTTTGTTAAGTATTATGCCACCAACCTCAGTGGCCAGCAAGCTTTCCCTCATAAGTTTTCAGAGTGCCCCAGAAATTGCTGGCCAGAAGCATGGAGAGAGGACAGAAAGACAAGGGAAGTAAAGCCGGGTTTAGTTTACCCCTCCACACAACTATTCCTCCAGTGCTCGGGATGCCCGCTGAAGGTGAAGAAGCAGAGGGCCAAGCAGGGGCCAGTGGGGCAGGTGAGCTGCAGAAATCATGGCGGGGGCAGATAGCGGTGTAGGAAAAGGTCAGCACCGAGCAGGTGATGAGGAGGACGGACAAAATGAGCAAAGTCGGCAGAACCCTTTTTTTAAAACTAGGTGGTCCTCAACTGTAGCTGAACATGAGGATCACCTTGGGAACTTTGGAAGCTACTAATACTTGGCCACTACTCCCCTAAGATTCAGATTTAATTGACTAGTGTTGAGAAATACTGGTTAATAGCCCATCAACTACATATACCACAAATTACGTAATAAAAGGACTCATTCCCTGAATTTCTCATTCTGCCTGTTCTCACTCTAATCCCGCATTCCCTCACTTGACTTCATTTTTGTCCAATTTTGACAGACCAACATTTAGTTTGGATTCTAAATAGTAATACAGACAATATTAATGTAAAAATGTAGAAGGAAAGGAAAAGAAAACAATTATCTCAATTCTACAGAAAGAAACTACAGAAAACTATCCTGGAAGTTTTTCCTTTTTTTATTTGGACTTTCACATTTCAAAACATAAACTAACAAGCAGACACTGTGCTGTCCAAATGAGGACAAAAGTTAGAGATCGGGGCCAAGGGGTGTCTTAGGTCTGTTGTCCAATAGTAAATAAATTGGGAGGTGCTCCAATGAGTATACCTGGTTATTTACTCCAGATTAACCTTGGTTCCTCTGGCCACCAGTTTCTGTTGGGTTATCCAGACAGTCTCTCTCATATGTGCAATCATGCAGTTTGGCTGCAGAATGGCTAACAAACCTGAGTGTCAGTCTTCACTACCAGGCTGACTGCTTCTCCCAGGTCACCCTAATCACACACTGATGCTTGGATGTATAGGAATTTTACAGTTCATAACACATTCTTCACACAGCACAAGGAACTCACCAGTGAGTGAACTAAGACTGGCACTCAGGCTCCTGCCTGCCTCCAAGGACCAAGCTGCCCTTGTACTTTGAACTCTGAACAGGCAGGTCAGTTTTCACATTTCAAGTTTCCCAACACCCTCATCTTCCCAAGCTGCTATGGGATAGGGCACAAATTTTCCTTCAATTTGGTATTGAGACATTCACCATAGCCCTTGCCATAATGACACACAGAGTGTTGTAAGACCAAGATTAGACAATATTGCTCTAGAGCATTGTTCTAGATTAGAGCTTCTTCCAACACTAGAAAGATTCAGGACTATCGGAGCCAAAGAGACTCTAGGAAACCATTAAATTTAAACCACTTACTTTACAAGCAAGGAAACTGAGGCCTACAGAGGAGAGGTAATCAAATAAGAAAAGGGACATAAACTGAAGAGTTTTTATTACTGTGGAAGATTCCTGTTATTCCTGGCAAGGTCACAGGGCCCTTGCGTGTCCTTCCCATCAGAACAGCTGAAGTCACCTACTCACAGTTACCCATTCAAATCTCTCCACCAAATATAGGGGATAAGGCTTATTTAACCCTCAGACCAGTGCTTCTCAGCCCTGGAGTGATCCTAATGCCTAACTCCAGCTCAGACCAATTAAACCAGAAATTCTAGAGGTGGAGCCACCAAACGATCCCCAAAATCCATACCTTCCCCCATGGATTCCTTAAACCCTCTCCAGCCTGAGGGGCTTTTGCACTTGCTCTTTTCTCCAATCTGATTGCTCTTTCCTCAGATATCTGCGTGGCTCCCTCTCTCACTTCCTTCAGACCTCTGCTCAAAGGCCATTTAATCAATGAGATTTCTCTGACTTCTCAATTTAAAATAGAAAACCTACCTCCCCACCAAACCCCTCATCCATCATCCCTGCTTTATTTTTCTCCATAATACTTTTCACCATCTCTTATATTTTATCTTACTTATTATCTATAAAGGCATACAAACCAGAATGAGCCCCATAAGAGTAAGATTTGCGTTTATTTTGTTCCTTGTTATATTCCCAGTGCCTAGAATAGTGCCTGGTACATAGCAAACCATGAGATGTATATTCTAAATGAAGACATCAGGAACACAAATCTCAAAATATGACTCATACCAAAAGATCATAAAGCAGCAGCCGTTTGGTTGATTATACCAAAAACACTTCTTCACTGATCTCATCTTGGCACAACCCTTATCAAAAACAGGACAGAAGCCTAATGAAACAGAATCCATTCAGAAATACTTTCAGAAATAAGTATTTCTAGTCAATTAATCCAATCCAATGGGTTTGTTCATCAAAGACAATTTGTTCTGAGAAATAAACATACAGAAATAGAAAATGAAGTTGAAAGGTGATGGAACAAATGGCTTTCAGATACCATCTTAGCATATGTGCAGATTCAGAAGAAAGCCTGAGAGCACTGACAGCTGCACTCAGACATGAAGAGTTTTCAGCAGACCAGAAAGAACAGACAGGCTCCTCTCCTGGGATTACAGCCCGCGAGATGAAGGTGCCATCTGGGATACTACTGCCTGCTTATCCCCAAACCCCCCAACCTGATGAACACCTTCAGCGACCTGAGGAGGACCCTTCCTTTTCCTTTCTCCTACTTATAGCCCACCTGCTAACTGATTTGAAACCACTGACAACACTTTAAACTCTACCACATTGGGAGCACTGGAAGCCTTTGTCAAGGCAGCCACACAGCAAGTCTCACTGATGTCATCTGTTCCATTCCATGTCTGCCGACTCCCTGTCCTTGCTCTTTCCTCACCCTCTCTGGTCTTTCCCTACTTGGTCATCCTGCAAGTTTCTTTAAGACTAATCCTTCCCAAACACCATTTTTATCAGGTCACTTACTCTGCTCAAAAACTTCCTGGGCCGGGCGTGTTGGTTCATGCCTATAATCCCAGCACTTTGAGAGGCCAAGGTGGGTGGATCCCTGAGGTCAGGAGTTCGAGACTGGCCTGGCCAACATGGCGAAACCCCATCTCTACTAAAAATACAAAAAATTAGCCAGGCGTGGCGGCACATGCCCTAAAGCAGAAAGAGTAGAAGATGTAGCTGGGAAGCAGATGATGGCAGGCCATTGCTAGGTCTTTGACTTTTACTCTAAGATGAAAGGCTACAGGAGGATTTGGAGTAGAAGAATGATATGCTCAGACCAATATTTTATTTGTTGTAGGTGTTTTTTTTGTTGTTTTGTTTTGTTTTTACCACTTATCCTCAAATTCTATCAGACAGACTGACTCCCCTCTGCCTATCCATCTCAACTATCATTAGGAAGATTACAAGAATTTCTTCTTGAATGTTCCCAACTTTTCTAAACTGAGCACATATTATTTTTTAAATGAGTGGGAAAAAAAACAATCTCCCCAATCCTTAAAGACTTGGTTCAAAGTCCAACTCTGCCTCAAAACCCCTGTAATAGGCAGGGCTAGCCCACACCGTACCCTATGCCCCAGCCAGTAGGACCACCAAGGTGGGCCCACAGTCAGCAATGAGGTGGTACAACAACGTTCACTGCAGGAACTGATATGCATGAATGTTTCTTTTGCTGTCCTCACTTCTCTCCTCCCATGCAGAATTGTGTCCCTTCAGACACTCTTGCCCCCAAGTGCCTGCCTGGGTCCCAGTCTTTCTCTCAGTTGACTTAATTAATTTCTGATAATTAAAGCTACTGTTTGGTGATGATGTACTAAGAGTATGATCTCTCCCAGGGGGTGTAAATAATTTAAAAAAGGACTCTAAGATGGAAATGCAAAAGCCTTAGACTCAGAGGAATGAAGCTATAATGATGGAATGACAGGCACTGGGGTTCATATTTTGTGGATAGGAGGCCAGCTTCTCCTAAAGGGTATAGCACTTAGGTAGGAAGCAGCGTCAAGGGGAGACAAGTAAAGTAATGAAAGATGAGAATACTTCATTGCCACCACCTCTCTCCTCCCAAATGGCCATTCAATACATTTTGGGTACTAGAGAATGTTCCCTAGAGGTAAACCCAGCCATCTCAGAGGTTGACCTGTATGCCAGTAACCACCACCCTCAGAAAGAAAAGCCCCCGTAAGATACTTCTGGTCTGAAAGCAAATTATTCTCTAATTGCTTTCAGTGGGGGAAATCCTGGAGGGCAAAGTTCATCTCACATGATTCTTTTATGCTCTACAGAGCACCAGCTCTGGATTGGGTCCACAGTTGCTTTTATAAGCAACTGTGGAATACCAATCTTAATTAGAATGTTTACTTATATTTAAAATCTTGAGGGTGTTCCTTTAGCAAGGCAAAGGGCATAGGGAGACTATAAGAAGAGGCTTTAAGGTAGGTATCTACTGTAACTGAATTGGCAAAAAAAAGAGTAGAATGCTGTTGCAAAAAGGCTCCACAAAATTTTACTTATTTAGTTAGTTAGAGACAAAGTCCCACTCTGTCACCTAGACTGGAGTGCAGAGGCATAATCATGGCTCACTGCATCCTAGACTTCCCAGCCTTGGGTGATTCTCCCACGCCAGCCTCCCAAGTAGCTGGGACTGAATACAGGTCTGTGCCACCATGCCCAGCTTTTTTTTTCTGTATTTTCAGTAGAGATGGGATTTTGCTATGTAGCCTAGGCTAGTCTCAAACTCCTGGGCTCAAGCAATCCACCCACCTCAGCCCCCAAAAGTGCTGGGATTACAGGTGTGAACCACCTTACCTGGCCTCCCCAAGACTTTAAATACAAGTAAACATGCTAATTAAGAATAACAGGCCAGGTGCCATGGCTCTCACCTGTAAGTCCAGCATTTTGGGATGACAAGAGGGGCAGATCGCCTAGCTCAGGAGTTCAAGACCAGCCTGGGCAGCATAGCAAAGCCCCATCTCTACAAAAAAAACAAAAACAAAAACAAAAAATTAGCTGGTATGGTGGCAAATGCCTGTGGTCCCAGCTACTTGGGTGGCTGAGGTGGGAGGATCACCTAAGCCTGGTTGGTCAAAGCTGCAGTGAGCCATGATCACGCCAATGCACTATAGTCTAGACAACAGAGTGAGACGGTCTCAAAAAAAATTTTTTTTAAAAAGGATTAATGGCTGGGCACAGTGGCTCATGCCTGTCATCCTAGCACTTTGGGAGGCCGAGGTGGGCGGATTGCCTGAGTTCAGGAGTTTGAGACCAGCCTGGGCAACACGGTGAAACCCCATCTCTACTAAAATACAAAAAAAAAAAAAAAATAGCCAGACATGGCAGCGTGTGCCTGTAGTCCCAGCTACTTGGGAGGCTGAGGCAGGAGAACTGCTTGAACCCGGGAGGCAAACGGTACAGTGAGCTGAGATCGTGCCACTGCACTCCAGCCTGGGTGACAGAGTGAGACGCCATCTCAAAAAAAAAAGATGAATGAATGGCAGCCTGAATGGCAGCCAGGCACAGTGACTCACACCGTAATTGCACATTTTGGGAGGCCGAGGTGGAAGGATCGCTTCAAGCCAGGAGTTTGAGAACAGCCTGGTCAACACAGCAAGACCCTGTCTCTACAAAAGAAATAAACAAATAAAACTAATTAACCAGCATTGTGGCCCATGCCTGTAGTCCCTACTCTGGAGGCTGAAGTGCAAGGATTGTTTGAGTCCAGGAGGTCAAGACTATAATGAGCTATGAATGCACCACTGCACTCCAACTCCAGCCTGGGTGACAGTGCTGGACCCTATCTCTTGAAGAAAAAAAAAAAAGAATAATGACCATGACCAGGGACAGTGGCACACCTGTAGTCCCAGCTACTGGTGAAGGTGAGGGCCACATGCTGTGGCTCATGCCTGTAATCCCAGCACTTTGGGAAGCTAAGGTGGAAGGATTATTTGAAGCCAGGAGTTTGAGACCGGCTTGGTCAATATAGTAAGACCCCACCATCGCTACAAAAATAATTTTCTTTTTTAATTGAGACAGTCTCACTCTGTCACCCGTGCCAGAGTACACTGGCACGATCTTCACTCACTGCAACCTCCAACTCCCAGGTTCAAACGATTCTCCCACCTCAGCCTCCCAATTAGTTGGGACTATAGACGCACACCACCATGGCCAGCTACTTTTTTGTATTTTTAGTACAGATGGGGTTTCACCATGTTGGCCAGGTTGGTCTCAAACTCCCGACCTCAAGTGATCCACCCACCTCGGCCTCCCAAAGTGCTGGGATTACAGAAGTGAGCCACTGTGCCCAGCAAAAAAAAAAAAAAAAAGTTTAAGGGAGGATCATTTGAGCCTAGGATTTCCAATCCAGCCAGGGCAATGTAGCAAGATGCCTATCTCTTTAAAAAAATCTAATATTTTTAAGGGCCTAAAGATTTACAGCCTTAATAAAGTATTAAATGGTGAAGTAGTTTTTATAACCTCAGCCAGTTAAGTTCAAGTCTGGGAAGAATAACAGCACAAAGGCAGATAGCAGCCCAGCCACACAGACCAGAGCTTTGGCTGGGCAAGTCCAGAAAAATCTGAACTGCTCAGTGCCCACCCCTGGGCCCCCTTTACTGAAAATGCCAAAGCTCTGCCTCAAATGTGTCATCAGGCCCTACAATGTCCCTGAGATGGCTTACAGTTACAATGGACACCTATCTTCAAAACCTCTCTGTGTAGTCTCACTCTGCCCTTTGGCTTGTAAAGGAATACCTTCAATTTCAGGAACTGAACTGACAAAAAAAGTAGAATGTTGTAAACTACAGCAAACTAGGGGGATAAAAGCAGAGCCAGAGTACACTCTGCTGGCTCACATTGGCTCTAGCTTGCCAAGGGCAATGTGGGTAAAATGTTCCTGCATCCAAAGACTGGCTATAAGGAGCAGCCCTCTACCTTGCCCCTAGTATGAGCTAAACTCCTAAAAGTTGGGAAATCCCATGAATGCATGTGAGGGTTACACATGGGAACTCTCTCTCTTCACAGTCGCTTGATCCCCAGGTTGTAACATCAAGGCCTCTAGAATCCCCATGCTGGTGTGTGAGAGACTGAGCCCGGTGGTCCATAGGACGCAGCCCAGAGCCACACCAGAAAAGGAATGGTTTCTTTAGAAACACCCCTAAAGAAAGCAACCAACTAATGAAGCTAGAAGCCAAATCATACTCTACTCATCAGCTCCTCCCAGATGGGTGCAGCCCTGCCTCTCTGAATTCAGGGACTATCCCAATCAGAGGTGCTAGCCTAATCCACCCATTTGAATGCATATCTAACAAAAGCATCTTATCCTGAGAGTGACAGAGGAGGCCAACTCCAACATCATACATCTCTATAGGGACATAGTTCTAGGCAGCTTTTGAGTTTTTGCTTTAGGGCATTCAATGTTTGTCTCCAAAATGAAACTAGGTTTACAGGATGCTTGTTTGTTTTTGTAAAAATGATATATATATGTCTGTATAAAATTCAAATGATAGGAAGAAAATATAAAGAAAAAAGTAAAAACCACCCTACCCCTCCACTCAGAGGTAAGATCTTACTGTAAACTCTGTCCTTACAGAGAAGCAAGTCTATTCTGAGTTAGACCTGGGATATAGGTCTCGTGTTCTCTGGATGAGTCTGTGGATTTATTTTAATGGAAGAGGACCCTTAATGCCACCTCTGGACTACTCAAAAAAGTTTCAGGCTGGGCACAGTGGTGACTGTTTATAGTCTCGGCTACTCAAGAGGCTAAGGCAGGAGGATTGCTTGAGCCCAGGAGTTTGAGGCTAGCCTAGGCAATATAGAGACCTCATCTCTTAAAAAAAAAAAAAAAAAAAATTTAAAAACACTTTTTTTAAAGTTTTCAAATCTCAGCCAGGTACAGTAACTCACGCCTGTAATCCCAGCACTTTGGGAGGCCGAGGCAGGAGGATCACTTGAAGTTAGCAGTTTGAGACCAGCTTGGCCAACATGGTGAAATCCCATGTCTACTAAAAATACCAAAAAAAAAAAAAAAAAAAAAAAAAAAAATTAGCTGGGTGTGGTGATGGGTGCCTGTAGTCCCAGCTACTCAGGAGGCTGAGATCACTTAAACCTGGGAGGCGGAGGTTGCAGTGAGCTGAGATCGCACCACTGCACTCCAGCCTGGGCAACAGAGTGACACTCTGCCTTAAAAACAAACAAAACAAAAACTCAGTTTTTGCAATAATCCTAGACCTCTCAAAAATAAAAAGTTAAAGTCATGCAGTCCTCCTACCCCACCACACATACTGATTGGAGACCAGAAGTTAATCTGTTCAGCAGACATACTCCTTTTCTTCACTCAACACAGTGGCAGTCGCTCTACAATCCATCACACACATAGACATTATCACCCTTTTCATCCCCCAGAGTGTGTTGATGAGAGAAAAGGAGACACCAATACCTCCTTTTTTTTTTTTTTTTTTTAAGAGATGGGGTCTTTCAATGTTGCCCAGGCTGGTCTCGAGACCTGCGCTTAAGCAATTCTCCCACCTCAGCCTCCCAAAGTGCTGGGATTACAAGTGTAAACCACCATGCCAGGCCTCATCATCATCACCTTTTTTTTTGAAATGGAATCTAGCTCTGTTACCAAGGCTGGAGTGAAGTGGCATAGTCTTTGCTCACTGTAACCTTAGCCTCCCAAGCTCAAGCGATTCTCCTGCCTCAGCCTCCCAAGTAGCTGGGACTACAGATGTGTGCCACCACAATCGGCTAATTTTTGTATTTTTAGTAGAGACAGGATTTCACCATATTGGCCAGGCTGGTCTCGAACTCCTGACCTCAAGTGATCCACCCACCTCGGCCTCCCAAAGTGCTGCTGGGATTACAAGCATGCGCTACCGTGCCCAGCTGCCCATTATTACCTCCTGATGTAACACTTTCAGAATTTGAAATGGAAAAGGTAAGGAACTTAACCAAAGTCACGCAGTGACTAGAGGACAGCCCATAAGTGCTAACAGCTTTGAGGAATGACTGTCGTGGCACCAAACTCTAAAGGTATTCATTAACTTTTATTTGAGCCACAAAAAGGATCAAATGTGTCATTTCAACAAACACACACACACACTTCCCCTGCTGTTAAACAAAAGCAAATGGTTGGCTGAAGTAGCACTCTGATCCTCTGAAAACATTTCCCAAAAGTAATTAGCTAATGGATATCACATCCTACACCCTTGGAGCAAGCAAAGGGAGGCCCCTGGACCAGATGCCCACAAATGAAAACACACAGATTTTGGGTACATGCAATTGCTCTATCTCAGGGACATCAACATTCAGAACTCTCTCCTATTCAAGATGTTCCTATTTTTTAAGAAAAGAAAAGTTTAAACAAATTTACATGTAAAGATAGGAATAAGGCCAGGCATGGGGGCTCAAGCCTGTATCCCAGCACTTTAGGAGGCCAAGGCAGGCAAATCACTTGAGGTCAGGAGTTCAAGACCACGCTAGCTAACATGATGAAACTCCACTCTACTACAAGTACAAAAATTGGCCGGGTGTGGTGGCGCATGCCTGTAGTCCCAGCTACTCAGGAGGCTGAGGCAGGAGAATCGCTTGAACCCGAGAGGTGGAGGTTGCAGGGAGCCAAGATGGCATCACTGAACTCCAGCCTGGGCAACAGAGTGAGACTCCATCTCAAAAATAAAATAACAAAATAAATTAAATTAAAGCTCACCATGATCTGGCTGAGTGGAGGGTGGGAATTATTTTCTTTTCTGTCTCCAATGTATAGGGAAGATAAAGATCCTAAACCAGTGTCTCCTTCACATGCAGCCAAAAGCCCTCTACCCCCTCCAAGAGTTCATAGACCTCTGTTCTCAGAACAACTTCCAATGCATCTGCCCACAACCACTGCTAGCCACAATTTATCCACACTACTTAAAATCTGCATTCCTTTCCATTAACCTAATTCTATGCAACACTCCTTTCTGATATTTTATTTCTGTTATTTCTCCCATTCCTTAAGTTTCACAAATACAAGATCCCACATAAACAATACAGAATCATTAATTCTATCAATTAATAATCATTGTTGACTACACTGAATAGAGCTTGAGGAAAGATTATGTTAACAGAAAGGGTTTGCTTTCATGGAGCCTGAGAAAAACAAACAGGAATTGAGGAGCAAGTGTTTGTTAGTATGTCCCAGCCCTGGCCAGAGAGCAGGGAGCAATGGCCAGAGGACAGAAACATCTGTCATTCTGCAGTTTCATTTCTCATGGTCAGTTAATATCCTAAGTTTATTCATGAGTCTCTTCCAAGTTTGGTTAGTGAGTCAGTCTCTCTAGATCCGATCAGCTCTGAGTACCCTACAAAACTAAATTTCTGGTCTACGAAGCAGAGAACCAGATCCTGAAACATAGTGATGCCCCCCAAATAAAGCCACCCCATGATAACATCTATCTCCACTCTAACTGCAACGCCTATCATGGGATGTATGTGATGTATCTAAGACTCTCTGGTAGCTCCCCATGGCTTACAGAATAAAATCCAAACTCCTTGACCTGCCTTTCACAGCCCCAAATTAGCTTTCCAGCCTCATCCCCAAACAATGACGGCTACCATGGCTCCATGCTTTCATACCTATGACTCTATCTACCTAGAATGTTCTTTGCTCAATCTTATTTGCCTGTGAAACTCCTATTTTTCCCCCAAAGCCCAGTTCGAAAGTCACCTCCTCCCTGAAGTCTTTCCTATTTACCCAGGGATTTCATTCTTACTGTTTCAAATAGCTCTTTAACCACAACTGTGCTAGAGAACTTAAGTACACTGTAACTCATCCTTTAAAATATCTGAGCTCCACTGGATACTCTGAGCTCCTGGAAGAAATTCACTATGTATCCCACAAACATGAAACGGGAGCTTGATGTTGAATGACTGATCACATGAAACATTAAGAGACGATAAGAGGGAAAAAAAGTCCCACAAAATTCAAGAAATAAATTATCTATATATTTAATTTCATTTAAAATGACCACAATATGGCTGAGACACAACGTGAATATTTCAAATATTTAAATAATAAAACCAAAGGCCTGTCTGGTGGCTCATGTCTGCAAGACCAGCACTTTGGGAGGTGAAGGCGGGAGGATCACTTGAGGCCAGGAGTTCAAAGCCAGGCTGGGCAGCATAGTGAGACATTGTCTCTAGTTTTGTTGTTGTTGTTGTTGTTTGTTTTTTGAGATGGAGTCTCACTCTGTCACCCAGGCTGGAGTGCAGTGGCTTAATCTCAGCTCACTGCAACCTTCGCCTCCCAAGTTAAAGCAATTTTCCTGCCTCCACCTCCTGAGTAGCTGGGACTATAGGCATGTGCTACCACACTCAGCTAAGTTTTATATTTTTAGTACAGACGGGGTTTCACCATGTTGGCCAGGCTGGTCTCGAACTCCTAACCTCAGGTGATCCATCCACCTCAGTGTCTCAAAGTGCTGGGATTACAGACGTGAGCCAACACATCCAGCTTGTCTCTAGTTTAAAAAAAAAAAAAAAACTAATAAAAATGTTTAAAATAATAAAAGCAACCAACACTTAAACCCAGTGCTAAACTGTTTACATGACTTAATCTGTACAACAACTGTATGAGATAGGGACTTTCATCTGCACTGAAGATGAGGAAATTGAGGCACAAGAGAGGTTAAATAACTCAAGATCATTTGGTTTGCAAGTGACAGGAGCAAGATGCAAACTTCAGTGGTCTGGCTCCAGAGCCAGTGGGCTCTGAATTCAGGCAGACGTGCTTTGAATCCAGGCTATGTTACAAATATGGCTTTGAATAAGTCATCCATCCCCTCTGCATTTATTTCTTTGTAAAATGGCTATGATAACCTCTTTCTCTTAGGATGTAGAGAGGACTAAGTTAAATATAATAATGTATGCAGAAGTCTTTAAAATTGGTTCTCCCACCTGGCAGGTACTCCATGCATGCTAATTCATTTTTGCCTTTCCTTCCTAAAAGCTAGATGAAGCAGACTCATAGAGGCAAAGGATCTCCCCCAGACTGCTTGAGGCTTTTTCAAACAGATCAGGTAGTTAAGCCACTCAACCCAGAAAGCCTTGCCTTACCTGCTTATCTCAAAAGTCCATTCCCTGCACAGGGGCTAGAGACCTTTTAAAATGTAAATGTCATGTCATTCCCTTAAACCCTTCAAAGGTTCCTAATTACACTGGAGATACAAATGAAACTAAAGAGGCAGGCATTCTGCCCCCAAGGCCCCACTGCTCTAACTTGGCCCTAGTCTCCAGACTAATCTCCCCTCTCCCTTTCCCCCTCCAGTCCCACAGGCCTCTTTCACTTCCTCCTTGCTACAGTCAGCTCCACACATGGTTAACTCTTAACCCTCCTTCAGATCTTGGCCTAAACGTCACTTCCTCAGGGAAGCCTTTCCTGAGCCCCCAACTCAAATCAGTCTCTTAACCCTCTCTTCATATTTCTCTCCTTATACTCACTATAGTTTGAATTATTAGTTTACCACTTCCTTCAAAGTTTTACTCGAAAGACACCTTCTTAGGAAGCCTTCCCAGGCCACCCTAATAATATAAATTCAACTACCACCCCTGATACGTCAGATTCTCCTTCCCTGCTTCCTTTTTCCCCTTAGCATTTCACACTTTTTAACAGACTATATTTTTGTTATATATTTTATTTATTGTCTTCTCCCTCACTTCCATGAAAGCACAAGGGCAATCATTTTTGCATTCTTTGTTCACTGTATCTAGAACAAATGCCTAAGACATATTTGTTGACAAATATTTGTTGTTGAATAAATTTCCACGACTATGTATTTATTTATTTTGAGATGGAGTCTCACTCTGTAGCCCAAGCTAGAGTGCAATGGCACGATCTCAGGTCACTGCAACCTCCATCTCTCAGGTTCAAGCAATTCTCGTGCCTCAGCCTCCCAAGTAGCTGGGATTACAGGCATGTGCCACCACACTCGGCTAATTCTGTATTGTTTTAGTAGAGACGGGGTTTCACCATGTTGGTCAGGCTGGTCTCGAACTCCTGACCTCAGGCACTCCACCCACCTCAGCCTCCCAAAGTGTTGGGATTACAGGCGCGAGCCACCACACCCGGCTACGACTATTCATTGTTGACTTTCCCAATGGCTAAGAACTAAAACATGGTATCTTTCTAGCTTACCACTGTACTGCCAACACCTAGCTCAGTGCCTGGCACATAGTAAGTGCTCAGTAAAAATTTAATAAATCAAAGCCACAACTAGTTGCAAAATTGGAAAATGGTCAAAATGGACGCACTAACACCACACTTCTGCCTCTTTCACTGTGTAATGTAACAGTGAGGTTGAGGACACAGACTACTGAAATACCACCAAGCATCCACCAGGCCAGGAATCTGTCTGTCCACATCCTCTGCACTCTGCCATACCGTGCACTACACTGCACCCGGGACAGAAGCACCCTACAGAGGCCCTCCATGAACACAGGGTTGAACTCAAGTGGGCAAACCATAAGCCAAACACCATCTTACCCTCCAAGTCCCATTCTTCTACTGCCAGTCCTATTCTAGACTAGTCCTGGATGCCAAACATGCTTCCTAAGCCTGTGGACTTATTCCAATCCAGGACCTGTAATGCCACCTTTGGCTTACTCAAAAAATGGTTTAAAATCCCTAAACAGCTTCAATAATGCTGCAGTTCTCAGGAGCAGGCATACCTAAGGTCATACGGACCCCTCCCCCTCACAAACGCTGATCCAAGGCCAGGAGGCCATCTGTCCAGCAGACGCTCTCCTGTTCTCCCTCAGGTCACACTGAGCCTCCCGCCAACACCCTCGTTGGCAGGAAGAGCCCTTGCAGAGAGACAATTTTCACCCTGATCAACATGCCTGGTGGTCACCCCTGAGGACCCCAACTCTGGAGCTCTAGGAATACCTGTCTGCTCCGCGAGAAACCTTCCCCAGGGTCAGAACTTGGGCTCAAGGGAGGGGAGGACTGAGGGGCGCCGAAGAGGGTCGTTCCCCGAAGTGTCTGCCCCGTGACGGCGACAGCTCTCCGGGCGACGGGGACGGTCGGGCTGACAGGCCGTCCCAGGGGGAGAAAGTGGCACCGTTATCCGTGCCCGGGCGGGGGGCCGCGGGCTGTCGCCGAAAGCGGCCGCACGTCCCGCCCTGCGCGGAGGACAGTAGCGTGCCCGGCCTGCCGAAGAGCGGCGGTCGCAGCGGCGGAAGGGGCCGGCGCCCGACGGCCGGGGGCGGGGTGGGGTGGCGGCCTGGGCCCGCCAGGCGGCGGTCGGGGGAAGTGGCTGCCGCCTCTGGCGGCGGGCAGGGTCCGCCAGGCTGCAGGGCAGGGCCGCGGCTCCAGCTCGGGCTCGGTCCCGGCTCCGATCCTCCCAGGCCCAGGCTGGGGCTGCCCCGGCCCGCAGGCCCCGCTTGGCCCCGCTCGGCCCAGCCCGCGGGGGGCGCTTACCTGGCGGCTACGGCGGCGACTGCAGGCCCGGGTCTCGGCCGCGCGCGTCCCCAGCGCCGGCTGCGGGAGCCACAACATGGCGACGGCGGTGGCGGGCGGGGCTGCGGCTCCGGGGGCGGAGCGGGGGCGGGAGCCGGCTTGGCGGCGGGACCTGGCTGGGGCTGCCGCGGGGAGGAGGCGGGGGGGCAGGCGGAAGGCGACTCGGACCTGGGCACCGGCCCAGGACGGTGCGGTTGAGGGGCTGCCCCGGCCTGGGCCCGGCCTCCCGCCTCCCGCCCGAGGCGGGCTGCGCGGCGCAGGCCAGGCGACAGCGACGACGGCGGCGGCGGGTAGGGCGGGGCGGGACAGGACCGTACGGGGCGGGGCGGGGCCGGGACGGCGCCGCTCAGGGTTGGATCCCCGACCCCGGGCGTCCCCCGCCCGGCTCCAGTCCCCTTCACCCCCGCTAGGCACCCTGTGCGGTCCGGCAGGCAGCCGCTCCCTGCGACCTGAGCCTCTTGTCCTCTGACGCGCCTCGGGGCAGGGACCGAGGCTGCCCACTAAAGGAACAGGATCTGCCTACGCAGCTGTCTTGCCGGCAAAGAGCGCCCAGGACCAGGGGACTGCGTCCTCTTCACTGAGACCTGGCGCATAGTGGGGCCTAATCGAGGCTGTTAAGTGAAAGGAAGCAGGGGTGGCGTGGGCCTGGCTCTCAGGTGCGCTCTAAGTGTTTGGTCATACAAGGACATTCGCGCAGGCTTGGAGGTGCGGGGCACTCTGACATGCTGCCACTGGGGTAACCGAGGGACGCGCGGCAGACAGAGATGGAGGACTGGCAACGGGTGCCTCAAAGAGGTAGACTGGGAGATCTCTCAGGGTTACTGGGGAAGCGTTGACTGTGCAGGGTGAGAACTCAGAAAGTCTGGCAGAAGGCCGGGAGGGTGACCGGCAGGACCTTCCAAGAACCCGGCGTACCTGGAAACTGGGTCCGCAGCATTAGGGCAGCAGCAAGGTCAGGTTGTGGGAACACGGAGGTGAGGCCCTGGTGCCTGGCAGTGAGCACACACTGCTAACCGTGGAGAAATTCCTTCTCCAGGAAGGAGATGCAAATTTGCAAGAGGGCTGGAACTAACACGCAACCGGGGCCTGCTGTGCACCAGGCGAGAAATTCAGTTGAAAGTTTGGCTAAGCAGTATGTTAGCGATGAAGCAATAAAGTCAATAAAGGGTGATGATTTCAAGTATTTGGCAGTGGGAGAGAGAGAAAAGTAGGCCTGAAGCTCAAGAAGTACCAAGAATAAAGGAGAAAATTGGGTCCTACTGTGGAAGCTGAGGCAAAAGCATCCCTTAAGCCGAGAAGTTTGAGTTTAGCCTGGGCAACATAGCGAGACCTTCCCTCTCTACAAAAGAGTAAAGGGAAAAGTTGATTTTTCTCTTGAGACAGAGTTTTGCTCTTGCAGCCCAGGCTGTATTGCAATGGTGCAGTCTCGGCTCACTGCAACCTCTACCTCCAGGGTTCGGGTGATTCTCTTGCCTCAGCTTCCAAAGTAGCGGGAATTACAGGCACACGGCACTTTAAACAGAGTTTCGCTCTTGTTGCCCAGGCTGGAGTGCAATGGCACAATCTCGGCTCACTGCAACCTCTGCCTCCTGGGTTCAACCGACTCTCCTGCCTCAGCCTCCCGAGTAGCTGGGATTGCAGGCATGTGCCACCATGCCTGACTAATTTTGTATTTTTAGTAGAAATGGGGTTTCAACATGTTGGTCGGGCTGGTCTCAAACTCCTGAACTCAGGTCATCCGCCCACCTCAGCCTCCCAAAGTGCTGGGATTACATGTGTGAGCCACCACGTCCAGCCCTAATTTTTGTATTTTTAGTAGACATGGGGATTCGCCATGTTGGCCAGGCTGGTCTTGAACTCCTGAGCTAAGGTGATCCACCCACCTTAGCCTCCCAAAATGCTGGAATTACAGGCATGAGCTGCCACGCCTGGCCGGTGATTTTTTTTTTTTCTAACTTGAGTGGGGAGACCTTAAATAAAGGAGCTGAGAGGGGAGAATGGCAGATAAGATGTAGGATAATTGATGGTGCAAGATACCAGAAAAGGAAAAGTAGATGAGAAGGGGGAAGGGGGAAAGGGGAGAGCAAAAAGTCAGAGAAATCCACCTCTTACTACACGATTTAAAGAGTGCTTAAAGATTGAAATATTTTGAGGTAGGGAGGCATGCATGCTTCCATGGATGAGCTGCCTGGATTACCCTCTACAATCATCCTTAGGGCAGCTGGTCTCACTGTCCTTTAAAATTTAAGTACAATTGACTCCAAACCCGTGTACCACTTAAGAAACCCAGCATACCTGCCAATATCTCCAGAGTTTCACTGGGAACTTACATTTCTCCTAGTTATCTCAGGCCCTAATTTCTTGTTTCCAAAAAATACTGTGCTCTTTGGAAGATTTGTCACCATATCCCAGATATTAGTCCATTTATATTACCTCAAAATATTGCACCCTACCTATAAGCAAGAAAAAATGCTCCAAATTATATGATTATGTTATAGTTACATAATTGTTAAATAAACTAGAGTTTGTAGCCATTAAAAATCATGGTAAAGGCCAGGCGCGGTGGCTCAAGCCTGTAATCCCAGCACTTTGGGAGGCCGAGACGGGCGGATCACGAGGTCAGGAGATCGAGACCATCCTGGCTAACCTGGTGAAATCCCGTCTCTACTAAAAAAAAAAAAAAAAAAAAAACTAGCCGGGCGTGGTGGCGGGTGCCTGTAGTCCCAGCTACTCGGGAGGCTGAGGCAGGAGAATGGGGTAAACCCAGGAGGCGGAGCTTGCAGTGAGCTGAGATCCGGTCACTGCACTCCAGCCTGGGTGACAGAGCGAGACTCCGTCTCAAAAAAAAAAAAAAAAAAAATGGTAAAGAAAAATATTTAATGATGTGGGAAATCTTTATAATTAAAAGTACATTATAAGGTGATATAGCAGATGGTAATATATAAATATACATAAATATGTATAGTGCATAGATTTTAAAACAGGACTTTTCTTCTGTGACATCTATATTTTCTTATTTTTATAGTGCATGTGTATTTCTCTTGGAAGCAGGGAAATGGTATCTTTAAGTAGCTTAAGTATTTTTAAGAAAGGAATTTTTTAAAAGATATTTATGGGGTTCAAAAGAAAAAAAATATATTAGGTCTGGGCATGGTGGCTCACGTCTGTAATCCCAGCTCCTTGGGAGGCCGAGGCTGGTGGATCACCTGAGGTCAGGAGTATGGGACCAGCCTGGCCAACATGGTGAAACCCCGTCTCTACTAAAAGTACAGGCATGGTGGCACGCCTGTAGTCCCAGCTACTTGGGTGGCTGAAGCATGAGAATCACTTGAACCCAGGAGGCAGAGGTTGCAGTGAGCTGAGATTGCGCCACTGCACTCCAGCCTGGGCAACAGAGTGAGACTCTGTCTCAAAAGAAAAAGAAAAAGATATTAGGACTCTGGAAAGGAATTTGGAAATGAATCTTTGAAGTGTAGATGGGACTTTAGCAAGTAGAGATGGACTGGGTTAGGAGACTGTCCCAGGCAGAAGGAACAGTACAACCAAGAACCCAGAGTGAGAAATAGATGGAGTGTTTAGAGGGGAGCACCAAGAAATTCATTTGGCTGGAGCACAGGACTGGTGTAGAAGAAAAGTAGGGGAATCAGTGTGGAAAAGTAAGGTAGGACTATATCAAAAAAGATCTGGAATGCCAAGCTGAACCCTGTGTCCTTTGCATGTCAGGAAGAACCACTGAGGCTTGAACAGTGCAGGTAATAAATTTGCAAATAAATTGTCCTGTAACCTCTTACTCAATGAGGTTTTAGGTCTCAACCCATCAGTCCTAATATTTGGACATTTGATTGACTCAGAGCAATGAGTTAGGGGCAACAGTCTTTGCATCCCAGCTGTTTACAGACTGAAAATTGGGTCTTGCTTCTCTGGCTATTAATTACTACAATTTCTCTTTACCTTTCAGGAGAGTTTCAGAGCGAGAACAAATTAGCAAAGAGCAAAATGGAAAGGAAAAAGAAATATGTACCTTACACTAGTACTTAGAAAACTTTTTTGACTACGATCCTCCATAAGAAATGGATTTGACAAAAAAAAAAAGAAATGTATTTGACATCTCAACCCAGAACATACGCATGCCTATACACACACACACCCCTGTAAGACAAAAGTTTCATGAAATACTACCCTTATTTTATGAAATGCATTAATGCGTTCTGATATTTTCAACTAATTAATCTTATTCTTTTTAAAAGCTGATCAGGACCTACTACATTGATTCCATAACCCCCTGCTGGGTCACAAAGGACATTGAAAAGAGGCTCAACTATAGCCAGATAGCCTGCACCCTTAAGCTTGCCATGTTTACATGTCCCAGAAATCAACAGGACAGACGAGACTCTTCTAAGATGCTGTGGAGGGGTGAGACGGAAGGATTAACAGGAGCCATGTTTGGGTTTCTCTTCCTTTGTCAGCATATGTTTCCTAATATCAATATTTCTCGGGGGCTATAAATATTTTCTTCTTTGTCCAGCTCAAGATACAGATTAAACTTCAAACAAGGTAGACCAGAGACAATTTTTTATTTGAATGAATAGAATCATGGACTAAAATAAAAAGAAAAATAATTTATTGATTGTAACTGTTATCTTAGTTGTGACAATACATTGACCCTATCTTATCTAACACTGTTGGAGTATTACAAGGGCAATAAGTGGCCGGGCGCGGTGGCTCAAGCCTGTAATCCCAGCACTTTGGGAAGCCGAGACGGGCGGATCACAAGGTCAGGAGATCGAGACCATCTTGGCTAACATGGTGAAACCCCGTCTCTACTAAAAAATAAAAAAAAAAACTAGCCGGGCGAGGTGGCAGGCGCCTGTAGTCCCAGCTACTCGGAGGCTGAGGCAGGAGAATGGCATAAACCCGGGAGGCAGAGCTTGCAGTGAGCTGAGAACCGGCCACTGCACTCCAGCTTGGGTGACAGAGCGAGACTCCGTCTCAAAAAAAAAAAAAAAGCAATAAGTTTAATCTCTTCCTTATAAATTTGGAAGCAATGGAAAGGTGAAAATATCAATTTTATTGCCAATAAAGCTGAACTGAAGAATGTGGCTTAGATGGTGGCCAATAAGCTTTTTAATATTTTTCCCTGAATTAAAATTATTTCCAGCCAGGCATGGTTGCTCACACCTGTAATTCCAGCACTTAGGGAGGTAGAGGTGAGAGGATTGCTTGAACCCAGGAGTTAAAGACCAGCCTGGGCAACATAGCAAGACCCTGTTCTCCATAAAAAGGAAACAATAAAAAATAAAATTATTTTCCCCAAACCTCCATTCTCCCCTTTGCAGAGGCCTAACGATATTAACCATGTCTAATTAGAGAAGACTGCACCCTCTCTTAGGTCAGGCAGGTCTGAATTCAGCAATTAGCTGAGTCTCTGGTGGAAGAATCAGAACAAATTGACTCCTACCTGCCCTTCTATGGAAACAAAAGGATTTAAAGGATAAGGATAAGGATTTACATCCCCTTCCCGACCCCTAATGCCGAAAAAAATTAGACCTGGCCCAATAGTTCATCCTTTAATTGGAAAAGAATATCTAAGCAGTGAATAACAACAAATGGCGAATATATACCCTAATATTTCATTTTAACTTCAAAACTATAAAGAACACGCACTTGCCTTGCCAATCTTTAGACCTAGGACCAAACCTTTATTGATTATTGTTCTTGAGCTGTCTGCTGTCTTTCTTACATAAATCATATCCATTATGTATTTTCTATGCTTCCTTTTTTTTTTTTTTTTTTTTTAACAGTCACCTAGGCTAGAGTGTTAAGAGTATAGTGGTGCTGTACTCACTGCAGCCTCAACCTCCTGGGCACAAGGGATCCTCCCACCTCAGCCTCCTGAGTAGCTAGGACTACAGGTGTGCACCACCACACTTGGCTAATTACAAATATGTGTGTATATATATATATATATTTACAAATATATATATTTGTAAAGACATATATATAAAGATAAATATATATGTGTGTGTATACACAATATACATATATTTGTACAAAAATACACATATATTTGTAAAGACAGGGTTTCCCTATGTTGTCCAGGCTGGTGTCAAACTCTTGACCTCAAGCAATCCACCCACCTATTCCCAAAGTGCTGGGATTATAGGTGTGAGCCACCACACCTGGCTTCCAAGTTGACTGTGTACTTAAAACTTCTTACAAAGCAGTATAAGTAGAGACTTAAAAAAAAAAACTTTCGTAGTTCTTTTGCTCACATCTGGTTTAGTAGTAATTTCAACTGGTCTTTAGCTAATCTTTTCAAAGCATGCAACTGACATGTCATAGAGACAGCTCTTTTCATGCTTATGTTTCATCTGTTTATGTAATTTTAATAAACTGATGGATAATTCATCAGTTTATTAAACTCCCGCATATAGCTACCATAAACAGGTTTAGGACAGCAGACTCTTGTTAAGCATGTAGCTCAACTGGCAGGAATGAGTATGTAGGTATTCCAGAAAGTAACCCAAAGCATTTATCTGTCCTTGAGCATTAGCACCATATTTATTAGAAGGGAATGGAAAGTGTTGATTCCGGAGAGTCCATTAGAAGGAGAGCAGTTAATGCACAGTTAATGCTCATATATTAGGATGACCAACCCTGTGCATATTTCATAACTTTATTCTTCCATCATTTATCCATTTCATAAATGTTTATTGATATTGTGGACAGTGCCAGACACTATCCTAGGCCCTGAAGAAGCATAGCTCAATAGCTCAATGAAGAGAAGGAAACTAATATATAAACAAGATGAAGAGTCTGGAAAAATAGAAGGAAGAAAGTTGGACAGCAAATCCTTCTAACCTTCTCTCCACCCCATGCCCTCAAAATCACTGACCCTCCAGTCCCATTTAGCTAAAATCAGCTTTAAATGGCTTAGAATTGGTATGGCTGTCAAAGAAGTTCAAATGTTAAGACTACTTACTACATTAGCAAAGTATACATACCTTATGTACTTTCAATGTTAAAGAGATGATGTAGTTGGTACAGTCAAGAGAAAACCATGGCAGGGTAAATTGCTATCCTTTAAAAAAGCAATTTGAGGTCAAGCATGGTGGCTCATGCCTATAATCCCAGCACTTTGGGAGGCTGAGGCAGGTGGATCACCTGAGGTCAGGAGTTCAAGACCAGCCCGGCCAACATGGTGAAACCCTGTTTCTACCATAAATAAATAAATAAGCCAAGCATGGTGGTGCATGCCTGTAATCCCAGCTACTCGGGAGGCTGAGGCAGGAGAATCACTTGATCCTGTGAGGCAGAGGTTGCAGTGAGCTGAGATCATACCACTGTACTCCAGCCTGGGTGACAGAGAAAGACTCCGTCTCAAAAAAAAAAAAGAAAAAAAAAAGAGAAATACTACTCCCCAAAAGAAAACGGCCACATACACAACAATATTTACCATAGTACTTATTGAATGATAGTGAAAATTTAGAAACATTATGAATGTTTAAGTAACTGGTGATGTGAAACGTGTACCTTATTGACACAAGAGAAACATTTGATTACATGTGAAATGAAAAAAAGATACAATTTGCTGGCACATGCTAAGAACCACTAAATAGTATGCTTTAAAGGGGTGAATTTTGTGAATCGTTTCAATTTTCTTAAATATATACTATTGTATATTTTTGCTTTTGTATCAACTAAGATCAGCAGGAAACAAATGAACCACTCAAAATGTGTATCCGAGGAGAGTTAATAAAGGAACAGTGTACAGAGATGTAAGCAGGGTTGAGGGAAACCAAAAAGGGACAGTGAAGCACCCCAGGTCTAGCGTCTACTGCGAAGCCATTATCAACCATTGGCGTGAAGGAGCAAAGAGGTGGAACAGTTACCAGTCCTTGTGTAGCTGTAGGAGAAGGACAGCCAACAGGAGCTTGGAGGAAAGAAGAGCCCTTCCTCTCTTCTTTCTCTCAGATCTCCTTCAGTACCTCTCACTGGCTGAGCCCAGCAGGAAGCCTACAAGCAAAGAGCCCAGATGCTGCTGCTTTCAAAGTCCACCTCTGAAAGTAAAGAGCAGAGTGCAAAAGGGTGAAGGGTGGATCGGTATGAGCAAAGGCAAGAATACCTAGCAGGTGTGTGATCATCTGACAGTGTGGAAACTGCCTAAGCATGTGGCCAAGGGCCTTAAGGGAACCTGGAAAACCAAGGCTTCTAGAGATAAAAAGCTGAGGTAGCAAGAAGGCAAGTAAGACCGGTTGAAGAGGTAGAAAAGAGTAACTGATGAGGGTGAGGGCCAGAAATGAGACCATTTTATTGTTTGATTAAATACCGAGCTGGAGTCTGAGCTAGGGAAGAAATTAAGAGGACATATGTCTGAGCTGAGTTGAACTGGAGCATTAAAAATTCTTCCACGATTGGCTCTTAGCCTATATTTCTTCTTCCTAGCTAAACTACATGCATTAAACAAATAATTGTTTGGTGCCTATCATGTGCCAGGAACTGTTAGGCCCTGGGGATTTAGGAGGGAACAAAATTAACCTCCTTGGCCAGGCACAGTGGCTAATGCCTGTAATCCCTGCACTTTGGGACACCAAGGCAGGAGGATTGCTGGAGGCCAGGAGTTTGAGACCAGCCTGGGCAATGTAGAGACCCTGTCTCTACAAAAAACAAACAAACAAAAAACCTAGGCATAGGGGCACATACCTATGGTCCTTGGGAGGATGAAGCAGGAGGATTGCTTGAGCCCAGGAGTTCAAGGCTGCAGTGGCGGAATTGACTACTTACACATATCCCCCTACCCAGTGCCTAATCTTGTGTTTATCATTTTCTTGTTTTATATATCTATATGTGTGTGTGCGTGTGTGTGTATATATATACACATATGTATATATGTATATCTATGTATATATATGTATTTAGAGACGACAATGTCTTGCTCTGTCACACGGGCTGGAGTGCAGTGGTGCAATCATGGCTCACTGCAGCCTCAACCTCCCGGGCTCAGGTGATCCTCCCACCTAAGTCTCCTGAGTAGCTGGAACCACAGGCTTGCACCACCACACACAACTAATTCTTGTTTGTTTGCCTTTAAATGTATTCATTTTTAATTTTATTTTTGTAGAGACAGTTCTCTCTATGTTGCCCAGGCTGGTCTCAAATTCCTGGCCTCAAACAATCCTCCTGCCTTGGACTCTTAAAATGCTGGGATTATAGGTGTGAGCTACTGTACCCAGCAAAAACATTTTTGTTTTAAAAATTTATTTAAAATTGGAAAATGGGCCAGGTGCAGCGGCTCACACCCATAATCCCAGCTCTTTTGGAGGCCGAGGCGGGCAGATCACCTGAACTCAGGAATTCGAGACCAGCCTGACCAACATGGAGAAACCCCATCTCTCCTAAAAATACAAAGTTAGCCAGGCTTGTGGCACATGTCTGTAATACCAAGTAGTTGGTATTACAGGCTGAGGCAGGAGAATCGCTTGAGCCCAAGAGGCAGAGGTTGTGGTGAGCCAAGACCGAGCCATTGCACTCCGGCCTGGGCAGCAAGAGAGAAACTCCATCTCAAAAAATAAAAAATAAAATAAAAATAAAAATAAAACATTGTAAAATGGGAGCTAGGCACAGTGGCTCATGCCTGTAATCCCAACACTTTGGGAGGCCCAGGCAGGTGGATCACCTGAGGTCAGGAGTTTGAGACCAGCCTGGCCAATGTGATCTTTACTAAAAATACAAAAATTAGCTGGGCTTGGTGGTGCACACCTGTAATCCCAGCTTCATGGGAGGCTGAGGCAGGAGAATTGCTTGAACTTGGGAGACAGAGGTTGCAATGAGCCAAGATCACACCACTTCACTCCAGCTTGGGTGACAGAGCTAGACTCTGTCTCAAAAAAAAAAAAAAAATTAGAATGGGCACAGTGGCATGTGTCTGTAATCTCAGTTACTTGGAAAGCTGAGACAGGAGAATCACTTGAGACCAAGAGTTCAAGTCCAGCCTGGGCAACATAGTGTGACCCCCTCCATCTCTTAAAAAAAAAAAATTAAAAGGGCTGTGAGCACACCATTGCATTCCAGCAGTATTTGTATACATGTGTGTACACACACACACACACACACACACACACATATATATATATATATAAAGTTTTGAAAACTGAAAAACCAGTTGGGTACAGTCACTCATATATTTGTATACACACACACACACACACACACACACATGCATACATGTTCCCAAAATATAGTTAATTTTAGTTCTTGTTTTCTTTAGTAAAACGGTGTCATTTCCTATGTAATATCCTGGGATTTCTTTTTCACTTTTTGTGTTATATTGTTAAAATTCATCTCAGGCTTGATGCATATAGTTGCATATATTTCTTGCAGCTGCTATAGACAATTCTAATGTGTGACTATGCTTTCATTTTTCCAGTGCAACAGAAACTCTTGGTGGCCTGTATTCTCCTTGGCCTGTTAGCCCTGAATATATGGTGGCCAGTTTCATGGGAGCGTTCACTTACTGACAATTTCCGCTGCAAGTGCCAGGTCTTAGGCCTCTCCAATTTCTGTTTCAGGGCCTTTTCAAAGCCATAAGAGCCTACTCAGCCCTCTTACAGGCATAGCCTGAAAGTAAAGAGAATTAACACAACCTTCAACCAGTGGCAGGTGTGAGCCAAGGAATAAATGCCCCAGTCTCCTATCCTTCAGATGGACAATTCTGGGAGGCATTTTATACACTTTTCAGAGGCTCCAAAAATCACGCACCCTGCGCTGGCTTTCCCTCCTACCCTACCTCATTCGTTACTCTCCGTTAGACCTGCTGTCCTCCACACACATCATCAATTCCCAAATACACAACCTGCACCCAAGTCCTTGTCTCAGGGTCTGCTTTTGGGGAACCCAAACTAATACAACCAATTGCCCGATATTGAGCATTGGGTTGTTGCAGATTTCTGTTATTGCAAAAGTGCTACCAAGAACTTTCATGTAAAACCCAATGGTGCTCAAGTGTAAGATTTTCTCTTTAGTATTTACATAGAAATAGAATTGGTAGCTCACAATTCTATTGTGAATGTTCAGCTTTACAAGATAATTTCCAGTTGTTTACCAAAGTGGTTTTGGGGTTTTGTTTTGGTTTGGTTTGATTTTTTTAAACCAATTTACAATTCTAACAACATTGTATATGAGATTCTCTCGATCCACGTCCTCTCCAATGCATGGTATTGTCAGATTTCTTCATTTTTGCCACTCAAATAGATATCAAATGGAATCTCACTGTGGTTTTGACTTGTACCTCTCTGATGATTAATGAAGTTGAATATAGCTTTATATATTTATTGACCATAAATGTTTCATATTCTGAGAAATGCCTATTCATAGCTTTTGTCCATTTGTTCTATTGGTTCATTGTCCTTTCTTCCTTAATTTTACTAAGTTTTTGACAGTTATGGGCTTTTTCTTTGAACTCAAGTGTTCATAATTGAATTAATCATAATTTTCATGTACTGTGATTTTTTTTACCCTGGTTACAAAAGTAATGCATGCATGTTATAAAAGAAACAAGTAAAGAGTGCAGACATGTTGAACATAGAAAAGTCTCCTTTACTTTCGGCTGTACCCCACCTCCAGGCAAGAATAACTCCCAGGGACAATTTGTCATTCCATGTTTTTAGATTTTTGTTTTCACATCTTTCTCCCAAATTAGATTGATGGTTTCTCAAGGGTAAAATTGTGTTGTATTCATCTGTGTATTCCCACCCCTAGCATAATGCCTGGTTCAGAGCAGGAATGAAATACATTATTGTTGAATGAACTGCTGAAAGATGAGTTAGAACATAGGCTTTGAAGTTAGAAGACTTTGGTTTGCCTGGGGCAGAGGATTCAAGCAGGAGAAAAATGGGAGTACTGGTAAAGTGTGCTGGGTTTGATTACTGAAAACTTTGGCTATTGGTCCAGAGTGTTTGTTTTTTATCTTGGAAGCAGTGGGGTGAGGGCATTCAAGACGTTTTAGGTAGAGGAAAGTTATTTATTCATATATATAAATAATACATATATTTGTTTGTTTGTTTGTTTTAGACAGAGTCTCATTCTGTTGCCCAGGCTGGAGTGCAGTGGTGTGATTTTGGCTCACTGAAACCTCTGCCTCCCAGCTTCAAGTGATCCTCCCACCTCAGCCTTCCTACCAGCTGGGATTACAGGTGCGTGCAACCGCACCTGGCTAATTTTTGTATTTTTAGTAGAGATAGGGTTTCGCCATGTTGGTCAAGCTGGTCTTGAACTCCTGACTGCAGGTGATCTGCCCGCCTCAGCTTCCCAAAGTGCTGGGATTACAGGCATGAGCCACTGTGCCGCCCTGCCTATTCTTATGTTTTTACCAGCAACAGAATTAAAGTGAGACATTGACAATCTAGTCATCTACTGGCATTGTACAGGATGTAAGGGGGAGGGGAAGGAGGGAAATGAAACTGGAGACAGAAAAATGAATGAATCAAGCAGTTGTGGCCGAATGCAGTGGCTCACACCTGTAGTCCTAGCACTTTGGGAAACCAAAACAGGCAGATCACTTGAGGCCAGGAGTTCAAGACCAGCTTGGGCAACATGGCAAAAGCCTATCTCTACAAAAAAATACAAAAAAAAAAAAAAATAGCCAGGTGTGGTGGCACACAACTGTAGTCCCAACTACTTGGGAGAATCCTTTGCGCCCAGGAAGTTGACTGAGTGAGACCCTGTCTCAAAAAAAAAAACCCAAAACAAAAGTTTTTAATTTGTTATGGACACAGACTCCTATGACAAACTCATGAGAACTGTGGCTTCTTTCAGAAAAGTAGACATAAACCTAAGCCCCTACACTTTTCGAGAATCCCTGGATTAGTGAGTCTTTTTTTTTTTAAGATAGAGTCTTGCTCTGTCGCCAGGCTACAGTGCAGTGGCATGATCTCGGCTCACTGCAACCTCTGCTTCTTGGGTTCAAGCGATTCTCGTGCCTCAGCCTCCTGAGTAGCTGGGATTACAGGCACGTGCTACCACACCCAGCTAATTTTTGTATTTTCAGTAGAGATGGGGTTTTACTATGTTGGCCAGGATGGTCTTGATCTCCTGACCTTGTGATCTGCCTGCCTCAGCCTCCCAAAGTACTGGGATTACAGGTGTGAGCCACCGCGCCCAGCCTAGTGAGTCATTCTAAGAGTGAAAGAATAAGAACCTGCAGCATGTATTTATTCAGCCAGACATATTTATTAATCCCCTGTTATGTATGTGCAAGGCACTGAGCTGAGTGCTGGGAACAGACGCCATCCAGTATGAAGTATGCATTGTGGTATGACATAGTGATCAGGGGCACAGACTCTGAGCCCAGCTCTCTGGCTTCAGGTGACCTTGTTTAATAAAAAAACAAGCATCCTGCCAGGTGATCTTGTTTAATAAAACAACTGTACTCTACTTCTGTTTTATAGGGACAATACTGACACCATCCTCATGAGCTGCTGTTAAGATTAAATGAATGCTTCATGAGAGCTTGGGCTTGATGGCAGAAATGAGGGAGAAGATTGAGAGGGCAGTAACTATGCAGTGGGGGAGTGAGGGCAAGGAAGAATTTTAAAGGATAACAGGATTTTAAAGCAGAGCAGGAGAAGCTGAAGGTGCATCACTCATGATCTGTTCTGTCCCCTAAGGGGGACCAAATGGTGGGAGGGGAGAGATCGAGAGCAAATGTGGAGAGGCTGAGTTTAGCTAGGAAGATACTTCCGCTTGTGAGCTGGAGGGGAGGAGTCAAGTATGGGTGCAGGTGCTGACTCTGAGGTAACCGCAGGCAAGAGGGAAGGAATGTCACCAGAGCGTGGGGCGGGGGTGGGGGTGGGGGGGTGAAGAAAAAGGAAAAGTTGTGACACACTGTTTCAAAGAGGGGATCTAGGAAGATGCAAGTGTCAAGGATTATTCAGGACTGGTGAACTGATAAGGGATACTGATCTGCCTGGTTGAGTGACTTCTGGTGGTCATGAGAGCTACAGTAGAAAAACATTAAAAAAAAAAAAAATGGTGGGGTGGGGGAAGAGGTGAGTGCAGAATGTCACAGTGGTGAAATCCGGAAGAAAAGAGACAGATAGGGGAGGCTGGCCATTGTGGCTCACGCCTGTAATCCAAGCACTTTGGGAGGTCAAGGCAGGTAGATTGCTGGAGCCCAGGAGTTCAAGACCAGCCTGGGCAACACGGAGAAACCCAGTCTCAATAAAAAAATTAGCTGGGCATTGTGGCACCTGCCTGTAGTCCCAGCTATTTGAGAGGCTGAGATAGGAAGATCGCTTGAGCCCAGCAGGTGAAGGCTGCAGTGAACCATGATCATGCCACTGCACTCCTGCCTAGGTGACAAAGTGAGACTCTATCTCAAATAATAAAAGAAAGAGAGAGTTGGCCGGGTGCGATGGCTCATGCCTGTAATCCCAGTGCTTTGGGAGGCCAAGGCAGGTGGTCACCTGAAGTCAGGAGTTCAAGACCAGCCTGGCCAACATGGTGAATCCTTCTCTCTACTAAAAAATGCAAAAATTAGCCAGGCATGGTGGCAAGCACCTACAATCCCAGCTGTTTAGGAAGCAGAGGCAGGGAGAATTGCTTGAACCTGGGAGGTGGAGGTTGCAGTGAGCCAAGATCACGCCACTGCACTCCAGACTGGGCAACAGAGTGAGACTCTGTCTCAGAAAAAAAAAAAAAAGAGGGATTTGCTGGATTTGCCAACCCACTGGTCTTTACTGAAGTATCTTAAGGGTCACTAAAGTGTCATAGCAGGTGACTCATGGCAAAGAAGAAAAGGGAGAAAGAACAGTGAGGCAGTAAACCACATGCAATCTGAGAACACTGACTCTGCAATGAAAGGGAAAAGTAAGACATTAACCAGAAAGAATAACAGAGTGAAGTGAGGTATATTTTTCTTTCTAAAGGTCAGGAAAGCTGTACTACTGCTATTTCTCCTCCTTCTCCCTCCTCCTCCTCCTCCTCCTGCTCCTCCTCATCCTCCTCCTCCTTCTTCTTCCTCCTCCTCCTCTTTCTCTTCCTCTCCTTCTCCTTCTCCTTCTCTCCTTTTTCTCTTCCTTCTTCCTTCTTCTAAGGTAAAGGCAGCAGTTATAAAGCTGGCAGGAGAGGGAGGAATAGGGCTTCAAAAACTCAGCTGGAGGCCATGAGCAGTGGCTCACACCTATAATTCCAGCACTTTGGGAGGCCGAGGTGGGCTGATCACTTGAGGCCAGGAGTACGAGACCAGCCTGGCCAACATGGCAAAACCCCATCTCTACTTAAAATACAAAAAAAAAAAAAAAAATTAGCTGGGCACTGGACTCCAGACTGGGTGACAGAGCAAGACTCTGTCTCAAAAAAAAAAAAAAAAAAAAAAAAAAGGTCAGCTGGAGTATGATGCCAGCATAATACTATTGTAATTAGCTTCTCTGGACCAGACGTTTTCCGTAAAAATACATTATTCCCCATTTACAGAGGTGGAAACCGAGGCTCAAAGAAGCTAAGTCATTCACCCATAATCACACTGCTAGTCAATGGCAGAGTCAGGATTTGAACCCAGGTCATATGACTCCAAAACACCAAAGCTTGCCTGCCTAATACCAGAGACAAGCAGAAAAGTTAGCCCTATGAGGAAGAAGGGATACTTCTGTCAGCACCGAGGACGGAAGAAAGGATTGGAAGAGATATATATACTAATGATTTACGTTTATTTATTATTTAGAATTATTCTCCTTCCCACACGAATATGTAAGCATGTAGATTTTTAAAAATTTCTTTTGATTTATTTGTTTTTTGTTTTGTTTTGTTTTTGAGATGGAGTCTCACTCTGTTGCCCAGGCTGGAGTGTAATGGCGTGATCTCGGCTCACCGCAAACTCTACCTCCCAGATTCAAGCAATTCTCGTGCCTCAGCCTCTCGAGAAGCTGGGAGTACAGACACCTGCCACCATGACCAGCTAATTTTTTTTTGCATTTTTAATAGAGATGGGGTTTCACCATGTTGGCTAGGCTGGTCATGAACTCCTGACCTCAAGTGATCCACCCACCTTGGCCTCCTAAAGTGCTGAGATGACGTGGGTGAGCCACCACACCCGGCCAATTTTTTAAATTTCTTTTGAGACAGGGTCTCCCTCTCTGTCACCCAGGCTGGAGTGCAGTGGTGCAAACACAGCTCACTGCAGCCTCACACTACTGGACTCAAGTGATCCACCTCCCTCAGCCTCCCAAGTAGCTGAGACTACCAGTGTGCACCACCACGTCAAGCCAATTTTTGACATTTTTTTTTTGTAGAGATGGGGTCTCACTATGTTGCTCAGGAGAGTCTTGAACTCCTGAGCTCAAAAGATCTTCCCACCTCAGCCTCCCAAAGTGCTGGGATTACAGGCGTGAGCCACCATGCTTGGCTGAAAGCATATAGATTTTTTTAAGTTGGCATGATCTGTTTATATGACCAAGCATCTTAAAAAAAAAAAAAAAAATGGCAGGCTGGGGGCGATGGCTCATGCCTGTAATCCCAGCACTTTTGGGGGCTGAGGTGGGTGGATCACTTTGAAGTCAGGAGTTCAAGACTAGCTTGGTCAACATAGTGAAACCCCGTCACTACAAAAAGAAAAGTAACCAGATATGGTGACAGATGCCTGTAATCCCAGCTACTTGGGAGGCTGAGGCAGAAGAATCACTTGAACCCAGGAGACAGAGGTTGCACTGAGTTGAGACCATGACATTGCACTCCAGCCTGGGCAACAAGAGTGAAATTTCATTTCAAAAAATATATGTATACATATACAAAAAAAAAAAAAAAATAGCCAGGCGTGGTGGCAGATGACTGTAATCCCAGCTACCCGGGTGGCTGAGGCAGAAGAATTGCTTGAGCCCTGGAGGCAAAGGTTGCAGTGAGCTGAGATTGCACCACTGCACTCCAGCCTGGGCAATAAAGCCAGACTCTGTCTCAAAAAAAAAAAAAAAAAACCCAATGCAAAAAATAGGCATGATACAGAAAGTCTGACTTTACATAGAAGAAAATTCAGGCAAGGAACCAAGCTGAACTTTTGTGGTAAGAGAATGAACTGGACATGGCCAAGAATGTTAAAGCTGAGTATTTAGAACAATGGTATGGCTAATTGATTCACCCAGCCCTCTACCCAAATGGTTGCTTCATAGGAGAATCAATCCTCCCTTAAATAGTCCCTTAATTCAAGAGAATGGAGGGGAAAATAGTTCGCATATATTGACAAGTTGTTTATTGCAACTACAAGGATTTTGTGATGTATGTCCCATCTATCAATATTTTCTGATGAGTGATTTCAAAATATCTGTCTAAAGAACAAAACTAGGCTGGGTGCCCTGGCTCACGCCTGTAATCCCAGCATTTTGGGAGGCCAACGCGGGCAGATCACGAGGTCAGGAAATCGAGACCATCCTGGCTAACAGGGTGAAACCTCGTCTCTACTAAAAATACCAAAAATTAGCCAGGCATGGTGGCGGGCGCCTGTAGTCCCAGCTACTTGGGAGGCTAAGGCAGGAGAATGGCGTGAACCCGGGAGGCGGAGCTTGCAGTGAGCCGATATCGCGCCACTGCCCTCCAGCCTGGGCGACAGAGTGAGACTCCATCTCCCCCCCCCCAAAAAAAGACTTCACTTATTTTTGCCAAACTATCACATGCAAAAAATGCAGAGAAAACCAAAACCGAATCATAAAACAAAGGGAACTGTACAGTTTCATGGGCAGGTCACAGGCTAGAACCAGAGACATAAAAACTGACAGCTGTGGTGAGCAAATTGGACAAACAGGACCCAAGGACTAGGACATGGTGAGGGGTCACTCCTGGTGCTACACCAATGCTCTAACCCCAGCGGTTACACCAAAAGGTATTGAAAAAATGCCAAGGTTCAAGGGCATCTTGTAGACCAGAAAAGGACTGGAAAAGCAGATCTGAGCAAAAAGGAGGTAGCCATCTGACTCAGCTTGCAGATCAACCTCTACATGCCAAGCCCACCTATTTCTCAGGAAAATCCTGTTTATCACAACATACTTGGTATAAAAATATCATGAAAGTGAGGCTGGGCGCCGTGGCTTACACCTGTAATCCCAGCCCTTTGGGAGACCAAGGTGGGCAGATCACCTGAGGGGAGGAGTTCGAGACCAGCCTGGCCAAGACGGCGAAACTCCATCTCTAGCAAAAGTACAAAAAACCAGATGTGGTGGGGCATGCCTGTAGTCCCAGCTACTCAAGAGGCTGAGGCAGGAGAGTCGCCTGAACCCTGGAGGCAGAGGTTGTAGTGAGCCAAGATCATGTTACTGCTCTCCAGCCTAGGCAACAGAATGAGACTCCATCTCAAAAAAAAAAAAAAAATTGGCGGGGCATGGCTCATGGCTGTAATCCCAGCACTTTGGCAGGCCAAGGCGGGTGCATCACCTGAGGTTAGGAGTTCGAGAACAGCCTGACCAACATGGTGAAACCCTGTCTCTATTAAAAATACAAAAATTAGCCTGTGTGGGGGCGCATGTCTGTAATCCCAGCTACTCAAGAGGCTGAGGCAGAAGAATCACTTGAACCTAGGAGGCAGAGGCTGCAGTGAGCTGAGACTGCACCATTGCACTCTAGCCTGGGCAACAAGAGTAAAACTCTATCTCAAAAAAAAAAAATTAAAATTAAAAATAAAAATTAGGTCAAGTGTGGTGGTTCACACCTGTAATTCCATCACTTTTTGAGGCCAAGGCAGGTGGATTAACTGAGCTCAGGAGTTCAAAAGCAGCCTGGGCAACATGGGGAAAACCCATCTCTACAAAAAATGCAAAAAAATTACCTAGGTGTGGTGGTGCGCACCTGTAGTCCCAGCTACTTGGGATTTCTTGAGCCCGGGAAATAGATTGCAGTGAACTGTGATTGCACCACTGCACTCCAGCCTGTTCAATAGAGCAAGTCCCTGTCTAAAAAAAAAACAACTTTTTTTTTAACTCATTGGACCTGGTGGCATGTGCCTGTAGGCCCAGCTATTTGGGAAGCTGGGCCTGAGGCTGCAATGAGCTTTAATCACATCACCGTGCTTCAGCCTGGGCAACAGAGTGAGACTCTGTCTCTAAAAAATAAATAAATATGTAATATTAAAAAGTTAATTTTAATAATATACTTTTGCTCAATATATCAAAAGTATTACCTGCACAGCAAAAGAAATAATCAACAGAGTAAACAACCTACAGAATGGGAGAAAATATTTGCAAATTATTCATCTGACAAAGGACTCATATCCAGAAACTACAAAGAACTCAAACAACTCAATGACAAAAACAAATAACCTCCTTAAAAAGTAGGCAAAGAACACAAACAAACATTTCTCAAAAGAAGACACACAAGCAACGAACAACATATGAAAAAATACATCACCAATCAACAGACAAATGCTAATTAAAACCACAATGAGATACCATCTTACACCAGTCCGAATGGATATTATTAAGCCAGGCACGGTGGCTTATGCCTGTAATCCCAGCACTTTGGGAGGCTGAGTGAAAGGATTGCTTAAGTCCAGGAGTTTGAGGTCATCTTGGGCAACACAGGGAGACCCCATCTCAACAAAAAATAAATTTAATCGGCTGGGTGCAGTGGCTCACACCTGTAATCCCAGCACTTTGGGAGGCCTAGGCAGGTGGATTACTTGAGGTCAGAAGTTTGAGACCAGCCTGGCCAACATGGTGAAACCACGTCTTCACTAAAAATACAAAAATTAGCCGGGCATAGTTGCACATACCTGTAATCCCATCTACTCGGGAGGCTGAGGCAGAAGAATTGTTTGCACCTGGAGGCAGAGGTTGCAGAGAGCCAAGATTGTGCTACTGCACTCCAGCCTAGGCAACAGAGCGAGACTCGGTCTCAAAAAAAAAAAAAAAAAAAATTTAATAAATTAGTCAGGCATGGTGGCTGGCACCTGTAGTCCCAGTTACTATGGAGGCTGAGGCAGGAGAATCGATTGAATCTGGGAGATCAAGGCAGCCATGATGCCACCACTACACTCCAGTTTGTGCAACAGAGTGAGATCCTATCTCAAAAAAAAAAAAAAAAAGATAATAATGCGTATTATTAAAACAAAAAAAATAAAGATGTTGGCAAGGATGTAGAGAAAAGAGAATGCTTATATACTGTTGATAAGAACGTAAATTAGTACAAATTCTGTGGAAAACAGTATGGAGCGTTCTCAAAGAACTAAAGACAAAACTGCTATTCTACCCAGCAATCCCACTACTGAGTATATAACCCCCCAAAAGAAATCATTATATAAAAAAAGACTCCTGGCCGGGTGAGGTGGCTCACGCCTGTAATCCTAGCACTTCGGGAGGCTGAGGCAGGCAGATTGCCTGAGCTCAGGAGTTTCAGACCAGCCTGGGCAACACGGTGAAACCCTATCTCTACTAAAATTTAAAAAATAAGCTGGGCATGGCAGCATGTGCCTGTAATTCCAGGTACTCAGGAGGCTGAGGCAGGAGAATTGCTTGAACCCAGGAGGTGGATTCAAGCACGTGACTTGCCCACCAGGCGTGGTAGTGGGCATCTGTAGTCCCAGCTACTCCAGAGGTTGAGGCAGGGGAATCACTTGAACCTGGGAGGCGGAGGTTGCAGTGAGCTGAGGTTGTGCCACTGCAACTGCACTCCAGCCTGAGTGACAGAGCAAGACTCTGTCTCAAAAGAAAAAAAAAGAAAGGAAGGGAGAAAGGGAGGGAGGGAGAAAAAAGGGAGGGAGGGAGGGAGGAAAGAAGGAAAGAAGAAAAGAAAGAAAGAGAGAAAGAAAGGAAGGAAGGAAGGAAGGAAGGAAGGAAGGAAGGAAGGAAGGAAGAAAGGAAGGAAGGGAGAAGAAAGTGGAATGAACAGATTTGCTAAGTCTCCCGATCTTCATCTTTCTCCGGTACTGAATGCTTTCTGCCCTTGGACACCTTCAGCTTTTGGACTCCTGGACTTACACCAGTGGTTTGCCAGGGCTCTTGTGCCTTCTGCCACAGACTGAAGCTGCAGTTTTTCTACTTTTGAGGTTTTGGGACTCAGGCTGGTTTTCTTGCTCCTCAGCTTGCAGACAGCCTACTATGGGACTTCAGCTTGTGATTGTGTGAGCCAATACTCCTTTATTTATTTTATTTTATTTTTTGAGATGGAGTTTTGCTCTTGTCACCTATGCTGGAGTGCAGTGGCACAATCTCGGCTCACTGCAATCTCCGCCTCCCGGGTTCAGGCAATTCTCCTGCCTCAGCTTCCCAAGTAGCTAGGACTGCAGGCATGCACCACCATGTCTGGCTCATTTTGTATTTTTAGTAGAGACGAGTTTTCACCATGTTGGCCAGACTGGTCTCGATTCCCTGACCTGAGGTGATCAGCCCACCTCAGTCTCCCAGATTGCTGGTATTTCAGGCTTGAGCCACCACGCCTGGCCCAAAACTCCTTAATAAACTCCCTTTCATGTATACATCTATCCTATTAGTCCTGTCCCTCTAGAGAACCCTGACTAATACACCAGGCATGATGGCATGAGCCTGTAGTCCTGGCTACTCTGCAGGCTGAGGTGGGAGGATCGCTAGAGCCCAAGAGTTGGAGTTTGAGGCTGCAGTGAGCTATGATCCAGCCACTGCACTCCAGCCTAGTCAAGAGAGACCTCGCCTCCAAAAAAAAAGTATAATCATCCCTTCTTGAAATCAATGTAATTGATAGTTTATATTCTAGGATGTATTTATCAATTGCAGTACATCTCAATTTGTACTAAGCCTTGTTTCAAGTACTCACGAGCCCCATGTGGCGAGTGGCTATTGTGTTGGACAGTTCAGACATAGAAACTACTCTCAGCATTTCAGCATTAGAGTATTTTCTTTATACTTTTGTTCTCTTTTCTTCCTTCCTTCTTTTTTTCTTTGAAAACATATTTAATTGGGTAAGCTGGATTTTGAAGGAAGTGGGGAAAATTCATATTCTGAGAGTCTCTAGTTTTAAATTTTAAGTGTTTCCAGTGCAGCTCTCCTTTGTTTATTTGTTTTTAAGGGTTTTTTTGGGTTTTTTGGGGGTTTTTTTTGGTTTTTTTAATGAGACGGTGTCCTGCTCTGTCACCCAAACTGGAGTGCAGTGGCACAATCTCAGCTCACTGCAACCTCCGCCTCCCAGGTTTAAGCAATTCTCCTGCCTCCACCTCCTGAGTAGCTGGGATTACAGGTGCATGCCACCAGGCCGGGCTAATTTTTGTATTTTAGTAGAGACGGGGTTTGGCCAGGTTGGTCTTGAACTCCTGACCTCAGGTGATCTGCCTGCCTCAGCCTCCCAAAGTGCTGGGATTACAGGCATGAGCCACCATGCCTGGCCCTATTTTTACTTTTTTTAAGATGGGGTCTGGCTCTGTTACCCAGGCCAGAGTGCAGTGGTACGGTCTTGACTCACTGCAGCCTTGACCTCCTGGTTCAAGTGATCCTCCCGCCTCAGCCCCCCAAATATCTGGGACTAGAGATGTGTGCCACCACACCTGGCTAATTTTGTATTTTTTGTAGATACGGGGTTTCACTATGTTGCCCTGGCTGGTTTCAAACTCTTGAGCTCAAGCTATCTGCCCATGTTGGCCTACCAAAGTGCTGGGATTACAGGCATGAGCCACCATGTCCGGCTGTTTGTTTGTTTTTAAAAACCCAGATGTGGCCAGGCACTGGTGGCTCACGACTGGAATCCCAGCACTTTGCGAGGCTGAGGTGGGTGGATCATGAGGTCAAGAGATCAAGACCATCCTGGCCAACACTGTGAAACCCTGTTTCTACTAAAAATACAAAAATTAGCTGGCTGTGGTAGCGTGTGCCTGTACTCCCAGCTACTCGGGAGGCTGAGGCAGGAGAATTGCTTGTACCCGGGAGGTGGAGGTTGCAGTGAGCAGAGATTGTGCCACTGTACTTCAGCGTGGGCGACAGAGTGAGTCTCCATCTCAAAAAAAAAAAAAACCACCAGTGCACAGATTATTTTGGGAAGATAAAAACGCAGGAGAAGCCAGACACGGTGGCTCATGCCTGTAATCCCAGCACTTTGGGATCACAAGTTCAAGGCATTGAGACCATCCTGGCCAGCGTGGTAAAACCACAGCTCTACTAAAAATACAAAACTTAGCCTGGCATGGTGGCGCACACCTGTAGTCCCAGCTACTCGGGAGGCTGAGGCAGGAGAATTGCTTGAACTTGGGAGACGGAGGTTATAGTGAGCCAAGATCAGGCCACAGCACTCCAGCCTGGGTGACAGAGTGAGACTCCATCTCTAAAAAAAAAAAAAAAAAAAAGGCAGAAGAATGTGATTAAGGTGCTGCTGCTGAACACTTACTTCCTTTTATTCATGTGTTCATTTCTTTTCTCTCTCTTGTTATTTTTTGAGACAGGGTCTCACTCTGTTGCCCAGGCTTTAGCACACCTAGCTATTTTTTTCTTATTTTTTGTAGAGATGGGCCTCCCTATGTTGTTCAGGCTGGTCTTGAACTCCTGGGCTCCAGCAATCCTCCTGCCTCAGCCTCCCAAAGTGCTGGGAGTGCAGGCATGAGCCATTACGTCTGACGCATTTTTTCTCCTAACAGCAGTTACTGAACATCAACTATGGGCCAGGGACTGTACCTCGGGGTAGCTTTACAGACATATTGCCTGGCTTGTGAAGCCTACAATTTACTAGAGGAGCCAGACAAGTAATAACAATAAAATGTGATAAGTGCTGTGATAGGGGAAGTATGAAGGGCTCAGTGGCTGCCTGGGAGAATACTTTAAGCCATTTTGGGAAATAAGAGAAGGCTTTGGGGGCTGGGGGTTGAGGGAATAATGTCTAAGATGAAACCTAAAGATTAAGTAAAGAATGGCTAAGCAAAGGGGAGAAGGAAGGGCTAGAGAATGCCAGAAAGAGTGAGTTTAAGGAATGCCCAGAGCCTTTTGGGGAACTGAAAGAAGTTATGTGTGGTTGGGGCCTCCAGGGTGAGGGGTGAGGCTGGTATTGTGCATTCTTCTCCGGGCAGCCTACTTAACAGTGGGAGTTGGGAGGCAGGATGTTGACAAATCTGGACTAGCCAGGCCCAACACAGGAAGTACTCCACCCCAAAAATATTCCTTCACCAGTTCAGTTCCAGTTCACCAGTTACAGACCCAAATGTGTTAATGAGTTAATGAGTTAATGTGTTTAGGACAGCAAGAATCTTTGGTCAGGCACTGACACTTTATTTTAGATTCAGAAAATTGAATATGATACAAGTTCCGTGTAATAAGGGACATATAAAAATGCATATAGGCCAGGCATGGTGGCTCACGCCTGTAATCCCAGCACTTTGGGAGGCCGAGGCGGGTGGATCACCCGAGGTCAGGAGTTTGAGACCAGCCTGGCCAACATGGTGAAACCCCGTCCCTACTAAAAATACAAAAATTAGCCAGGCATGGTGGCAGGCGCCTGTAATCCCAGCTACTTGGGAGGCTGAGGCAGGAGAATTGCTTAGAACCCAGGGGGAGGAGGTTGCAGTGAGCCAGGATTGAGCCACTGCACTCCAGCTGTCTCAAAAAAACAAACAAACAAACAAAAAGTACACACAAAATATAGGTATGGGGGCCAGGTGCGGTGCCTCACGCCTGTAATCCCAGCACCTTGGACGGTCGAAGCGGGTGGATCACCTAAGGTCAGGAGTTTGAGACCAGCCTGGCCAACATGATGAAACCCCATCTCTACTAAAAATACAAAAAATTAGCTGGATGTGGTGGCTGGCGCCTGTAATTCCAGGTCAGGAGGCTGAGGCAGGAAAATTGCTTGAACCTGAGAGGCAGAGGTTGCAACAAGCCAAGATCGAGTCACTGCACTTCAGCCTGGGCAACAAGAGTGAAAACTCCATCTCAAAAAAAAAAAAAGAAAATAAATAAATATATAAAAAGATATGGCCGGGCACAATGGCTCACACCTGTAATCCCAACACTTTGGGATGCTGAGGTGGGAGGACTGTTTGAACCCAGGAGTTCAAGACCAGTCTGGGCAACATAGCAAGAACTCATCTCTACAAAACATAAAAATATTAACCAGGTGTGGTGGCACCTGCCTGTCGTCTCAGCTATTCAGGAGGCTGAGGTGAGAGGATTGCTTGAACCCGGGAGGTAGAGGCTGCAGTGAGCTGTGATCACACCACTGCATTCCAGCATGGGTGACAGAGGGAGACCCTGTCTCAAAAAAAAGAAAAAAGAAAAAAAAAAAGAAACAGGTGTGGAACTAATGAAAAGGCACTTCACTCTGACTTGGGGAGGTCTGGACAGGCTTCACATAGGATATGACACCTAGACAGAGTCTGGAAGAGTAAGCAGGAGTTTGTCAGGCCTCCAAGTGGGAGGACACTCTGATAATGATAACCATGATTTACTGATTTACTAAGTGTCAGGCACTATTCTGGTGGTATTTTGTATTGTTTTGTTTTGTTTTTTTTGAGACGGAGTCTCGCTCTGTCGCCCAGGCTGGAGTGCAGTGGCACAATCTCGGCTCACTGCAACCTCCGCCTCCTGAGTTCAAATGATTCTCCTGCCTCAGCCTTCTGAGTAGCTGGGATTTACAGGTGCACACCACCATGCCCGACTATTTTTTTTTTTTTTTTGTATTTTTAGTAGAGATGAGGTTTCACCATATTGGCCAGGCTGGTCTTGAACTCCTGACCTTGTGATCCGCCCGCCTCAGCCTCCCAAAGTGCTGGGATTACAGGTATGAGCTACCATGCCTGGCTGTCTGGTTTGTTTTTAGAGAGACAGGGGTCTTGCTCTGTCACCCAGGCTGGAAGGCAGTGGCTGGATCATAACTCGCTGTGGCTTTGCACTCCTGGGCTTAATTGATCCTCCTGCCAGGGCCTCTCAAAGTGCTGGGATTACAGGTGTAAGACACTGCACCTGGCCTCTCGAGTGGGTTTTATTCATTAGCTTACTTAATTCTCTTTTTTTTTTTTTTTTTTTTTTTGAGACAGGGTCTTACTCTGTCTCCCAGGTTGGAGTACAGTAGTGCAACCATGGCTCACTGTAGCCTCAACCTCCCAGGCTCAATGGATCTTCCCACCTCAGCTTCCTGAGTAGTTGGGACTACAGGCATGTGTCAACACACCTAACTAATTTCTGTATTTTTTGAAGAGACAGGTTTTCACCATGTTGCCCAGTCTGGTCTCAAACGCCTGGCCTCAGCAATCCACCCACCTTGACCTCCCAAAGTGCTAGGATTATAGGCATCAGCCACTGCATCCAGACTAGCTCACTTAATTCTAATAATAATAATACATCCTGGGTGCTAAAATATCTGTTTACAGGTGAAGAAATGGAGGCATATAGAGGTAAAGTAACTCAGCTAGAGTCACACAGTAAGGGTTAGAGCAGTTTGGCTCAAGAGATTACTTCTTTAATCCCTATGCCATATGCTGGAGTATAGGTGGTTGAGTATGTCTGGACTGTAGGGTAAGGAGTTGGGGAAGGAACATCAGATATCAAGTTGATGAAAGAGGCAGTAGCCTGCCAGGTGCAGTGACTCATGCCTGTAATCCCAGCACTTTGAGAGGCCAAGGCGGGTGGATCACCTGAGGTCAGGGGTTTGAGACCAGCCTTAGCACCATGCTGAAACCCCCACTCTACTAAAAATACAAAAATTAGCTAGGTATGGTGGTGCACATCTGTAATCCCAGCCACTAGGGAGACTGAGGCACAAGAATGGCTTGAATCCAGGAGGTGGAGGTTGCAGTGAGCTGAGATCATGCCACTGCCCTCCAGCCTGGGCGACTCAAAAAAAAAGAAAAGAACAGAAAGAAAAGAGAAGAGAAAAGAAAAGAGGCAGTAGCCAAATCACAAAGATTCAGCATGAGTACCTTGAAGACAGGCTCTTAGGAGCTTTTAGGTAAATATTTTTAATTACTTGAATGTGTATATAAATGATTGCTAATGAATGTGATTATATTCTGGATATCCATATCCAGATTTACACAAGCCACATTTCCAGTGGTGATTCACTGCCTCAACAGATTCCTATAGGATCCCTTAAGCTATCAAGAGGGATATAAGAGCCAGTTCCCTATCATTAACTATGAGATCCAAGAGCTCAAAAGGTAACTCCTCCAAGAGGGAAGAGGGAGGAGGTGCAGGCCCAGTTAGAGGGGAGAGGCTAAGGGTGTCCCCACTCTTGATCCTCTACCCACACGACAACCACATTCACAGCTGGGATCTCTCCTGTCTAAGGACTCACAAAACAAACATCAAGGCCCTTTCTTCTTTTAGCTGAAGCAGTATAGCCAAGCAGGAAATTGGTGTGTTCTCCCCAACCCCCATCACATATACACACATACCAACCCAGAAGGCTGGTGCTTCCCTCTTACAGCTGTCCCTGCAGCTGTCTGGGACTTTTTAAAGAGAGCTTTCCAAAAATCTTCCAGGGAGACTTGGGTGACTCCAGTAATCTCTCTGCACAGAAGGTGCCTTTGATTTTTGAGAATGACATTTCTTTCTGTTATCCCATGCTATGCAGAGCTGCTACATCTTTTAAAACCTTGGTCTCTGATGTCCATAGCCACTGGGTTGGTAGGCAGAAAGTTCCATCTCTGCATCCCCCTGACCTGACCTCAGGCAACCCCCAGCAAACTGAGATAGATCCTCGTGGGAGATGGCACCAGGGAAGAGCCACATCTCCAGTGTGGCCTATGCACCAGCTTGCTGTGATATGCCTGGGCCACTTCCTTTTCTGGCAGGGTCATAGAGGACCTTCTGCTTCTACCCATCACTTCCTACATTGAGAAGCTGAAGGAGAAACTGGTAAGATTATAATTATTTTAAATAGGGTTTTAAAAACATGAAGTCAGGCTGAGCGCGGTGGCTCATGCTTGTAATTCCAGCACTTTGGGAGGCCGGGGGGGCAGATCACCTGATGTTGGGAGTTCGAGACCAGCCTGACTAACATGGGGAAACCCTGTCTCTACTAAAAATACAAAAAAAAAAAAAAAAAAAAGCCAGGCATGGTTGTGCATGCCTGTAATCCCAGCTACTTGGGCAGGCTGAGTGAGGCAGGAGAATCACTTGAACCTGGGAGGTAGACGTTGTGGTGAGCTGAGATTACACCATTGCACTCCACTCCAACCTGGGCAACAACAACAACAAAAAAAAACCCACATGAAGTCTACTTTGCTTCTGCTGGCAGAGATCCTTTTGCACAGAAGTGGTTAACCAGGGCTCAACCATAATGACAGACCTTCCTAGCCTAGAATTTGGGTATCAGTTTGAACCCGCTTCTTGTTTTTAATAATTATTAAATTCTTTGTCTACTTACCATTTGTCATCCATTGTGACAACAGCTTTATGTATTTATGTATATATGTATTTATTTATTTAATTTATTTTTTGAGATAAGAGTCTCTCTCTGTCACTGAGGCTGGAGTGCAGAAGCACAGTTATGGCTCACTGCGGGATCAACCTTCAGGACTCAATCGATCCTCCTGACTCAGCCTCCTGAGTAGCTGAAACTACAGGCATGTGTCCCCACATCTGGCTAAGTTTTTACATTTTCTGTAGAGATGAGGCTTCCACTATGTTGCCCAGGTTGGTCTCGAACTCCTGGGCTTGAGTGATCTGCCCACCTCTCAAAGTATTGGGATTACAGGCGTAAGCCACCATGCCCAGCCCCCAACAGCTTTATTTACATGTACTATTTTGTTAAATCCTCAAATGACATAAATTCTGTTGTATTCCTACTTTACACACTAGAAAACTAGGGATTAAAAAATTGCTAACTGAGCTGGACATGGTGGCATGTGCCTGCAGTCCCAGCTACTTGGGAGGCTGAGTGGGAGGACTGCTTGAGCCTGGGGGGGTCTAGGCTGCAGTGAAGTATGTTCATATCACTGCATTCAAGCCTGGGTAACAGAGTGAGACTCTGTCTCTAGAAACATTAAATTAAATAAATTTTTTGGGAAAAAGAGTTAACTAATTGGTCCAAGATCAAACAGCTAGCAACTGATCTGTGATTCAAAGCCACGTGGGTCTAACTTAACTTCTATAGTAAGATACTTTCTTCAGGGGGGCCAGCAGGCTTTCTATAAAGGAAAATGCCACACATAACACTGTGATTGATAGGGCCAAAAGACTTATGTGTCAGGAAGACTGGCATCCCAGTCGGCAAAGAAAATAGCATGTCAGAGTCCCACGTTTAGAAAATTGAATTCCTTAGGCTTTACATCTGTATCAAGTCTGGGATCACCTGTCCTAAATTTCTGAATTATTTTCATAAGAGACACTGAGCAGTACAGGAAACCTCATTAAGCCTTTGCAGATCCTCTTAGTTTATATCACTCTCCCCTGGTCCTGTTCCTTTCTCGTGCATTCTTTTTTTTTTTTTTTTTTCAAATGGAGTCTCACTCTGTTGCCCAGGCTGGAGTGCAATGGTGTGATCTTGGCTCACTGCAACCTCTGCCCCCCGGGTTCAAGCGATTTTCCTGCCTCAGCCTCCAAGTAGCTGGGACTACAGGCACACACCTCCATGCCTGGCTAATTTTTGTATTTTTAGTAGAGACAGGGTTTCAACCATGTTAGCCAGGCTGGTCTCGAACTTGACCTCAGGTGATCCATCTGCCTCAGCCTCCCAAAGTGCTGGGATTACAGACATGAGCCACCGTTCCAGGCCTAATTTTTATTTTTAGTAGAGAGGAGGTCTCACTTTATTGCCCAGGCTGGTCTTGAACTCCCAGGCCCAAGAGATCTTTCCCCCTTGGCCTCTCAAAGTGCTGGGATTATAGGCGTGAGCCACTGTGCCTGGCCTGACGCCCTTTTTAAGCTCCCCACAAGCCTCCCCAACTGAATTGACTTTTGCCACATCTGAAACTCCACAGCATTTTACGCCTCTCTTACGGCTCTTTTCTACACATTACAAGATTGATACTCATTTAAATAGTGCTGGCGCTCACTTTTAGATTTGAATTCAACATTAATAGGAAGAGGCCAAGGGTTCTACTAGCCAGAATTTAGACTAGAACCCATATTTAACATTTATTAACAAATACTTATTGAGTGTCTGCTACATGTCTGGTACTCTCACGGGAGCTGGAGATAACGGGGTGGACAAGACAATGTCCCTGTCCTCATGGAGTTCACGTGTATTTTATTCCACAAGTCTTCCTAAATTGAATAAATTAGGAATTTTTTTAAAACTCAGTAAGTGTGGGGTACCTAGAGGCAGCACTTGTTGGAGATAACAAAAATACACACACACACACACACACACAATTTTAAATTCAACAAGTATTTATTGGGTATAACATGTGCTAGGCTATGGGTTCACCACTAGGAATTTAACAGTGAGCCAGACACCAGTGTTTTCTTTTTCTTTCTCGCAATAGCTTTATTGCGATATAATACACATACCATACGATTCACCAATGTAAAGTATGCAATTTAATGGTTTTGAGTATATTCACATAGCTGTACAACTAGCATACCCTAAAATAAACTCCATACCCATTAGCAGCCACTCCCCATTTTCCCCAACTCTCCCAGCCCTAGGCAACCACTGATTTCCATCTCTGTGGATTTGTCTATTCTAGATATTTTACCTAAATGGAATCATGCAATACTTTGTTTTTTGTGACTGGATCCTTTCACTAAATCTGTTCGAAGGGTCATTCGTGTTGTAGTATTTCCTTTTGTTGCCAAATAATATTCCATTGTAACAGCGGAATTATTAGTACATTATTCCAATATACCACATTTATTTATCCCTTCATTAGTTGATAAACATTTCAGTTATGTCCACTTTTTAGCTGTTACGAATAATGCTGTGAACATTCATGTGCAAATTTTTGTGTGGACAAATGTTTTCTCTTTTTTGGGGTATATACCTAGCAGTGGAATTGCTGGTTAATATGATGATTCCAGCTTTAATCTTTTTTTGTTTGTTTGTTTTGAAATGGATTCTTGCTCTGTCGCCCAAGGTGGAGTGCAGTGGCACGATCTCGGCTCACCGCAACCTGCGCCTCCTGGGTTCAAGCGATTCTCCTGATTCAGCCTCCCCAGTAGCTGAGATTACAGGCGCCCACCACCACGCCCAGCTAATTTTCGTATTTTTAGTAGAGATGGGTTTTCACCATGTTGGCCAGGCTAGTCTGGAACTCCTGACCTCAGGTGATCCACCTGCCTCAGCCTCCCAAAGTGCTGGGATTACAGGCATGAGCCACTGCGCATGGCCCATCTTTAACCTTTTGAGGAACTGCAGCGATTTCCCAAAGCGGCTGTACCATTTTACATTCCCACCAACAGTATATGAGGGTTCCAATTTCTTCACATCCTCCCCTAAACTTAGTATTATTTGTCTTTTTTATTATAGCCATCCTCCAATAAATTCAAGTTTTTATTTTGTAATGACTTTCCATTTAAAGAATTTCGAGGATACTACAAAGAGTTCCAGTATATCCTTCATTCATCTTTCCCTAACGGGAGAGAATGATTATTTTGGAAAAAAAAAGAGAGAGAGAGAGAGAGAGAGAAATGATACCAAGTAATCCAGCTTTAATCTTTGCTGACTGAAGTGAGTATTAGGAGCTTTGGCCAAAGTAAAAGGTAGTGAAAAGATAGTCACATCAAGGTGCCCGAGTTAAGAAAATCAGGAGGTAGAATTCAAGGAGACCATGTCAAATCCTGTCAGCAAAGTCAAGGTCGGAAAGGAAGCCACTTCCTAACGACCCACACCACTGGTGGTCTCATCACGCTGTTGCACCATTTGGATGTTTTCTAATTGTCCCGGGCAGTTTTCTCTCCAATTAGACTGTAAACTCCTGGCAGGCTCAGGCAGTGCTTTGAAGGTCTCTCACGTGGTCCAACCTTACGCGAAAAGCACTTATTGAAAGCACCTGGACGGCCCGGCGACGTGGCTCACGACTGTAATCCCAGCACTTTGGGACGCCAAGGCGGGCGGATCACCTGAGCTCAGGAGTTCGAGACCAGCCTGGCCAACACAGTGAAACCCCGTCTCTACTAAAAATACAAAAATTAGCCAGGAGTTTGAGACCAGTTTTGCCAACATAGTGAAACCCTGTCTCTACTAAAAATACAAAAATAAGCCAGGCGTGGTGGCGCGCGCGTAGTCCCAGCTACTTGGAAGCCCCAGGCAGGAGAATCTCCTGCGAGGGGGAGGTTGCAGTGAGCTGAGATTGCGCCACTGCACCCCAGCCTGGGCGACAGTGAGAAAGAAAGGAAAGAGAGAGAAAGAAAGAGACAGAGAGACAGACAGACAGAGAGAGAGAGAGAGAGAGAGAGAGAAAGCAAGCAAGCAAGCACCTCAACAGAGACAGAGAGACAGAGATGGAAAGAGAGACGAAAGAGAGAGAGAAAGAGAGAGAAAGAAAGAGAGAAAGAGAGAAAGAAAGAAAGAAAGAAAGAAAGAAAAGAAAGAAAGAAAAAGAGAGAGAGAGAGAGAAAGAAAGAAAGAAAAGAGAAGAAAGAAGGAAAGCAAGCAAGCACCTGCTCCGTGACCCGGGGAGACTTGCTCGACCTGAGAACCCACTGTCACACGACACATCCACTGCCACACCCATACCTACGCCGGGACGCGGAACCGCTTCTACCCGCCCACACCGGAGAGGTTGCTCGCGATTGGCCGGGCGGGCACACAGGCCCGCCTTGCGAAGGTGGCTGGGCAGCCTCCCCATCTAAGCCTGGGTCGCCGCCTCCGTGAGGGGCCTCGGAGCCGAGCACGGGAAGTGGCGTCCAGTCGGTTCTTGGCAGGCGAGAGCCAGTGCGGGAGAACCCTCCCACGGCGAGGCCGAGCCCTGAGACTGGACTAGCACGGTAGTGAGTCTCTCAGGTCTCCGCAGCGAAGGGCCGCGGGGGGCGGGGACCGTGCCCGACCGTGCCAGCTCCCGCCCCGGAAGCGGAAGTGCAAGCACTGCGGGGCCCTGTACAGTGTGAGCCCGACCCGAGCGCCAGTCGTTCCGCCCGCTGGTCATCGCACCATCTCCCCTGCCGGTGTCCTGCTCGCCGTCCCCGCCATGCTCTCTTTAGACTTTTTGGACGATGTGCGGCGGATGAACAAGCGGCAGGTGAGCTTGGCGGTCCTCTTTTTCTCCTGGCTCTTCTTGTCTCTTCCAGGCTGCTGCTGCGGGGCCTGGAGGACCCCAGGGTTCGGATGTGAGGGTCTGAGCTGGTCTGTTGCCCGGGTCATTCCCTTGCTTTGGAGTCTGTGGCCAGAGGCCGCCTTGTCTGCCTCATTATTTTTAACCCCGAACTGATTCAGGGCCTACCTGGGGCGGGGCGGGGCGGGAAGCGGTGTCTTCATGTTCCATTCCTCCTACTGAGGCGGGGGAGCAAATGGAAACCGTACGCGCTTTGAAAGTGGGAATTGGGGTTGCTTATTGTTTTAGTCATTTTAAGGCGGCCGACTCTTGATTTCTCCAGTCGGAGCGACTCCAGGTGGATTTGGGAGAGACAAGGTTTAGCTGGTTTCTGGGGCGCTCAGCAAGGCGATTGTAGGCCCCAAGAAGCCGTTTTGCTGCTTTCAGCTCCTTGCAACCCTTTAGTAGAGCTGAGCCTTAGCGGGCTGCACGGACTTTGACTTGGACCACTGTGAGCTCCGGGGTGGAACAGTTACACCACTTTACCTTGCGTCCGCTTAGCACTAAGGTGGCAGCCCTCAGAATCTATGGTTTTATAGTCCAATATCAGTGCCACGGGGGTCTAGAAATGTAGGTCTCCTGATTTTGTCCTTACACTTTGCTCTACCTTCATCTTCTAGATCGTATGCTAAATAGTACTGAGAATACTGTTGTAATTATTTAGTCCTTAGAAAAGTTTGCTCTGTTTTGTCTTTGGCACTAAGTGTGTCTGTAGAGCCTAGTTTTGCTGCATCGGACTTTTTTTACTTTTTTGTTTGTTTGTTTTAAACAGTATTTTACTGTTATGATTATCCTGATGTCACCATTAAGGAATTTTTTTCCCTTGGACTTGCATTTTTTGTACTTATAGCTGCCACTTAGGGAAGTAGATACACAATCTTTCCTTACTCCCCTTCAGGCTTTAGCTAGCTCAGTGTCAATTCTGTCAGTCAGAATTGAGCATTCTATAAAAATTGCACAAATGTTACTTTATGTTTTTATGACAACACTCCAAATTTTTACTCATATAATGTTGTCTTTTTTTAATCCATATTTGGATTTCTAGATGCCACAGACATTCCTCTGAAGAAAGTATTTATTTTGAGCCTGATATTTATTTGTACTCTATGCCAGGTACAATGAGAGAAATGCAAAGATAGTTAAGAAAGACTTGGCCTTCAAGGAGCCTAAATGTGTAGAAAAGGACTAAGGCAAAACAATAACTTTTTTGAGCTCTTACCATGCATGAAGCACTTTATACACATGTAAGGTAGGTAATGTTGTTCATATTAAACATATGAAGAAAATGAGACTTTGTGAGAAGCAATACAGTATAGAAGTTAAGAGTATGGACTCTAAAGCTAGATTTCTGAGTTTTGAAGTAGCTCTACTATTTACTGGCTGTGTGACTTTGAGCAGATTACTTAACCTCTCTGTGCCTATGTTTACGTTTATTGTTGTAAAAAGATACGCAACATAAAATATTCCATTTTAATCATTTTTAAGTGTATACTTCACTGACATTAGTTGCATTCACTGTGTTGTGCAAACGTAGGGTCGCTATGAAGATTAAATGAGTTAATATAAAGCCCTCAGAAGAGCGTCTGGCACATGGTGAGTATTGGCTGTGCTGTGGTTGATGTCATTGTTATAGAGCTTTAGTGATTTGCTTACGATAGAAGGTAGGCTGGGTGTGGTGGCTCATGCCTGTAGGCCCAGCACTTTGGGAGGCTGAGGCGGGCGGATCACAAGGTCAAGAGATCAAGACCATCTCGGCCAACATGTTGAAACCCCCTCTCTACTAAAAATACAGAAATTAGCTGGACCTGGTGGCACATGCCTGTAGTCCCAGCTACTCGGGAGGTTGAGGCAGGAGAATTGCCCGGGAGGTGGAGATTGCAGTGAGTTGAGATTGTGCCACTGCACTCCAGCCTGGCAACAGAGCGAGACTCTGTCTCAAAAAAAAAAGAAGGTAAATGGCAGGATGTGGATTTGATCTCAGGTCTTTAAAGCCTGAACACTTGGATAAGGAAGGATATGACCCATTCTCCCTTGGACTTGCATTTTTTGTACTTATAGCTGCCACTTAGGGAAGTAGATACACAGTCTACTTCCCTAAGGATAGGAGTATGGATAGGAGGGATTGGATATGATGGGGTGAGGGGGAGTTATGAAATGAGCTCTTTATCTGTACATAATATCTGGGAAAAAGAATTGACAATACATGTAGATACATGTAGGTACTGAGAATTAATCAAATGAAAGAGGGAAATTAGAATTTTGTTTTATTCCTCTAAAAGTTGCTATTGTTTGCATAACTTCTCTGCTTATACCTAATTACATATTACAGTGGTAGGAAAATTGTGAGAGATTGTGAGAAAATTGTGAGAGGGCATTACGAACAGCTTCAAGGAGATACTAGCATTTAAGTTGGATCTTGAAAGACCTTCTTAATAGCTTCATCTTTTTTTTTTGTTTTTTTTTTTTTGAGATGGAAGTCTCGCTCTTTCGCCCAAGCGGGACTGCAGTGGCGCTATCTCGGCTCACTGCAAGCTCCGCCTCCTGGGTTCACACCATTCCCCTGACTCAGTCTCCCGAGTAGCTGGGACTACAGGTGCCTGCCACCACGCCCAGCTAATTTTTTATATTTTTAGTAGAGATGGGGTTTCACTGTGTTAGCCAGGATGGTCTGGATCTCCTTACCTCGTGATCCGCCTGCCTCGGCCTCCCAAAGTGCTGGGATTACAGGCGTGAGGCACTGTGCCCAGCCAATAGCTTCATCTTTAACCTGGGTTGGTTAGCATTCCAGTAATCAAAAGGGAAGGAATTCACTTAGCACTTGCAAACCTGCTAGATAGGCTCTAAAGCATAGAGATATACAAGGCACTCCTCCTGCTCTAACAAAATGGACAGGAAGAGAGACCAGATACATGAAGATAAAATGAGTGGGCTATTCTGCCCTGTGTTTCTCTAATATGGAGTGATTGTGGTTCAGAATTCATTGCATCTATGACATTCAGGGTTAGTGGAAGTTTAAATGGTAAAATTATCCACCCTGGCCTCCCAGAGTTAGTTAGGAATGGATAGGAGGGATTGGATATGATGGGGTGAGGGTGAGTTATGAAATGAGCTCTTTATCTGTACATAATATCTGGGAAAAAGAATTGACAATACATGTAGATACATGTAGGTACTGAGAATTAATCAAATGAAAGAGGGAAATTAGAATTTTGTTTTATTCCTCTAAAAGTTGCTATTGTTTGCATAACTTCTCTGCTTATACCTAATTACATATTACATCTATATTAAGTGTCCGATTACTTTGTTTGAGTTTTGTTTTTGTTTTTCCTTATCAGATCCACAGAGGAATACTTTAGTAAATGAACTCCCTCCATTTACAGTGTACTGTTTGATAAATTTTTATACTTATGTATACCTAACACAATCAAGATATAGAACATATATATCACCTACAAGACCCCTTCTGTCCCACCTCTAATGTGCTTTTTGTCAGTATAGAGGGGTTTGCATTTTATATAAATGGAATCATAGAATATGTATTCTTTGGAGTTTTAATCAATTTTTAGGCTGGACGCAGTAGCTCATGCCTGTAATCTCAGCACTTTGGGAGGCCAAGGTGGGAGGATCACTAGAGGCCAAGAGTTCAGCACCAGCCTGGCCAAAATGGTGAAACCCTGTCTCTACTAAAAATATAAAAATTAGCGGAGCGTGGTGGTGCACACCTGTAATCCCAGCTACTCATGAGGCTGAGGCAGGAGAATGGCTTGAACCTGGGAGGCAGAGGTTGCAGTAAGCCCAGATCACACCACTGCACTTCAGCCTGGGCGACAGAGCAAGTCTCTGTCTCAAAACAAAACAAAACAAAACAAACAGAGTATGTTTTAGTTTTATAAAAAACCGTGAAACACTTTAAGAATGGCTGCACTGTTTTGCCTTCCACCAGCAATGAATGAGAGTTCCTGTTGCTCCACATCCTCCCCAGTATTTCATGTTGTCTGTGTTCTGGATTCTGGGCTTTGTAATAGAGGTAGAGGTATGTTGGGTTTCTTCAAAAAAAATTTTTTTTTTTTTTTTTTAAGACAAAGTCTGTATCTGTTGCCCAGGCTGGAGTGCAGTAGCATAGTCACATGTTACTGCAGCCTTGAACTCCTTGGCTCAGGCAATCCTCCCACCTTAGCCTTCTGAGTAGTTGGGACTATGGATATATGCCACCATGCCTGGCTAATTTTTGTATTTTTTGTAGAGATGGAGTCTTGCTATTCTGCCCAAGCTGGTCTCAAATTCCTGGGCTCGAGTGATCTTCCCACCTTGGACCCTCAAACTGCTGAGATTGCAGATGTGAGCCACCACACCCAGCCAAGTTGTTTAAATTAATTTATTTTTAACAGTATGCTTGTATTCTTTCTTAGTCTCTGGATGCCACCCTAGAATATTAGGTGATCTTTAAGGTCCTTTTAGCTAATAGTCATATACTATTTTATTTGTATACTTACCTTTGTTTGGAGTATGACTTCTTTTTTTTTTTTTTTGAGATAGAGTCTCGCTGTGTTCTGTCACCAAGGCTGGAGTGCAGTGATGTCATCTCGGCTCACTGTAACCTAGTAGCTGGGATTACAGGTGTGTGCCACCATGTCTGGCTAATTTTTGTATTTTTAGTAGAGATGGGGGTTTCACCATGTTGACCAAGCTGGTCTTGAACTCCTGACCGCAAGTGATCTGACCACTGTGGCCTCCTAAAGTGCTGGGGTTACAGGCATGAGCCACCGTGCCCGGCCTTTAATATAATTTATTATTCTAGTTTTTTAACAGCACTGTGTTTAACAACCAGCTTGCAGAATTGCTGAAAATTTAGGAAGCTGGTTCCAGCACACCACTGATTAGTATGAGAGGTTTTTGTTTTTTTTTTAAATTTTTGTTTGTTTGTTTTGAGACAGGGTCTCCCTCTGTTGACCAGGCTGGAGTACAGTGGCAGGGTCTTGGCTCCCTGCAACCTCCTCCTTCCGGGATCAAGTGATTCTCCCACCTCAGCCTCTGGAGTAGCTGGGACTACTGGCTAGCAACACCATACCTGGCTAATTTTTGTATTTTTTGTAGAGTCTGGATTTCACCAGGTTGCCCAGGCTGGTCGTGAACTCCTGAGCTCAGCCATCCGCCCACCTCAGCCTCCCAAAGAGCTGGAATTGATTATAAGTGTGAGTCACTGTGCCCAACCTTAATGTAAGCAATTTTTTTGTTTGTTTGTTTTGTTTTGAGACGGAGTCTGGCTCTGTTGCCCAGGCTGGAGTGCAATGGCTCAATCTTGGCTCACTGGAACCTACCCACCCCTAGGTTCAAGCGATTCTCCTGCCTCAGCTTCCCCAGTAACTGGCACTACAGATGCATGTGATCACATGCTAATTTTTTGTAGTCTTAGGGGTGTCACCGTGTTAGCCAGGATGGTCTTGATCTCCTGACCTCGTGATCCGCCCACCTCAGCCTCCCAAATATACGAGCGTTTTTAAATGCACATTGAGGTGGTTTTTGTGTGCAGAAAAGCCTAATTTAGAGTTATCTTTAGTTCTAATAATAATTTATAAAACCTAAAATTTTAAAACTAAATTCTTTCTTAAATTTTTGGAATTTGTTTCAAATCTTATCCTATTTAAAGTGTAGCAAATTTTAACAATCACTTTTTTATTTTTGAGACAATCTCACTCTGTTGCCCAGGCTGAAGTGTGGTGGCACCATCTCGGCTCACTGCAACCTCTGCCTCCTGGGTTCACACAATTCTCCTGCCACAGCCTCCAGAGTAACTGGGATTATAGGCGTGCACCACCACTCCCGGCTAATTTTTGTATTTTTTTTTAGTAGAGACGAGGTTTCACCATGTTGGCTAGGCTGGTTTCGAACTCCTGACCTCAAGTGATCTGCCTGCCTCGGCCTACCAAAGTGTTGGGATTTCAGGTGTGAATCACTGCACTCGGCCAACAATCACTTTTAAGAGCCTATGTTTGGTTTAATTTACAAAGTTAAACATCTTAAAATGATTAAACTTTATAAATTAAAAAGCTATTTTAAAGAACTTCAATTATTCAACAAACATGGACTACTTATATCATTTTTATAGATCTGAGACTTCTTAAGTTCTCTTAAAATGTTTCAGCACTGTATAAATAGTAAACTTGCTGATTCAAATAATAAATCTAAAACAACTGATTACACATTTTAAACTGAATTTTTAAGGCTAACTTAACAACTGATTACACATTTTAAACTGAATTTTTAAGGCTAACTTATTACTTCTCTAGGTCAAATTCTCTTAAATTTTACAGAAGTTAAAATACCAAATATGGCTGGGTGCAGTGGCTCACGCCTGTAATGGTGGAGGCCGAGGTGGATGAATCGCTTGAGCCCAGGAGTTTGAGATCAGCCTGGGCAACATAGTGAAACCCCATTTCTACTAAAAATACAAAAATTAGCCAGGTGTGGTGGCACACGCGTGTAATCCCAGCTACTCAGGTGGCCGAGGCACAAGAATCACTTGAACCGGGAAGGCAGAGGTTGCAGTGAACCAAGATTGTGCCCCTGCACTCCAGCCTTGGTGACAGTGTGAGACCCTGTCTCGAAAAAAAGAACAGAGAAGGCCAGACGGAGTGGCTCACACTTGTAATCCCAGCACTTTCAGAGGCTGAGGCAAGCAGATCACTTGAGGTCAGGAGTTCGAGACCAGTCTGGTCAACGTAGTGAAACCCTGTCTCTACTAAAAATACAAAAATTAGTGGGGCGTGGTGGTGTGCACCTGTAATCCCAGCTTCTCAGGAGGCTGAGGCAGAAGAATTGCTTGAACTCTGGAGATGTTGGTTGCAGTGAGCCAAGATCACACCACTGCACTCCAGTCTGGGTGACAGAGCGAGACTCCATCTCAAAAAACAAAACAATACAAAAAAAAACAAATATGAACAGAGTTCTTAAGAATATTAACACTATGCATGCTTTCTCTTAAACATTCTATTTTTAATTATAAATCATTCTGAGGTTAAAAATGATAGCTAGGTGTGGTGCTGCACCTGTAGTGCCAGCTGCTCAGGGAGGCTGAGGCAGGATGATTGCTTGAGCCCAAGGAGTTCAAGTCTAGCCTGGGCAACATAGTGAGACCCCATCTCTTAAAAAAAAGAAGATATTTACTCACTAATGAAATAAGTATGTTATGCCAAATTATTTTTATGTTACATGTATGTCACGTGTAATTTTTAGAATTGACTTCTCTGCTTGCTGAGATTTTTTTATTGGCCAGGATGTGACTAGATGCCTGTCTGAGCCCTGAAGGGACTAAGCAGACTCCCATAAATGTGTACTTAACTCCCCGCAGGCCACTTACATTGCTTGATTGAATTTGCATTTCTCTGGGTTTTAATTATCTGTATGCCTTCCTGCCTAAATGTAAAGTCCTTGAGACTTAATAGGATCCTTCATTCTTTTTATATCTTCCTATCTCTTAGTATGACCCAACTCTTAACTGTTATTGCAGTGATATTTTAATGATTTCTAGATAACTTTTTCTTTTCTTTTTTTTCCTGAGATAAGGTCTCACTCTGTCACCTAGGCTGGAGTCCAGTGACGCGATTACAGCTCACTGCAGCCTCAACCTCCTGGGTCCAAGCCCTCCTCCCACTTCAGCCTCCCGAGTAGCTGGGACCACAGGTGTACTGGGTACCATAGTGAGACTCCAACTCATGCCTGGTTAATTTTTGTATTTTTTGTAGAGGTGAGATTTTGCCCTGTTGCCTAGGTATCTTTGATACTTTTTTTTTTTTAATGAGTTGTCCCTGAAACATACAGAAACCTAGGACATTTTTCTTAGACATAGACCTAATATACCAACACAGAGGATAAAGTCACTACTTTTTTTGTTTATGGGAAAGTAATCTGGTCTTATTTAGGATCAGGAAAATCTTTATTACTGGCAGGGTGTCAACATTTATTAATGAATTGCCAAGTTTCAATGTAGAAATATTGGTATCAGTCTCCATTACATACACAAGAAAATCACAAGTAAAATTTTATTGTAAACTGCAATTAACATCAACAGGTATATTCTTTTTTTTTTGAGACAGAGTCTCACTCTGTCACCCAGGCTGGAGTGCAGTGGTGCCATCTCACTGCAACCTCTGCCTCCTGGGTTCAAGCACTTATCTTGCCTCAGTCTCCTGAGTAACCGGGATTACAGGCGTGTGCCACCACGCCTGGCTAATTTTTTGTATTTTTTAGTAAAGATGGGGTTTCACCATGTTGGCCAGGCTGGTCTTGAACTCCTGACCTCAAGTGATTCACCAGTCTTGGCCTCCCAAAGTGCTGGGATTACAGGTGTGAGCCACTACGCCCGACTAATATATTCTTTTGAACAGCCAGAAATTATTCTTTATTCCATGTAACTGAGCAAAATCCAGAATACAGTACCATAGTAACAAAGATATTTTCTTGCTACCGTTCCTTGATATTTTACATCTGTTATTTTTTTCATAACGTTCTCTCCACAAATGACATAAAGACAAGAATGATTATATTCTTTTCCACAGCCAGATGGCACAAACCTATAACAGTAAAGATGAGCTCCCCTTAGGAGAAACTGGGGTTTTTTTTTTTTTTTTTTTTTACAAAAGTTTATTCTTAAATGTACAACAGCTCCAAGACAACACTTAATTCCAGCTTTAGGTGGCAAAAGATGTTATAGCAGGGAATATAGACGTTTAAATAAGGATGAAATAAAGGGTCACCATCTCCTCAGGTACAAGGAACAGCTTACTTTTTGCCAGATTTCTTAATTCCACCTGTGGCCAAGGACCCCTTCCCTGCGGCCTTCGCTTTTAGCTCCTCGAGTTTCTTCTGCTCCTCTTTTTGTTCCTGCTTGAAAGCCTTATCTTCCTCGTCCATCTCCTTGGCCTGCTTCTTAGGCTGTTTCAGTGGCTTCTTCTTGCCACCTTCGCGGCCGGACATGGCGCCTGCCGCCCCTTCCCCAGACCCTGCCCGAAACTGGGGTTTTAACTCTTCTTCAAAAGGGTTATGTTTTCTGCTCAAGGAAGAAAGTGAGATGTAGAATCCAGACACTTAAGGTGTCTACCCCTTAACTGGAAAATTTTGTCCAAAAAACATGGTTTATCAGTCAGGGTTTAGTCTGGAAGAAGAACTACTATGAGTATTATTGAATAATGGATTTATTAAAGTAATAAAACCTTGGCCTGGCGCAGTGATTCATGCCTGTAATCCCAGCACTTTGGGAGGCCAAGACAGGTGGATCACGAGGCCAAGAGATCGAGACCATCCTGGCCAACATGGTGAAACCCTGTCTCTACTAAAAATACAAAAATTAGCTGGGCCTGGTGGCACGCGCCTGTAGTCCCAGCTACCCAGGAGGCTGAGGCAGGAGAATTGCTTGAACCTGGGAGGCGGTGGTCGCAGTGAGCCAAGATTGCGCCACTGCACTCCAGTCTGGCGACAGAGTGAGACTCCATCTCAAAAAAAAAAAAGGTCTCACACAATTGTAGGAGAAACTGGATAAGAGTCTAAAAGTGGATTAGAGACCCAGAGGAATGTCACTTAGCAGCTCTTCTGAAGCACTGGTTTGGGTGGACAGATCTAAGCTTGCCATGGAGTCTGGGACAGGATTCCACATCCAGCTGCTGGAGTGAGACTGGAAAGGAGAGCAGATGGAGAGATCCATGGGAGGCTGTTGCCTGTCTAGCTAGTCTCTGAGTCAGCCAGAAGAGCTGAATTCTGCTAGCCCCTCAGTGTCTGTCTTACCATCTCTAACTACAGTGACCTTCTGCTTAATTACAGCTACTACTGCACTTTCACCTTCCAAATCTTGGGCAGATTCCTTTTTGGCCAACTCTAACCCAGAACCATACAGGGAAGAGGATTTGGGGAAACCTAGTTCTAGCTTAACCAAGTTGACAAAGTACAAAACTGTTAGATTCTACCCTTTGTCAACTTGGCATCTATACACACCTGTTTTAATCATATCAACTTTTGAATAAAGATAAAACAAAAGTTACATTTCTGATATAACTATCCTTTGTTTCTGTAATTGGTTACATGATCATAGCTGTTTTCTGTCTCTGCTCTCAGCAATAACCTAAATTGGTCATAATTTCTTGCCCCGGGGTGACCTACCCTTCTTTACTGAAGGGTTGTCATAAGAAGTCCTACCTGAATTGGGTTGTTGGAGTTTTCACTGACTTTTAGATGGGAGTACTGAGGGGCCCCAGAGATCCTCTATATTCCAGTTCCATTTGCTTCCCTCGTGGCATGGTAGCAACCCTGTTTCTCTCTGATGATCAGGATCAATCACCCTAGCCAATTATAACCCTGCTGCATTTTGGTTCTCTGGAATGAGAAGCCCAAAGTGACCAAGTAGCAGTCTTAACATTCAGTTTTACAGAACCATTATGTCTCCTGATGGATGGATTAAAACCTTTGTGAATTAAAACCTTTAAATCAGGCCAGGTGTGGTGGCTCACATCTGTAATTCCAGCGCTTTGGGAGGCTGAGGTGGGTGGATCACCTGAGGTCAGGAATTCGAGACCAGCCTAGCCAATAAGGTGAAACCCTGTCTCCACGAAAAATAAAAAAATTTTGGACATTGTGGCGGGCACCTGTATTCCCAGCTACTCAGTAGAGGCAGGAGAATCGCTTGAACCCGGGAAGCAGAGGTTGCAGTGAGCTGAGATTGTGCCACTGTACTCCAGCCTGGGTGACAAGAGCGAGACTCCATCTCAAAATAAATAAATAAATAAATAAACAAACAAATAAAACCTTTAAATCAGCAAATTTAAAAATTGTGAGGATGGGAAGCATTTTTTTTTTTTTTTTGATGGAATCTTGCTCTCTTGCCCAGGCTAGAGTGCAGTGGTGCAATCTCAGCTCACCTCTGCCTCCTGGGTTCAAGCAATTCTCCTGCCTCAGTCTCCTGAGTAGTTGGGACTACAGGTGCACACCACCACACCTGGCTAATTTTTGTATTTTTAGTAGAGATGGGGTTTCACCATGTTGACCAGGTTAGTCTCGAACTCATGACCTAAGGTAATCCACCTGCCCCAGCCTCCCAAGGTGTGAGCCACTGCCCCTGGTCTGGAAGTAGAAATTTCACTACCAGATCATTAGGGGTAATAATGAGAGGAGTCACACCCATTCCTATCCTTTAATTCCTGGACTAGTGAATCCTACCTATGGAAAAAACAGCACCATATGTTGGTTGTCAATTCGGATCATATACAACATACTGGAGGACATTAGACATTACCCCAAACCCACAAAGTGTTGCCACCTAGCTGATGCCATAACTGTATTCTGAAAAGGCCATTTCTGTCACACAGAAGAGAGTAACCGTAGCAGTAATTAAACAGGGAAAATCTAATATAAATAACTGTTAATTACTAGAAGATGCTAAACTACTGAAAGGGGTAAAAGAGGACTCTTGGCTGGGCTCAGTGGCTCATGCCTATAATCCCAGTACTTTAGGAAGCCCGGACAGGAGAATCACTTGAGGCCAGGAGTTCAAGACCAACCTGGGCAATATAGTGAGACCCAGTAGGCCGAGACGGGGGGATCACAAGGTCAGGAGATCGAGACCATCCTGGCTAACAGTGAAACCGTGTCTCTACTAAAAAAATACAAAAAACTAGCCGGGTGAGGTGGCAGGCGTCTGTAGTCCCAGCTACTCGGGAGGCTGAGGCAGGAGAATGGTGTAAACCCAGGAGGCGGAGCTTGCAGTGAGCTGGGATCCGGCCACTGCACTCCAGCCTGGGCGACAGAGCGAGACTCCGTCTCCAAAACAAAAAAAAGAAGCTAAAATCTTAGCCAGGCATGGTAGTGCTCACCTGTAGTCCTAGCTACTCCGGAGGCTGAGGCGGGAGAATCACTCGAGCCCAGAAGTTTAAGCCTGCAGTGAGCTATGATCATGCTACTATACTCCAGCCTGGGCAACAGAGTGAGACCTTTTCTCTTTAAAAAGAAAAAAAAAAGATTCCAGATGTAGCATATGCAGAAAATAGCTACTATCCTCCAGGATGAGGAAGAGTGAACAAAGAAAGAACTAAGAAAGCACCTTACCCCAAACCCCTCCCAAGCCTGAGATTCAGACCTTTTGGTGAGGGTTTGGCTGCCACAGCAACATGTAACCTATCATGGCAATACCATTTGCCAGAGTACTGACCTGGAGCTGGTTTACAGTCGTGAATTACTGGAAGGTTGAGAAATTGGCAGAGAGTGAGTGTGGGCTCGAGTCAACCTTGGTGGTCACTGAAGTGAGCACTACCAGGCTTCCAGCACACTGACCCACTGGGTACTAGGTGGACTAAAATCATGTTGAAACCAGGAGGGGAAGCCCTCTGTTTTGCAGTAGCCTTTCAATACCCTTTATTAATTACACCTAACGTTAAGCCAGCTGGCAGAGGATTTGTGTTTATAGGATTCAGCTTGAGTAACACAAGGAAGGAGGGTGGATTTGGAGTTGAGAGACAATAAATCGAAAATGGTCTACTATTCTGATATTTCAGGCTGGCTACTTCAAGGTGATGAGGGACATAATAAGACTAGTGAATTCCATGACTGCTTGCCCACTGCTGTGCTTTAGTTGCTATAAAATAAGTCCCCCGGTCAGAAGCAGTGTTGTATGGGATACCACAATGAAGAATAAGGCATTCTGTAAGATTGTGGATGGTGCTTTTTGACGGAAATACTAAGGACAAGGAAGACCAATCTATATCCAGAGTCTAGTCTAGCAAGAAGAAATTGCTGTTCCTTTCATGATTGAAATGATCCAGTATGATCAACCTGCCATCAGGATTGGCGGCAGTATTGTTTTTTTGCGGTTGGCAGGCTAGTTACTCAGTGTTGGCTAGAACCTAATAGGTCTTGGTGAGTGGAAGTCCATGTTGCTAACCTTTATCTTGACTGCTGCAGCCACTCTAGTCATGAGTCTGTTGGGTAAGACAGGTGGCTGGGGAAATAGGCTGACTGATATCCACAGAAGAAGTCATTTTTGTTCACCTGATTATTAAGATCTTCTGCTGAGGTAATTCTTTGATGAGCATTTATATGGTACACAATTATCTTCATATTCTATATACATATTTGGAGTGCTCCATCCACATATCTCTTCCTCAGACTTCTTGTCTCAACTTTCCAGTGATGTCCCTTCCAAGTCACTGTCCATCCAGCCAAACTGCTAGTCATTTTTGAATCAATGTAAATCTACATCTGTAGTCATCTCTCCATCCAGGCAAAATGAACAACTGCAGTATTGTTTGAAGCTGCCCATTGGGAGGATTTCTCTTCTTCACAATCCTTCGTGATCAACCTTGCATGACATTGTAATGCTACAGCTGTCTCCTTTCAGTTAGTGCTAGATGGTTTATGTTGAACCATCACAAATCAGGCCTAAAGTCTTCCTTAGTCAGCTGTCACGGGGAGCTCCTCATGAGGCAGTAAATGCAATATGAGGGAGGAAGCAGGGTAGCATCGTTAGGAGCCATGGGTATTTGAGTCACTTGCTCGTGTTTACTTGTCTTCAGGACATGCTTGAGCCCAGTCTTCTCTATACCACTTACACTTAATGATGGAGTACTTAACTGCTATGCTTGCCCTACTTTATGGCTTGGTGAATATGACAGCGTCCAGGCATCCAGTGCATGTCAGGGAGTTCAGGTGACATGTTAACTTGGCCCATGGTCAAATTTTTAGTCTCTACAAGAACTCAGTAGCAAACTAAAAGCTGTTACTCAAAAGGAGAACAATTCTCCAAAGGACGGTATAGCTTTGTCCCCATCCGAAAGATCTTGGCTGTCATTTACTTATAAAGGACTGCCGAAGGCTCCATATAGCATCCCTATCCATTACAGACATACTAGTCACCATGAAATCTTCTGAGTCACATGGGTACTACTGTAATCCCAGCTACTAGTACAGCTTTCAAAGCTTGGACCTGTTGCAGAACCTTACTTAAAACTGGCTTAAAATTGGCTTACTGGATTAATAGAGTAAGTTGGGGAGTATTCACTTTTCTGCAATTTTCTGGAAGAGTTAGTGTCTAGAATTGTTAGAATTTTTTTCCTTAAATGTCTGGTAGAATTTGCCAGTGAATGCCATCTGAGCCTGGAGTTTTCTTTGTGGGAAGATTTTAAATCCATAAATTCAAATTATTTAATAATATGGATTATTTAAATCCATAAATTCAAATTAATTGTATTCAAATAGGATATAGGTCTATTCAGGTTGTCTATTTCTTCTTAAGTGAATTTTGGTAGTTGGTATCAAGGAATTGATTTACTTCATCAAAGTTGTCTAATATGTAAAGTTGTATAATATATTGGTATAAATATATTTGTAAACTGGGCACTATTGCTTGTGTCTATAATCTCAGCTGCTCAGGATGCTGAGGCAGGAGGATTGTTGAGCCCAGGAGTTTGAGACCAGCCTGGGCAACGTAGCAAGACCTCATCTCTAAAATTTTTTCTTTTTTTCTTTTTGAGACGGAGTTTCGCTCTTGTTGGCCAGGCTGGAGTGCAATGGTGCATGCGATCTCAGCTCACTGCAATCTCTGCCTCCCGGGTTCAAGCAATTCTCCTGCCTCAGCCTCCTAGGTAGCTGGGATTACAGGTACCTGCCACCATGCCCAGCTAATTTTTGTATTTTTAGTAGAGATGAGGTTTCACCATGTTGGCCAGGCTGGTCTCAAACTCCTGACCTCAGGTGATCCGCCTACCTCGGCTTCCCAAAGTGCTGGGATTATAGGTGTGAGCCACCGCCCCCGGCCAAAAATTTTTGAAAAAATTAGCTGGGTTATTAGTTGCATAAATGTTTAGAATTTTTACATCCTTATGATGAACTTACCTCCCTATTATTGTTATTATTGAGAAAGAGTCTCGCTGTGTCTCCAGGCTGGAGTGCAGTGGTGTGATCTCTGCTCACTGCAACCTCTACCTCCCGGGTTCAAGCGGTTCTCCTGCCTCAGCTTCCCAAGTAGCTGTGCCTACAGCTGCACGCTACCACGCCTAGCTAATTTTTGTATTTTTAGTAAAGATGGGGTTTCACCATGTTGGCCAGGATGGTCTCCATCTCTTGACCTCATGATCCACCCACCTTGACCTCCCAATGTGCTGGGATTACAGGCGTGATCCACTGTGCCCGGCCAAAATCTACTTTGTAGGATATTAATGCAACCACTCTAGCTTGCTTTTTTTTTCTTCAATTTTCTTTTGATTAACGTAAGCATGATATGTGTTTTTTTCTTTTTTTCTTTTTCTTTTACAATATTTGTGTCTTTATATTTAAAGTGCATTTTTGTAGGCAGCATATAATTGAACATTGTTTTATTTATCCAAGTGAACAATATTTAACTTCTAAGTATAGTATTTAGATCATTTACATTTTTTTTTCTTGAAACGGAGTCTAGCTTTGTTGCCCAGGCTGGAGTGCAGTGGCATGATCTCGATAAGTATAAAATATAACTATCTGTCATGCCTGTAATCCCAGATACTTGGGAGGCTGAGGCAGAAGAATTGCTTGAACCCAGGAGGCGGAGGTTGCAGTGAACTGGGATCATGCCATTGCACTCCACCCTAGGCAACAAGAGCAAAACTCCATCTCAAAAAAAAATTATCATTATTATTATTATTATTGAGATGGAGTCTTGCTGTGTTGCTCAGGCTGGTCTCAAACTCATGGGCTCAAGTCATCGTCCCACTACAGCCTCTTGCCAAGTAGCTGGGACTACAAGTGCATGCCACCATGCCTGGCTCAATCTTTTTTTTTTTTTCCTATTTGCTTTTTCATTTGAGATAATTTCTATTGTTATGACTTCAAGTTTGCTAAATTTTCTTCTGAGGTGCCTAGTCAGCTGTTATTTTCACCTGTCTAGTGTTTATTTCAGACATTGTATTTTTTGTCTCTAGAAGTTTGATTTAGGTCTTGGATTTTTTTTTTTTTTTTTTGAGATGGAGTTTTGCTCTCGTTGCCCAGGCTGGAGTGCGTGCAATGGCGTGATCTTGGCTCGCTGCAACCTCTGCCTTCCGGGTTCAAGTGACTCTCCTGCCTCAGTCTCCCGAGTAGCTGGGATTACAGGCATGCACCACCAAGGCTGGCTAATTTTGTATTTTTAGTAGAGACAGGGTTTCTCCGTGTTGGTCAGGCTGGTCTCAAATTTCTGACCTCAGGTGATCTGCCTGCCTCGGCTTCCCAAAGTGCTGGGATTACAGGCGTGAGCCACTGCGCCTGGCCTGTGGATATTTTTCTGTCATCCACATCTCTACTTAATGTGTTAAGTTTTCCTCTACCTTTTTTTGTTTTTGTTTTTGTTTTTCGTTTTTTTTTTTGTTTTTTTGTTTTTTTTGAGACGGAGTCTTGCTCTGTCACCCAGGCTTGAATGTAGTGGCGTGATCTCAGCTCACTGCAACCTCCACCTCCTGGGTTCAAGCAATTCTCCTGCCTCACCCTCCTAATTAGCTAGGATTACAGGCATGCGCCACCACGCCAGGCTAATTTTTGTATTTTTAGTAGAGACAGGGTTTTACCATGTCGCTTCAAGACATGGCCAGGCCAGTCTTGAACTCCTGACCTTGTGATCCACCTGCCTTCGCCTCCTAGAGTGCTGGGATTACAGGCATAAGCCACCTCGCCCAGCAGATATCCCTGTCTACTAATCCTATAATTTCTGCCATTTCTGGGTCTGTTTCTATTTATTGATTTTTCTCATTATAGGTCATATTTTCTTGCCTTTTTGCATGTCTGGTAGTTTTTTATTGGTTGCCAGACTTTGTGAATTTTACTTTTTTGGGTGCTGGATATTTTTGTATTTGCATAAATATTCTTGAGCTTTATTCTGGGATACAGGCAAGTTATTTGGAAACGGTTTGGTCTTCTCAAGCTCTTATGAAGCTTTGTTAGATGGATCCAGAGCAGCTGTTAGTCTATGGCTAATTTTGCACTACAAGTAAATAATACCTTTCTGAGTACTCTAATCCAAAGCCCCATGAAGATTTCTACTCTGGTGGAAACAAACTATTCTTACTCCATAAGAGCTGTGGGAATTGTTCTATCCGCTCCTTTTAGATAGTTCTTTTTCCATCCTCAGTAGTCCCCTCACAGGCAAGCACTGATCTTTGCTTTTGTCTCCCTGAACTCCCAGTTCTTCCTTTTTGTGTGTGTGTGTCTTTGTTTTTTTCTTTTTTTGTGGAGAACGGGGATCTTGCTACATTGCCCAGGCAGGTCTTGAACTCTTTGGCCCAAGCTATCCTCCTGCCTCTGCCTCCCTAAGATCTGGGATTACAGCTTGAGCCACTGTGTCTGGCTGAACTCCCCAGTTCTTTATCCTCAAGTCAGGGAGACTGCTAGGCTCTGTCTGCATTTCTCCTTTGCCCTGTGGTCTGGAAATTCTCCGATCTATAAGTTGAGGCAGTTGTCGGTCTTTGTTTCCCCTTTCTTTTTTTTTTTTTGAGGCGGAGCCTCGCTCTGTCGCCTGGGCTGGAGTACTGTGGCCGGATCTCAGCTCACTGCAAGCTCCGCCTCCCGGGTTCATACCATTCTGCCTCAGCCTCCCGAGTAGCTGGGACTACAGGCGCCCGCCACCTCGCCCAGCTAGTTTTTTGTATTTTTTAGTAGAGACGGGGTTTCACCGTGTTAGCCAGGATGGTCTCAATCTCCTGACCTCGTGATCCGCCCGTCTCGGCCTCCCAAAGTGCTGGGATTACAGGCTTGAGCCACCGCGCCCGGCCTTTGTTTCCCCTTTCTAAGTAATCATAGTCCTTATTACCTGAACACAGTCACGTGTCCAATGTCTGAAAACTCTTGTTTCATATATTTTGTCCAGTGTTTCAGTTATTTCAGGCAGGAAGGTAAATTTGGTCTCTTTAGCTCATTTTGTTGTTTTCTGTTGGGTTTTTTTTGTTTGTTTGTTTTTTTAAGACAGAGTCTTGCTCTGTCGCCCAGGCTGGAGTGGAGTGGTGTGATCTCAACTCACTGCAACCTCTACCTCCCAGGTTCAAGCCATCCTCCCACCTCAACCTCCCGAGCAGCTGGGACCATAGGCACGTGCCACCATGCCCAGATAAATTTTGTATTTTTGGTAGAGACGGGGTTTCGCTGTGTTGTCCAGGCTAGTCTCAAACTCCTGGCCTCAAGTGATCTGCCCGCCTTGGCCTTGCAAAGTGCTGGGGGTATAGGCATGAGCCACCACTCCTGGCCAGGACAGCATATTTTGGAAATTCACCTATGTTGCATGTGTCAGTAGTTAATTCCTTTGTATTCCTGAGTAGTATTCCATCTTACAGAAATACTGCAATTTATGTACAGGTTGAGCATCCCTTATCTGAAATTCTTGGGGCCAGAAATATTTTGGATTTTTTTTTTTTGAATACTTCTATTTACATTTTACTGATTGAACATCCCAAATCTGAAATATCCAAAATCTAAAATGCTCCAGTAAGCCTGAATTCATCTGTTGATGAGCATTTGAGTTATTTCCAGTTTGAGGCTATTATGAGGGAAGCTGCTGTACATGTGTTTATATATGTTAAATATGTTTTCACTTGTCAGATTTTAAAAGATTTAACAGATTTCTAAAGTGAAACTTGTTTTAATGGTGGTATGCTTGTTTAGACTATTAGGGATTTAAAAAATTATCATTTAAGATTTATTCCAGGACTTGCGTTAACTTTATTGGATCACAATAATAGTGTCCATTTGAAGATATTTCAATTTTTTCAGCACCATCAATTTCACTTCTAGCTGCTATCAGTATACTCTCTGTAATACTTAGCTTCTAATTTCTCCTTTCGTGAGTTAGAAAGCAGGAGAAGGCCGGGCGCGGTGGCTCACGCCTGTAATCCCAGCACTTTGGGAGGCCGAGACGGGCGGATCACGAGGTCAGGAGATCGAGACCATCCTGGCTAACACAGTGAAACCCCGTCTCTACCAAAAAATACAAAAAAAAAAAAAAAAAAAAGAAAGCAGGAGAATTGTGATTATGGATTAATGAGTCCCTTAATTTGAGTTCTTAAGATAAATGGAATTTAAGACTTAGGCCAACTGCTATTTTGTAGCTCTAAGACACATTTTTGCTTCTGATTTCTACGAACATATCCTATACGTTGAACTTCAAATATCTCTTAAAGAATAAGAAGCACAATGGTATATTTGATCATTGTGATCGGTAAATACACAGGATATAGCTTCTAGATTGTAGCCCATTAAATTGTAGTGTTTAAAATTATTATCAACTTTTATCTTGCTGAATTTTCTGTTAGGTTTTTCTTAATTTCTTATTATATATTACTTAGAGTGGATTATAAATTGTCTTGTGGCTTATTCTAGCACAGGACTTTGGGGGAGGGCTCTATACAATACTTCCCAAAAAGGAAAAAAAAGAATAGTAAACACAAATCCTTATATCACAGCTGCTGAGAGATATTATATAGAACTTTGATTGGTTTTTATATCATTCTTTTCTAGTTTCACCTTGAGCATTGAAGAAATATTGTTCTGGTCATTTCTTAGAAAAAAATAATAAGGCTATTCAATTCTGTGGTTATTATTCTACATATGTTGCAATGTCTTTATTAATAGTTAGCTTGATGTGGTCAGATGATATGAGGTTAGGTAGCTGCCACCTTATTTCTGCCAGTACAGAAAGAGACAACACTTGTTTTCTGATTGTATACATTCCTAAGCATTTAGACATAGTGATAAAGAAAGTAGGGGCTAGGGAGGCAGTATGTTTGACTTTTGAGTAAAGACTGTTGGCAGGAAAAGAGGGGTAAAAAGAAAGGGAGAAGAGTATGACACTTTTCAAGCTTTTGCTCAGATAGAATGTTTGTTTTAGCAAATAGTGTGCTTCTGTGTAGGTTTTGGCTTGCAGATTGACTTAGCAGTATACAAATAGGTACTTTTTAAGGAATAAACCAGTTATACATAATCAGGAACTTTTAACCTTTTTCTCTAATAATAATGAGAAAGACGATCTTGATAATTAGATACATTTCACAATAATGATTTCATAATAAAAGCATTATGTGTCTGAGGAAAAGGAGAAGGATAATTATGGATGGGATTGTGACCTCCTTGCAAGGACATAGGAAATCATATATTTTAACTTGTTCATTTTTATTTTATTATTATTTTTTGAGACAAGGTCTTTGTACTGTTGCCCAGGCTAGAATGCAGTGGTGCGGTCACAGCTCAGTACAGCCTCGGCCTCCTGGGCTCAAGCAATCCTCCCACCTCAGCTTCTTAAGTAGTTGGGACTACAGGTGCGTGCCACCACACTCAACTAATTAATTAATTAATTTTTTTCTTTGAGACAGGGTCTTGCTATGTTGCCTTGACTGGCACTTTTCTTTTTTCTTAATTTTTAAAATTTATTATTTTTTGTTTAGCGATAGGGGTCTCACTATGTTGCCCAGGCTGGACTCGAATTCCTGGACTCAAGCAGTCCTCCACCTTGACCTCCCAAGTGCTGGGATTATAGCCATAAGCCACTGCACCTGGTGGGCATTTTTCTTTTAAATAGCAGTTATCTTATTAAATATCTTATTAGGTAATGTCTGACAACTCTATAACTGAGCCCTTTTGAAAATGGAAATTTTTTTCCTCAACAAAATAGATGTGAACTGATTGACATTTTTTTTTTTTTTTTAAGTTTTTATTTACTTCCGTGTGAATTTTTGTTTTGCTGCCAAAATCTTAATGTGTTTGATAATGGGATATTGCCATAAACCCTGCTAAGAGTATGTATGTAACATAGGGTACGTGCAAGTATTACCTTTTAAAAATCACACCCATTCTGAATCCTGAAACACATCTGACCCCCAAGGGTGTTGAGTAAGGGATTGTGGAGCTATATACATTGTAGAATCCTACAACCCCTTCCTCAGAGGTTCTGAATTAAGGCCCAGAATCTGTTGTCCTAACCAGTACTGTAGGTGATATTTTTAGTGCAGAAAGTTGGAAAATTGAGTCTTAACTGAATTCCTCACTATCTTCTGGTTGACATAATTGCATCTTAGAAGCTAGTTTTCCTACTTCTATCATCTCCCACTCCACTTCTTCAATTCAGCCTTCAGAATAAAAAGATCCATTTTGTGTTTTAAAAAGCCACCATCTTGAAAGCATAGAATTTAGGAGGCCAGAGTTCTAATAGCTGGCAGCCAGTAGGTATGCAACCATGAGCATAGTCCTTAGCTTCTCTGTGCCTCAGTTTCCTTACCTGTAAATGTGAGTGTCAAAGTAGATTTCAGATTACCCATGTGCTCACATCACTCCATTACTCAAAAGAACAGCAAATGTTTCTAAGTGTCTCTGAGAAAATGTTCTTATTTCCTTTTGTGGAAATTGATTAATCACATTGATTGAGTACACCATGCTTCATTGGAATGCTTGAAAAATAGTGTTCTGGCCATTAGCATGGACTTAAAAAAATAAACCTTAACAGTTTAGTTTTGAACAGGTGATACTTGCATATACTAAAAACGGTAAAAACGTGAAGTATGTGTATCAGAACATCTTTTCCTTCCACCTTGACTCCTGGTTCCTCTTCCCCAGTTTCTTGTCTGTCTTTTCAGAGATTAACTTTGCATGTATAAGAATATGAAACTTGAAACGTTTTTATAAAGTATGCAGGAAAAACAGGTTAATAATTGTAGGGAGAAAATAGAAAATGGTACAAGAGAGCTGGATTCCTCATCACAATTGTGTTTATTTTTTGAGACACAGTCTTGCTCTGGCACCTGGGCCAGAATGCAGTAGGACAGTCATAGCTCACTGCAGCCTCTACCTCCTGGGTTCAAGTGATTCTCCTGCCTCAGCCTCCAAAGAGCTGGGACTACAGGCATGCACCACCACACCCAGCTATTCTTTTCTTTCTTTCTTTCTTTCTCTTTCTCTCTTTCTCTCTTTCTTTCTTTCTTTTTCTTTCTTTCTTTTTTCTATCTCTCTGTCTTTCTTTCTTTTCTTCCTTCCTTCCTTCCTTCCTTCCTTCCTCCTTCCTTCCTTCCTTCCTTCCTTCCTTCTTTCTTTCTTTCTTTCTTTCTTTCTTTCTTTCTTTCTTTCTTCTTTCTTTCTCTTCTCTCTCTCTCTCCCTCTCTCTCTCCCCTTCCTTCCTTCTTTCCTTCCTTCCTTCCCTCCTTCCCTCCTTCCCTCCTTCCTTCCCTCCTTCCCTCCTTCCCTCCTTCCCTCCTTCCCTCCTTCCCTCCTCCCTCCTTCCCTCCTTCCTTCCTTCTTCCTTCCTTCCTTCCTTTTTTGAGACGGAGTTTCACCCTTGTTGCCCGGGCTGGAGTGCAATGGTGGGATCTCGGCCCACCTGCAACCTCCTTCTCCCAGGTTCAAGTGATTCTCCCGCCTCAGCCTCCCAAGTATCTGGGATTACAGACATGTGCCACCAAGCCCAGCTAATTTGGTATTTTTAGTAGAGATGGGGGTTTCTCTATGTTGGTCAGGCTAGTCTTGAACTCCTGACCTCAGGTGATCTGCTTGCCTTGGCCTCCCAAAGTGCTGGGATTACATGCATAAGCCACCGAGCCCAGCCTCTGAATTTTTTTTTTTTTTTTTATCCACATCTCTGTTTAATGTTCTAGGTTTTCCTGTACCTTCTTCTTTTTTTTTTTTTTAATACGGAGTCTTGCTCTGTCGCCCAGGCTGGAATGCAGTGGTGCAGTCTTGGCTCACTGCAACCTCCACTTCCCAGTTCAAGCAATTCTCCTGCCTCAGCCTCCCAAGTAACTGGGATTACAGGCACGTGCCACCGCGCCTGGCTAATTTTTGTATTTTTAATAGAGATGGGGTTTCACCATGTTGGCCAGGCTGGTCTTGAACTCCTGATCTCGTGATCTCTAAAAGTGACCTTGGCCTCTAAAAGTGCTGGGATTACAGGCATGAGCCACTGCGCCCGGCCTTTTTTGTACTTTTTTATAGAGATTAAGGTCTTGCTTTCTGGTCTCGAACTCCTAGGCTCAAGTGATCCTCCCACCTCGGCCTCCCAAAGTGTTGGGATTACAGGCATGAGTCTTTGTGCCTAGTCCCTCATTGTACATTTTGAACGTCATACATTAACACCCTAATATGAAAGTAAACAAACAATTAGTTTTTAGAATGGTTGGGGCAAATACCAGAATAAATAGCTAGAAGAGATGAAAATGGTGGCCTGCCATGGCTAGGATATTGCTTTTTTTAACATATTCTTTTTTTTTTTTTTTTTGAGACGGAGTCTCGCTCTGTCGCCCAGGCTGGAGTGCAGTGGCCAGATCTCAGCTCACGGCAAGCTCCGCCTCCCGGGTTCACGCCATTCTCCTGCCTCAGCCTCCCGAGTAGCTGGGACTACAGGCGCCCGCCACCTCGCCCAGCTAGTTTTTTGTATTTTTTAGTAGAGACGGGGTTTCACCGTGTTAGCCAGGATGGTCTCAATCTCCCGACCTCGTGATCCGCCCGTCTCAGCCTCCCAAAGTGCTGGGATTACAGGCTTGAGCCACCGTGCCCGGCCGTAACATATTCTTGTATGTATGTGTGTGTAGTGTTTTGGTAAAAATTACAATGGATTTTAAAAGGGAAGAAGTAGAAAATGTAGATGATCAAAATGAAATAAATAAGAATTGCCTAGTATTACACCCCCAAATATAACAACTAACATTTATTTTATTTTCTTCCTTTTTATTATTATTATTTTTTTTGAGACAGAGTCTTGCTCAGTTGCCCAGGCTGGAGTGCAATGGTGCGATCTCAGCTTACTGCAACCCCCGCCTCCTGGGTTCACGTGATTCTTGTGCCTCAGCCTCTTGAGTAGCTGGGTTTACAGGCATGTCCCGCCATACCCAGCTAATTTTTGTGTTTTTAGTAGAGATGAGTTTCGCCATGTTAGCCAGGCTGGTCTCCTACTTCTGGCCTCAAGTGATCCGCCCACCTCAGCCTCCCAAATTGCTGGGATTACAGACGTGAGCCACTGCACCTGGCTTCTTCCATTTTTTTCTACGCATTTTTTTGGAATTTTTCAGAAAAATTGAAAGAAATTGTTGTAATCTGTCACACAGATCCAACAATTATTAGCATTTTTGCCATATGTGTTCTATGTATACTTATGTGTGTGTGCATATATAGAATTTTTTTTTGCTGAATCAGTTGAAAATGAGTTGCAGATATGACAGTTCACCCCTAACTACAACTACTAGCCAACTACTACTAATATGCATCTCTTATGATAAGGACAGTGTTCTATATAACCACAACACCATTATCACATAATTTAAGAAAATTAGAGGCTGGGTGCAGTGGCTCACATCTGTAGTCCCAGCACTTTGGGAAGTCAAGGTGGGTGGATTGCTTGAGGACAGGAGTTTGAGACCAGTCTGGCCAGCATGGTGAAACCCCGTCTCTACTAGAAATACAAAAATTAGCCAGGCGTGATGATGCATGCCCATTGTAATCCCAGCTACTTGGGAGACTGTGGCATGAGAATCACTTGAACTTGGGAGGCAGAGGTTACAGTGAGCTGAGATCATGTCACTGCACTGCAGCCTGTGTGATAGAGCAAGACCCTGTCTCAAAAAAAAAAAAAAAAGAAAAGAAAAAAAAGAAAATTAACACAAATTTCCTAGTGTCATTTAATATTCAAATCATATTTTGAGTTTCCCCAATTCACCCCAAAATGTCTTTTATAGTTTGGATTTTTTTCTTACGCTTTTTTTTTTGAACCAAGATCCAGCCAAAGTTTGTGTATTATTAGAACTGAATGAGAAGGAAGAAAAAAACAACAAAGAAACCAAAGTTTGTGCATTGTATTTGGTTGTTATATCTCTTTAATCCTTTTTAATCTAGAACAGTCTTCCACCTTTTTTTCATGACATTGAATGACATTGGATTTTTGAAGAGACTAGGACAGTTCTGTAGAATGTCCACAAGCAAATCTTATCAAAAGTGACCAGGCATGGTGGCTCACACCTGTAATCCCAGCCCTTTGGGAGGCTGAGGTAGGCGGATTGCTTGAGCCCAGGAGTTCAAGATCAGCCTGGGCAATATGGCAAAACCTCTTCCCTACAAAACATACAAAAATTACCACATCTGGCTAGTCAGGAGACTGAGGTGGGAGGATTTCTTGAGCCCAGGAGTTGGAGGTTGCAGTGAGCTGTGATTGTGCCACTATACTCCAGCCTGGGTGACAGAGTAAGGCCTTTTGAAACTTTTGTTTTTTCACTTTATATTACTAATGTTTTGTTAGATCCACAGGTTCAGTCCTGTGTTTAAGTTTCTTCATAGTTGGACCTTAATATACTTTTTCAGATCTCTCCCAGTACTTTCCAGTACCAGCTTTTTCCTTGAACTATTTGCCTTGGTGTCTAGTCATCCTCTCTATACTTTTTCCAACCTTGGCCCAAAACAGTTAGCTCACATTATTTCTCTTATCTGATTTTGTAATATTTTTTGCCTTTTTCCATATGTTCTGAATTTTCTTTATTTGAAATTGAAATGCCTTCTGGTGTTTTATCTATTTATTCAAGTCACAGAATTTTAGAATTTGTGGAGTACTAGAGATTTGGTAAGAGAGCTGACCTTCAAGTCTTGACTATGTGACTGATAAGCTATAGGATTTGGTGAAGTCTCCTCTTTTTGAGACAGTTTCCTTAACTGTAAAATGAGAAGGTAGAGTTAAATGTCATTGACTATTCCCATGATTATCAAGGGATAAGTATGGTAGAAAAGTAATAGAGGGCTGGGCGTGGTGACTCATGCCTGTAATCCCAGCACTTTAGGAGGTGGAGGTGGGCAGATCATTTGAGGTTAAGAGTTCGAGACCAACCTGACCAACATGGTGAAACCCCGTTTCTACTGAAAATACAAAAAAATTAGCTGGGCGTGATGGTGCATGCCTGTAGTCCCAGCCACTCGGGAGGATGAGGCAGTAGAATATCCTGAACCCAGGAGACGGGGGTTGCAGTGAGCTGAGATGGCACCACTGCACTCCAGCCTGGGTGACAGAGTGAGAGCGAGGCTCCAAAAAACAAAGAAAAGAAAAGTAATAGAGGAGTTCAGAAGCAGAGACAGATTACTGTTGGCTGGTAAGTAGCACGGGTATGATTGAATTTAAGCTGAATGATTATGGAGCCCAAATGAAATAACTTTTGTGAAAGGTTCTTAAAATAATATGGTGTTATATAAATGTAACTGATGTTTTACCAAACAAAATGGAGCAGGGTGCTTTGGCGAAAGAAGGGGGGCCTGTATTGATGTGCTGATGGCATCATTATTGTAGTATATTAAAGAATGTCTCAGAACTGTAGTTATCCTAATAGTACTGCTTGAAACTTTCAAATTGTTACCGCTCTCAATTGCTTTCCAAAGTGGGGATAGTGGTGTATCTGATCTCTTCTCTTTTGTTCTTGCAGCTCTATTATCAAGTCCTAAATTTCGGAATGATTGTCTCATCAGCACTAATGATCTGGAAGGGGTTAATGGTAATAACTGGAAGTGAAAGTCCAATTGTAGTGGTGCTCAGGTAACAGTTTTTCCTTTCAAGGCATGGAATTGCATGGCATTACTTGGGAGAAAAATTGAGATATGAATAACTGGTATATCATTCCCTTAGAAACCACTCTTTTCCAGAAAAGGGCCTGGAAGAAAATTAGTCACTACTTCTTAATTGTAAGAAATTCTCGGGCTGGGCGCAGTGGCTTATGCCTGTAATTCCAGCAATTTGGGAGGCTGAGGCAGGCGGATTGCTTGAGCTCAGGAATTTGAGACTAGCTTGGGCAATGTGGTGAAACCCTGTCTCCACAAACAATACAAAAATTAGTGGGTGTGGTGGCATGCACCTGTAGTCTCAGCTACTCGGGAGGCTGAAGTGGGAGGATCGCCTAAGCCCTGGAACTTGAGGCCTGCAATGAGTTGTGATTGCACCACTGCACTCCAGCCTGGGCGACAGAGCGAGACCCTGTCTCCAAAAAAAAACAGAGAGATAGAAAAGAAATTCTCACTGGCCGGGCGCGGTGGCTCAAGCCTGTAATCCCAGCACTTTGGGAGGCCGAGACGGGCGGATCATGAGGTCAGGAGATTGAGACCATCCTGGCTAACACGGTGAAACCCCGTCTCTACTAAAAATACAAAAACTAGCCGGGCGAGGTGGCGGGCGCCTGTAGTCCCAGCTACTCAGGAGGCTGAGGCAGGAGAATGGCGTAAACCCGGGAGGCGGAGCTTGCCGTGAGCTGAGATCCGGCCACTGCACTCCAGTCCGGGCGACAGAGCGAGACTCCGCCTCAAAAAAAAAAGAAAAGAAAAGAAAAGAAACTCTCACTTTGTTAGGCATTTCCATTCAGAACCCCAAAGGGCTCATGACCGTTCTACAAAAAGGTTACCATGTGAGGTTTCTTTTTGTCACATCCTTTAAGAAAGTGTCTCATTGTACTTTATTTTCCTGAAATTGTTCTGTCTTTTTATATTTCTCACTTTGATACACCAGGCCTGATATTTAGTTGTTAGTTCATTAGATGTTATAGTACTTCCACAAATTAAAGAGTTTTTCTGTAGCATGTTCTCAATGTCAGTATAGAAGAATCACTAATTATTTCCAAGTTTCCTGCTGACCTTTAAATATCACTTCTAAACTAGACTCCGGGAATTTTGAAGGCGTTAATACCATCTCTTATGGTGACAAATAGTACTGAATTTTTTTCTCCACTCTGCTTCCTTCCCTATCTTTGCACTCATACTCTTAGTGAATGTTTTTTTTAAAGATGGGGTCTCGCTCTGTTTACCGAGGATAGAGTGCAGTGGGCGACATCATAACTCATAGCAGACTCCACCTACCGGTCTCAAAGGATCCTTCCATTTTAGCCTCCCGAGCAGCTGGGACTGCAGGCCTGCTCCACCACCACACCTGGTTAATTTTTTAATTTTTTTGTAGAGACAGTGTATTAGTCCATTTTCATGCTGCTGATAAAGACATACCCAAGACTGGGCAATTTACAAAAGAAAGAGGTTTAATGGACTTACAATTCCACGTGACTGGGGACATGGCAGAAGGTGAAAGGCACGTTTCATATGGCAGCAGACAAGAGAAGAGAGCTTTTGCAGTGGAACTCCCCTTTTTAAAACCATCAGATCTCATGAGACTTATTCACTATCACCAGAACAGCACAGGAAAAACCTGCCCCATGATTCAATTACCTTCTACCAGGTCCCTCCCACAACAGGTGGGAATTCAAGATGAGATTTGGGTGGGGACACAGCCAAACTATATCAAATAGGATCTCACTGTGTTGCCCAGTCTGGTCTTTATCTCCTAGGTTCAAGCAATCCTCCCACCTTGGCCTCCCAACATGCTGGGATTATAAGCATGAGTCACCATGCCCAGCCACTCTTAGTGATTTTAAAACCTAATTTAGTAACTCATTTTTAGAGAATTACCACTTGGTTGTTTAATTGAAACATTACAGGCTGGGTGTGGTGGCCAATGCCTGTAATCCCAGCACTTTAGGAGGCTGAGTCAGACAGATCACTTGAGACCAGGAGTTCGAGGCCAGCATGTTGAAACCCCGTCTCTACTAAAAATACAAAAATTAGCCAGGTGTGGTGGCAGGCGCCTGTAGTCCCAGCTACTCAGGAGGCTGAGGCAGGAGCTTGAACCTAGGAGGCGGAGGTTGCAGTGAGCAGAGATCGCTCCATTGCACTCCAGCCTGGGCGACGAGCGAAACTCTATCTCAAAAAAAAAAAAAAAAAGAAACATTATAGTTTTGTCAGATTTTGGGCTTAATTTTGTAAGCCCAAATCCTTTCTGGAGATAATGGACTGCAGATTTAAAATAAATTGAATTATTAATATTATCTAGAATCGAAGTAATAGTACTAGTACGTTAACATTATCTAGACTCTAAGTAATAGTGCTTAGATTACTCTTTTTTAACCAAATTATTGAGATATGATTGACATACAAAAAGCTGTACATATTTAATGTATACACCTTGATCAATTTGCAGGTAAGTATATTCCTGTGAAACCATCACCACAATCATGGAAGTGAATATATTCATCATTTTCAAAAGTTTCCCCCCTTTCTATTTTTTTGTGATAAGAACATTTAACACAGGGCCTCCCTCCATCGCCCAGACTGGAGTGTGCCATCACACCTGGCTAATTTTTATTTTTTATAGAGACCGAGTCTTGAACTCCTGATCTCAAGTGATCCTCCCGCCTCAACCTCCCAAGTGCTGGGATGATAGGCTTGAACCATCGTGCCTGGCCCCCAGTTTCTCCTTTTCCTTCTTCTTCTCCTTCTTCTCCTTCTCCTTCTCCTTCTTCTCCTTCTCCTTTTCCTTCTTCTTCTCCTCCTTTTCCTCCTTCTCCTCTTTCTCCTCCTCCTCCTCCTTCTCCCTTCTCCCTTCTCCTCCCTTCTTTCTTCCTCTTCTTCCTCCTCCTCCTCCTCCTTCTCCTTCTTTCTTTTTTCTTTTTTTTAAATTTTGAAACAGAGTCTCACTGTATTGCTCAGGCTGGAGTACAGTGGCACAATCTCAGCCCACTGCAACCTCCACCTCCTGGGTTTAAGTGATTCTCCTGCGTCAGCCTCCTGAGTAGCTGGGATTACAGGTGTGTGCCACCATGCTCAACTAATTTTTGTATTTTTAGTTGAGACTGGGTTTCACTGTGTTGGCCAGGCAGGTCTCGAACTCCTGATCTCAGGTGACCTGCCCACCTTGACCTCCCGAAGTGCTGGAATTACAGGTGTGAGCCACTGCACCTGGCCGAGATTTTTTAAAAGTTCCTTAGGTCATTCCAATGTGCAGCAAAGTTTGAGACCCACTGGGATGAGAGTCTTTAAACAAAAGTGTTTGGAGTTTGTACTTATTCCCACATTGAACTTTATTTCTTGTCTTTCTATTCTTACTTAAGCTGTTGTTATAGAAAACCGGAGCTTGAGTTTCTGAAAAATACTGATGGGCTACTTCTTTTTAGATAAAAAGGGGTTCATAAATTAGTGCAAATATCTTAGGACCTTTTTAGGACTTGGTGTAGGATGGAAGAGGTAAGAGGTAAGAAGATACTCTGTAGAAGTTAGTCTTACTTATTACCATAGAATTGAATCTTTTCCTGGCTTCTGAAATTCTTAGGCAAAAATCTCTGCTTATCCCTTTTTTTTTTTTTCTCCTTTTAAAATAAGTAAATTGATAACACAAGCATTATCTCTGTGGCTGACAGTTCTTTGACTTGATGAGCCATTTTTCCTTCTAAATAAGTTGAACCTGTAAGGTCATCTTGGCTGTTATCTTTATAAATGGCAGAGGAAGATGATCCAGTTCTAATTTGCATATTTGAATATGTTTAGTGTTTTCAGATGAAGTGAGAATAAGGGCATTGTTTTAAAGTTCATTCTTTTATATTATGTTTGTCATTTGAAATTTTAAAAGGTTGGCCGGGCGCGGTGGCTCAAGGCTTTAATCTCAGCACTTTGGGAGGCTGAGGTGGGCGGATCACGAGGTCAGGAGATCGAGACCATCCTGGCTAACACGGTGAAACCTCATCTCTACTAAAAATACAAGAAAATTATCCGGGCGTGGTGGCAGGCACCTGTAGTCCCAGCTACTTGGGAGGCTAAGGCAGGAGAATGGGGTGAACCTGGGGGGGCGGAGCTTGCAGTGAGCCGAGATCGTGCCACTACACTCCAGCCTGGGGCACAGAGCAAGACTCCGTCTCAAAAAAAAAAAAAAAGAAATTTTAAAAGATGAAGGAATTAGTAACACTGACCTTTTCAAGATTTAAGCTTCTTTGAATAGTAATACTTGAAATGGAACTAGTTAGTGAAGATTAATAACTAAAACAAAATCCTTTGTCATAACTTATTAGTCTGAGGAAACCATATTTTGAGAACAATACACATTTCTGTTGATATAGTTGTTAAGGTATTGAGTATACTCCAGAAGTGATATTTTTTATTTTGTTGAATATCTAATTTGGAAAGTACATTTAATCTCATACTTTCTTTTTGCTATTGTATTCTTCTTTCCCTTCTAGTGGCAGCATGGAACCTGCATTTCATAGAGGAGATCTTCTCTTTCTAACAAATCGAGTTGAAGATCCCATACGAGTGGGAGAAATTGTTGTTTTTAGGATAGAAGGAAGAGAGATTCCTATAGTTCACCGAGTCTTGAAGATTCATGAAAAGTATGTGCAAAGTATATCGTCTTTGTTTCTAACTGCTTTTGTTTAAGTGTTTGTGGTATTTAGTTTTGATAGCCTAAAGACTGTGAAAGAGTGAGGAACCTCTAGGCCATCTTCCAGTCCATTTGAAAGTTTAGTGAACATTTTGAAAACTGTAAATAATTATTTATTGGTTCATATTTTTCCCTGAAGGTTTTTCCTGGTTCCCTTTTACTTCCCAACCTGTCAGTGACTCTGTATGTAATTCCAAAAAACTATGACATAAAGATAGATCCTAAATGTAATCTTCTGGTTGGGCACAGTGACTCATGCCTACAATCCCAGTACTTTGGGAGGCCAAGGTGAGAGAATGGCTTGAGCCCAGGAGTTTGAGATCAGCCTGGGCAACATGGTGAGATTCCTTCTCTATTAAAATGAAACAAAACAAAAAAAGGCCAGGCACGGTAGCTCACGCCTGTAATCCCCGCACTTTGGGAGGCCGAGGTGGGTGGATCACCTGAGGTGAGGAGTTTGAGACCAGCCTGGCTAACATGGTGAAACCCGGTCTGTACTAAAATATAAAAATTAGCCAGACTCTGTCTCAATCAATCAGTCAATCAATCAATAGCTGGGCGTAGTGGCATGTGCCTGTAGTCCCAGTTAATTGGAGGACTGAGGTGGGAGGATTGTGTGAGTCCAGGAGTTTGAGGTTGCAGTGAGTTGTGTTTGTGCCACTGCACTCCACCCTGTCTCATAAAAGAAAACAAAGAAATGAAAGAAAAGGGAGGCATTCTGGATGACACACAGATGAGAAGTGAAAGAGTAGGCATGATTTAGGTTTTTTTTTTTTTGAAACAGTTTCCCTCTGTTACCCAGGCTGGAATGCAATGGTGCTATCTCGGCTCACTGCAACCTCCGCCTTCTGGGCTCAAGCGATTCTCATGCCTCAGCCTCCTGAGTAGCTGGGATTACAGGCACGTGCCACCATACCCAGCTAATTTTTGTATTTTTAGTAGAGACAGGGTTTCACCGTGTTGGCCAGGCTGGTCTCTAACCCCTAGCCTCAAGTGATCCACCTGCCTTGGCCTCCCAAAGTGCTGGGATTACAGGCATGAGCCATTGCACCTGGTGGATTTTAGTTCTTGAATATGCGAAAGCTCTCTGTAAATACTATCTTATTTTTACCACCCTATAAAATTGTTTTTTTCCTCCGCTTAAAGAAAAAGGAACTGTCAACCATTGCTTTTTGAAATTCCTATAAACATTCTAGTTTAGAAGAGTTCTTTCTTCACTGGTGAAATAAAGATATGACAGCTTTTTTTAAAAAAAATAAAATCCAATGTCAGTATGTATGTGAAAATACTATAATTTAAAGTGACATTGTATTATTGACTGGGAAGGAATAACTTAAATTTTTAGACATTTTTTTGGGGGCGGGAGCAGTGGCTCATGCCTGTAATCCCAGCACTTTGGGAGGCTGAGGCGGGCAGATCACCTGAGGTCAGGAGTTCAAGACCAGCCTGGTCAACATGGTGAAACCCATCTCTACTAAAAGTACAAAAATTAGCCAGGCATGGTGGTGGGCACCTGTAATCCCAGCTACTCAGGAGGCTGAGGCAAGAGAATCACTTGAACCTGGGAGGCTGAGGTTGCAGTGAGCTGAGATCACGCCACTGCATTCTAGCCTGAGTGACAGAGTGAGACTCCATCTCAAAAAAAAAAAAAAAAGAAATTTATTTTGGAATTATAGAGGTTTATTCAGTACAGATAGTGTTTTCCAGATTCTCAAAGTGGATTTGTGTTGTTCATTCTCAGCATTGCCTGTTGTGAGCAAAGCTGAACCAACTTTCCCCTAAATATATCAGAGAGAATCAAACTGAGCTCAGGCCTTGTTTAAGCTGGAGGAAAATTTCTCCATTTTTATTTATGGTTCTTTGAAATTGAGTGAGTTTGCCTGGGCGTGGTGACTCATGCCTGTAATCCCAGCCCTTTGGGAGGCTGAGGCGGGTGGAGTGCTTGAGCACAGGAGCGCTAGACCAGCCTGGGCATCTAGACCAGATGGTGAAACCCTGTTTCTACAAATACAAAAAAAAAAAAAAAATTACTCAGGCACAGTGGTGTGCACTTGTAGTCCCAGCTGCTCAGGAGGCTGAGGTAGGAGGATCACTTGAGCCCAGGAGGTTGAGGCTGCAGTGAGCCGAGATCATGCCACTTTATTCTATCCTGGGCAACAGAGTAAGATTCTACCTCAAAAAAAGAAAAAAGAAAAAGAAATTGAATGAGTCATAGACTTCAGTTTAAAACTGTTTCTGGGCAGATTCATAGACAGATAATGTATTGATTGGAAAATCCTTAAATTTTTAAAATAATTGTGTAAGAATTCTGATGATTTTAAATATGGTACTTATAATCTGGGATTTTTGGTGATTTATTTCAGACTCTTGAGATACCTTCAACTTGCAGGCCTGTGTAGATAACAGACCCTGTTAATATTCAGAAAATTTCAATTTTCTTTTTTCTTTTGTGGAGACTGAAATACCTGGTCGTAGTTACCATTTGGGTTTTTTGTTTTTTTGTTTTTTTGTTTTTTGAGATGGAGTCTCGCTCTTTCGCCCAGGCTGGAGCGCATGGTGCGATTTTGGCTCACTGCAACATCTGCTTCCTGGGTTGAAGCAATTCTCCTGCCTCAGCCTCCCGAGTAGCTGGGACTACAGGCGCCTGCCACCATGCCCAGCTAATTTTTGTATTTTTAGTAAAGGCAGGGTTTCACCATGCTGGCCAGACTGGTCTTGAACTCCTGATCTCAAATGATTCACCCACCTATGCCTCCCAAAGTGCTGGATTACAGGCGTGAGCCACCGCACCCAGCCCCATTTGGTTTAATAGTATTAACATTGCACTTAAATATGGGGACAAATAATATTCAAAATGTATGCATTTAGTAAGTTCATCCTATGGGAGGTGTATTAGTCTGTTCTCATGCTGCTAATAAAGACATACCAAAGGAAAGAGGTTTAATGGACTCACAGTTCCACATGGCTGGGGAGGGCTCACAATCAGAAGGCAAAGAAGAAGCAAAGGCATGTCGTACATGTCGGCAGGCAAGATAGCATGTGCAGGGGAACTCCCATTTATAAAACCATCAGATCTCATGAGACTTATTCACTATCACAAGAACAGCTTGGGAAAGACCTGCCCCATGACTCAATTATCTCCCACTGGGTCCCTCCCATGACACATGGTAATTATGGGAACTCCAGTTCAAGATGAGATTTGGGTAGGGACACAGCCAAACCATATCAGGAAATATTATAATTGGATAATATTGAACACTGGCATGTGATTAAATATTTGGAAAGATAAATTTTACCATTGGGTGACTTAATCCTTAGCTTTGCTTTTCCCATGCAGATGGATATATTATTCTGTACCCATTTAGCTTTTGGGGTCTTATTTTTTCTCATCTGTAAAGTGGTATTTCCTTCTTCCTAATTTCACAGTATTATGATGGGTGAATTAAATTCTAAACTCTTTGATCTCCCTAGAAGTAGATAATATTAAATATTTAGTCCTTGTTCCAGCAAGGGAAAAATCCTATGTAAATATGCCTTCACTCAGTATTTTGAGCCTATGCCTTATGAAATGCTGGAGTAGGACCTAATATGTCTAGTAAGATCAGGTGCAGTGGGTCACGCCTGTAATCCCAGCACTTTGGGAGGCCGAGGAGGGCAGATCACCTGAGGTCAGGAGTTCCAGACCAGCCTGACCAACATGGTGAAACCCTGTCTCTACTAATAATATAAAAATTAACTGGGTGTGGTGGTACACGCCTTTAATCCCCACTGCTCGGGAGGCAGAGGTTGCAGTGAGCCAAGATTGCGCCGTTGCATTCCAGCCTGGGTGACAAGAGTGAAACTCCATCTCAAAAAAATAAAAAATAAGTCTAATAAGAGCTGGTTGCCACCAGAGAATATTTGTTTCACCACTAAGTAGATGAAGGATATCTATGCTTTTTCAAAAAAGCTATAGTGGTGTCTCCTGATTACATCCCAGAAGGGGAAATTGGGTGCATTAGTATATTTGTTTGTTTGTTTTGCCAGCAAATCAAGTCTTTGGGAATAGTCCAGATCTCTCTAGCACCCTTTCCTTTTTCTGGGGAGTTCCCCATTTCCTGGGTTTTATCTCCTCATATCTGATTTGCCTTTTTTGCATGTGTGGAGTTGGTATTGTTTTCTGGGTTGAATTCACTTTTCCTTCCTGCTGCTCCTGACTTTCACTCTTGCAGTGAGCCCCTCCTAGCACCTGTCCTCTTTTACTCTTTAGAATTTTTCCTTTATTCACTTACTGAATTGTCAGCTACAGATTATTTTTCCCTATATATTTGCATTTTTTCTAACTGGAATCTTATTTTTAATGTGACTGTTTGCACTTAACCATCTTTGGTGTTTGCAACACCTCCCAAATTAGTTTCCTCTGCAGATTTAACATCTAGTGAGCCAGTTTCTGACTTAGAATCTAAGTGGATATTAGCCCATAGAAACCTGAAGCTAATTTTCTTCCTTTTACTGCAGTGGTCAATCCAAATGCACTTGAATTAATTTTCAGCTAGGCTTTATCAACTGTAAAATATACTTTGCTTTCAATTAAATTTTAAAATTACTAGAAACTTCATGGTTCTTTAGTAGAATTAAACTAATAATTTTCTGATCAAGCAAATGCTATTCCTGGCCAGGCACAGTGGTTCATGCCAGTAATCCCAGCACTTTGGGAGGCCGAGGTGGGCAGATCACGAGGTCAGGAGTTTGAGACCAGCCTGGCCAACATGGTGAAACTCTGTCTCTACGAAAAATACAAAAAATTAGCTGGGTGTGGTGGTGGGCACTTGTAATCCTGGCTACTTGGGAGGCTGAGGCAGGAGAATAGCTTGAATCCAGGAGGCGGAGGTTGCAGTGAGCCGAGATCACGCCATTGCACTCCAGCCTGGGCAATAGTGTGAGACTCTGTCTCAAAACAAAACAAAACAAAACAAAACAAAAAAACAAAATACTATTCCTATAAACCGTGGCATATCTGAAGAATTGAGATATTTCTTCTTTTAAAGCTAACATTTTTTCCTAATATAAAAGTAACTCATGTTTGTTGGAGAAAAAAGAAGATAAAGGTAATCTAAAGAAAACCATAGATAGCCACTGTTTATCCACTGATCTGTTTATACATTGGTCTGTTTTATTTTAGATCTTGTCTAATACCTTTTTTTTTGCTTTTATTTTCTGAATTTGGAGAGTTTCTGACATGCACAGAAGAGTATAAGGAACCCCCATGTATCTATCATCACTGTCCCAGTGATGATTAATATATAGTCAATTCTGCTCCTTCTCTACTCCCACCTCTTTCGCCTCCTGTGTTGTTATTATTTGTTATTTGAGACAGTGTCTCACTCTGTCTCCAAGGCTAGAGTGCAGTGATGTGATCACAGCTCACTGCAGCCTCAGTCTCCCCAGGCTCAGGTGATCCTCTCACTTCAGCTGGGACCACAAGTGCACACCATCATGCTCGGCTAACTTTTTTGTATTTTTTGTTTGCCATGTTTCCCAGGTTGGTCTTGAACTCCTGGGCTCAAGTGATCCACCCACCTTGGCCTCTCAGAGTGCTAGGATTATAGGAGTGAGCCACTGCGCCTGGCCAAACAATTCTTTAGTATCATCAAGTTTTTGATATTTGTTCAAATCCCCAATTGTGTCATAACTTTCTGGAGCCAGATAAAGTCCTCAGGTGCAATTAGTTGATGTGGCTTTATAGTCTCTTGTTTTTTTTTGCTTGGCATGGAGTCTCGCTCTGTTGCCCAGGCTTGAGTGCAGTGGCATGATCTCAGCTCAGTGCAACCTCCGCCTCCCGGGTCAAGCGATTCTCCTGCCTCAGCCTCCTGAGTAACTGGGACTACAGGCGCCCACCACCACGCCCAGCTAATTTTTGTATTTTTAGTAGAGACAGGGTTTCGCCATGTTGGCCAGGCTGGTCTTGAACTCCTGACCTCAGGTGATCCACCTGCCTCGGCCTCCCAAAGTGCTGGGATTACAGGCATGAGCCACTGAGCCTGGCCATCTGTTGTTTAATCTGTAGGTTACTTCCCTAACTTTCTTTGTTCCTTGCAAGTCATTAGTTGGAGAAACTGGGTTATTCTGTAGCTTCCCATAGTCTGTATCTTGCCAATTATATCCTGTGAGATAGTTTATTGTGTTCCTTTGCTCTTTGTGCTTCCAGAAAATTGGTAGTGTGTATATATTTTAATATAAAAATGAGATTGTACTAAACATGCTATTTTGTATTCTTCACTTAATAACATTTGTGCAATTTTGTCATTAAATATTCTTCTATACCATTATTTTAATGCTTACATAATATTTGACCTCCTTAATATTGGATCTTTAGTTTGCTTTTAGTCGTTTATAAACAACACAGCTATTAACATTCGTATAGCTCCATAAATAATTATTTCAGCACTAGAATGGTGATAAGATAGCCCAATGCCACAAACATTTTTGGTTAACAAGAACAGATTTTGTGCTTTAAATGCCATGAAGGTATTTGATGACTTGGGTTTCCTCTACTCTTTTAAGGCAAAATGGGCATATCAAGTTTTTGACCAAAGGAGATAATAATGCAGTTGATGACCGAGGCCTCTATAAACAAGGACAACATTGGCTAGAGAAAAAAGATGTCGTGGGGAGAGCCAGGGGGTAAGTATAGAGGGGAGCATCTCAAACTTTTTATATCACTTGAAGTGTGGCCCTCTCAATCATATTATTTGATCATACACAGTTGAATATGGAGATTTGGTTCTGGTTCCACCAAATCACCATTGTGTCCTTTGAAAATTTTGCTTCTTAAAAAGTGTCTAAAATTTCAGGTATACTACCCCAGAGGTAAGGAACTGGGGTGCAATAAAAGAATAGAATACTAGTGATGAGATGGTGAATTGGATGTGATAATTTTTTAAAAATGTGTTTACTTATTTGGTTCACTCAAGAAATATTGGGCACCTTCCATGTGCTCTTATGTCCATACTATGCTAGGCTCTGGGGGTCTAGAGCACTATTAATCCTGCCTCATGAAACTTACATTTTTTTTTTTTTTCTGATTTTTTGAGATGGAGTCTTGTTCTGTCACCCAGGCTGGAGTGCAATGGCACGATCTCAGCTCACTGCAACCTCCACCTCCTGGGTTCAAGCGATTCTCCTGCCTCAGCCTCCCGAGTAGCTGGGATTACAGGCACCCGCCACCATGCCTGGCTAATTTTTGTATTTTTTAGTAGAGATGGGGTTTCACCACAAATTTATATTTCTTAAGAAGTACTGAGTCAGCAACTCAAAGTGTTCATCCAAATTAGTTTTATCATATTAATTTAATCCATAATATTTCTAGTCTTGAAATTGATGAGGTTGAATGAAATTAAAAAGTTATATTAAGCCTGTTTGTTTCAGATTTTATCAGGAGAACAGTTCAGTGGAGGACAGGAATTGTAAGTTGTTAGTATTAAGGAAGTATGGCATTGTTGCTCCCTTAATGTTATTAATAGTATTAACAGTAACTCACGTTTATTAGGGCTTATTGTGTACCAGACTCATTCTAAGTGCTTTACAAGTATTACCACATTTTAACCTCAGAACAACCCTAATATTCCCATTCTACAGATGAGGAAATGTAAATGAGTTAGGTTATGTATCTAAGATTACACTCATGATCCTAAGTGGCTGGCTGCATAGTCCACCTTAACCATCATACAAAAATTACTAGCATAACATTTGTGAAATGGATAGTTGCTAATTCTCACTAGTTAGATGCCACATGGCACTTTTGCCACTATCAGAACCTCTGCTCCTTTTGACCTAGAACAGACTGTATGGATATAGAGTTATTACACCAATAAACAGGCCTGAGAAACGCAGTTACCACAGAGAAGGAAGTATGAGTTGCTAAGTGAAAGCTTCCTTAGTTACAGCATGAGAGATGCTCAGTTTGGGGCCAAAGAGATCAGATCAGAACAGGTATCATTGTGCTTTGCCTGCTGCAGGGCTGTTGTTGTTGTTGTTGTTGTTGTTTGAGATGGAGTCTCGCTCTGTCGCCCAGGCTGGAGTGCAGTGGCCGGATCTCAGCTCACTGCAAGCTCCGCCTGTTGGGTTTACGCCATTCTCCTGCCTCAGCCTCCCGAGTAGTTGGGACTACAGGCGCCTGCCACCTCGCCCAGCTAGTTTTTTGTATTTTTTAGTAGAGACGGGGTTTCATCGTGTGAGCCAGGATGGTCTTGATCTGACCTCGTGATCCGCCCGTCTCGGCCTCCCAAAGTGCTGGGATTACAAGCTTGAGCCACCACGCCCAGCCTGTTGTTTTTTTAGTATGTCCCCACTTTAAAGAACTTTTCCTTTGATGGAGCTAAAAATACTTTTATAATCCAAATTAGGTCATCAGTGCTTCTGAGAAATACTAGTCCCCATCTTCCTCAGTTCCCAAGATGCTGCTAATGTGGTTATTTAAACTCACCAATCTCTTTGAGCCTTTTTGTTTTTCCTCAGATTATAAATGTACAGATTCATGTAGAAACATAAAGGAAATATCAATAATCAAAAAGCAAAGTCACTTCTTATCTCCTTTTTCTTGATCTCCATAAATATTTATTAAGTTTTTGGTTTGCATTATATTAGCCTTTATGTGTAGAGATAAAAATATTAATATGTACATTTTTTTGCCTTTTTTTTTTTTTTTTGAGACCAGAGTCTTGCTCTGTCACCTAGGCTAGAGTGCGGGTGGCATGGTCTCAGCTCAGTGCAACCTCTGCTTCCTGGGTTTAAAAGATTCTCGTGCCTCAGCCTCCCGAGCAGCTGGGATTACAGGTGTGTGTCACCACGCCCAGCTAATTTTTTGTATTTTTAGTAGAGACGGGGTCTCGATTTTTTGGCCAGACTGTCTCAAACTCCCAACTTCAAGTGATCCGCCTGTCTTGGCCTCTCAAAGTGCTGAGATTACAGGCATGAATTGTGTGGCACTCAGCCCTAGTATGTACATATTTATACAAATATAAATGCATTTTGTGTATGAAAGGAGAGTGGTCACAGTGTCTTATAACCCTTTTTTACCCAAAAAATCACTACATATTTACAAATCAATATATTTACCATCATATCATCATTTTCAAAGCTGTCTGCTATTCCACTGTATGGAAAGACCATATACTGTATCCTATGAATATACAGATAGATTTTATTCAGTCAGTCTCCTTTTGTTAGGTATTCTGATTATTTCCAGCTTTTTTTATTGTGAACAATGTTATGATAAACATCCTTGTTACGTGTATCTCAGCATTTCTGCCCAACCATTCTTCAGAATAAATTCCTAGAAGTGGAATTACTGGGTGAAGCATACTCATATGTTAAGGCTTTTGACAAATTTTGCCAAGCCTGTTTCATTTATGCTCCTGCCAGTACAACTGAGTGTTCCTTTATCTGAGTCTTCTTTTTTCTTCTTCTTCTTTTTTTCTGAGGCAGAGTCTTGCTCTTTTGCCCAGGCTGGAGAGTCTTGCTCTGTTGCCCAGGCTGGAGTGCAGTGGAGCAATCTTCAGCTCACTGCAACCTCCGCCTCTCAGGTTCAAATGATTCTCATGTCTCAGCCACCCAAGTAGCTGGGATTACAGGTGCATGCCACAACTCCTGGCTGATTTTTTCTATTTTTAGTAGAGATGGGTTTTCACCATGTTGGCCAGGCTGGTCTGAAACCCCTGGCTTCGAGTGACCTGCCTGCCTTAGTCTCCTAAAGTGCTGGTACCACGGGCGTGAACCACCACACCGAGCCTGGGTCTCGATTCTTAAGTGTTCATTACAGCTCTGTCTACTCACTCTGGCCCATTGCTTGGGTAAAAGATGCATCATCCTACGAAAGGTTAGAGGAGATGTGCTTTCACTCAAGTAACTTGTCTTCTGGACAATTTTTGAAAAAATTCTGGCCGGGCACAGTGGCTCATGCCTGTAATCCCAGCACTTTGGGAGGCTGAGGCAGGCAAATCACTAGGTCAGGAGATCGAGACCATCCTGGCTAACACGATGAAATCCTGTCTCTACTAAAAATACAAAAAAATTAGCCAGGCATGGTAGCGGGCACCTGTAGTCCCAGTGACTCTGGAGGCTAAGACAGGAGAATGGCGTGAACCCAGGAGGCGGAGCTTACAGTGAGCCAAATCGCGCCCCTGCACTCCAGCCTGGGCGACAGAGCGGGACTCCATCAAGAAAAAATTCCACACTATTTAATGCTATTTTTAAAATCCCAACATTGAAAATATAGACCATTTTGTAGCTTTTACTTAAAAAATGTAATAGTCGCCGGGCGCGGTGGCTCAAGCCTGTAATCCCAGCACTTTGGGAGGCCGAGACGGGCGGATCACGAGGTCAGGAGATCGAGACCATCCTGGCTAACACGGTGAAACCCCGTCTCTACTAAAAAATACAGAAAACTAGCCGGGCGAGGTGGCGGGCGCCTGTAGTCCCAGCTACTCGGGAGGCTGAGGCAGGAGAATGGCGTAAACCCGGGAGGCAGAGCTTGCAGTGAGCTGAGATCCGGCCACTGCACTCCAGCCTGGGCGACAGAGCGAAACTCCGTCTCAAAAAAAAAAAAATGTAATAGTCTGGTACTCTCTGCATTAAGGAAGTTTCTGTAGAAAAAAAAAAAAATAACTAAGACATGAACAGCAGGAGCACAGAATCTTAGCTATATAAATTTACTTTCCATTTATTGTACCTCTACTGAGCTTGACATATAATGGAATGTAACACTTTCTTTTGTGGAAATTGTGTTTATAAAACACTAAACTGGTATTTCAAAGTCAGGCTGTACCCAAATCTTGAGAATAGAGCTTTTCCACAGGCAAGTCTGTTACTGTAGCACATATGTCTTCATGCTTTTTTTTTCTTGATACAGCGTCTCACTCTTATCACCCAGGCTGGAATGCAGTGGCACAATTGTGGCTCACTGCAACCTCTGCCTCCTAGGCCCAAGCAATCCTCCCACCTCAGCCTTCTCAGTAGCTAGGATCACAGGTGCATGCCATCACACCTGGCTAATTTTTTAAATTTTTGTAGAGATTGGTTCTCCCTGTGTTGCCCAAGTTGGTCTTGAACTCCTGGGCTCAAGCAGTCCTCCCACCTTGGCCTCCCAAAGTCCTGGGGTTACAGGTGTGAGCCACTGTGCCTGGCCTCCTTTATGCTTTTTTTTTTTTTGAGACAGAGTTTTGCTCTTGTTGCCCAGGCTGGAGTGCGATGGCACAATCTCGGCTCACTGCAACCTCTACCTCCCAGGTTCAAGGGATTATCCTGCCTCAGCCTCCCGAGTAGCTGGAATTACAGGTGTGTGCTGCCACGCCCAGCTAATTTTTTGTATTTTTAGTAGAAACAACTAATTTTTTGTATTTTTAGTAGAGATGGGGTTTCACCATGTTGGCCAGGCTGGTCTCTCTCTCTTATTTTTAACAGCTGCACGCTAAAAAAATTTTATGTTGAGTCCTAAGGCTCTAAATTAAAATAATTTTAAAATTTTTTTATTGAGATGTAATTCACATATATTAGAATATAAAATTCACCATCTTAAAGACTACAATTCAGTGGGTTTCAGTACATTCACAAGATTGTGCAACCATCACCACTATCTAATTCCAGAACATTTCTGTCACCCCAAAAATAAAATTTTGTACTCATTAGCAGTCACTCCCCATCCTCTACTTCCTGTAGCCCCTGACAGCCACTAATCTGTTTTCTGTCTGTGCGTTTGCCTATTCTGGACTTTTTATGTAAGCAGAATCATACAATATGTAATCTTTTGTGTCCAGCTTCTTTTCACCTAGCATAATGTTTTTAAGGCTTATTCATGTTGTAGCATGTAATAAAAACAATTTTAGAAAATGAAACTAATACTGAACCAATTAAGTATTAATAGAGGTGATTTCTTTCTAAACTCAGGAAGTTGAAAAATTCAAGAGCACCCATTAGTCAACAAGGAGCAGAAAGCAGCAGGAGAAAAGGTTGAAAGATTGGCAGAGGATCGGGGAACAGAAATGTTGACAATGGAAAGAAGAATTAAAAAAATATAAGGAAGGAGTAGAGTAATTGAGCTCTCTGTTAACTGAAATCAGTTTTATGGATAAGACTTTTTGAATGTACTTCTTACTTGAAACAAGTCATTCTAGAAACAAGATGATCCTTTTCTGGTCATTGCATATTCTCTTACTCTCTCATTTAGTTGGCTCCTGGATTCTAGACTTCCCAGATATAGACCCCTTTTGATATTTGACAGAATTGTGCTGGGGTCTCTTCTTATTTTTTGTGGTATCTTTTCTTTACTGTTTGTTTGGCCTTTTGTCTAATAATCTCTATGAGCATCAGGAGACAGTGCTTTCTTCTGAGGCTACTTCCTCAGCAGTACCTGTGATCCCAAGAATTCCCAGGGAAATGTATTTAACTATATGAAATGCATTTTGCCTTCTAGATATTAACTTGGCACAGGCTGGTGTTGGAGTTGGCTTTGTGGATGGCATTTATTTTACTTATTTTAAACCTCCTGCTTATTAGCAACTCTGCTTTAGCACGTAAGTTTATCTGAGCAGAATAGGCAAAAGCTGCAAATGGTTTGAATTTAAGATGACTGATGATAGCAGTGCTGTGCACTTTATTATCAACTCTGCTTATCTCTGTCCATGGAGGGTAACAGTGGCACAGATAATTAAACCTGTCGTTTGACTTTGGACGGCCTCATCATATTCTGGCATCCTTAGATCTTGCTTATATTACTCCTAAAGACCAAGTTACTTTCATTTCACTGATAGTGGGCAAAGAAAAGCCAACCTTAAAAAAAAAGTTTCAGGTTGTGTGTGGTGGTTCATGCTTGTAATCTCAGCACTTTAACAGGCCAAGATGGGAGAACCACTTGAGCCCAGGAGTTTGAGACTAGCCTGAGCAATGTAGTGAGATGCTGTCTCTACAAAAAATTTTAAAAATTAGCTAGGCATGGTGGTGTGCGCTTGTAGTCCCAGCTGCTTGGGAGGCTCAGGTGGGAGGATTGCTTGAGCCCAGGAGTTCAAGGCTGTAGTGAGCTATGATCACCACTGCATTCTAGCCTGGTAAGTAAGACCATGTCTCAAAAAAATAAAAATTAAAAAAAAAATTACATGGATCATTCACAAGCAGCCTATGTGGTTGCTGGGAGCCAAGGATGTGGTTCTTTGGGCATAGATATCATTGCATGGAAGTAACAGAGTCTCTGTGTATGAGAATGGCTGCTTATTGATCATCAGATCAGAATTGGCAGCTTAATGTCTTAGTAGAAATCAGATGCTTTTATAGCTCTTAATCTGTACTTTACTGTGAGGCATTTGCCTTTATGTTCTTAAATTAGGTGATTTACTTTCACTGAAAGCTATTTCTTTTATGGAAGTGTTAAAAATGGGACAAAAGAAATAACAGTTACTGCACTAAAAAGGAAAAATTATATATTATATATATATATATATAAAATATATAAAAAATATAGAAAATCTCTATTCATCCTCTTAGAGCTTAGCCATGCCGTTCTTTAACAACTGTTACTTTTCAGCTCTTGGAGATCCCAGGGGTTGAGATGAAAGCATGAACCCTAAGAAGGGATATTATTTGCCATCACACACCTATATGTGCATCTCACACTAAAATTGTGCTTCTTGAATTTTGATGTGCAGGAGCATCATTTGGCCCCACCTTTCAGAAATTCCCTGACTCAGTCGATCTGGGAAAGATATAAGAATCTGCAATTTTTTTTTTTTTTTTTTTTTTGAGACAGAGTCTCGCTCTGTGCCAGGCTGGCATGCAGTGGCGCAATCATGGCGCAGTACAACCTCCACCTCCCGGGTTCAAGCGATTCTGCTGCCACAGCCTCCCGAGTAGCCAGGATTACAGGCATGCACCACCATGCCCAGCTAATTTTTATATTTTTAGTAGAGACAGGGTTTCACCATGTTGACCAGGATGGTCTTGATCTCCTGACCTCGTGATCCACCTGCCTCAGCCTCCCAAAGTTCTGGGATTACAGGCATGAGCCACTGTGCCCAGTCAAGAATCTGCATTTTTAACAAGCCATCAAGCGTTTGTGACAGGGGAGGTCTAGGCTTTAAGAAACACCAGTGGGAGTTTAGGGTTGAGGCAGGAGAGACAGGTCTCAGTGATCCTGCCAGAAGGGAGAGGAGCAGGGAGGGGTGAGGACAAGAGACAGAAGTGAGGGAGTTCTTAAAGGGAAATGAAATGTGTCCGAAACAAAATGTGTGTTCAAGTTTGCCTAAGGCTTTGATGGTGTAGATATTATGTGGGAGGTAATTTCTATTTGTGCTGTCTTTGGCATGGTGCAAAGATTGTAGGTAGGTACGCTGAATAAAAGTATCTGGGCAATTTTAAAGTGTGCAAAGGTCAGCCTCCACTTCAGCTCAGCCTCCCTATGACAGGCTCTAGCTTAGTACAATATTGCCAGTCCGCTCTGGAGTCCAGCAAGAGAAGAGGAGGATAAAGAAGAAAGTTTTACATTTGCTAACCACCTCTTCCACTCACATCGATGGTACCCTGCTAATGTTCTCTTTCTGCCCTGAATTCTTATGATGTCAAAGTAGTCTTTTGCATGGAGAGGAATTTAAGCCCTGGGAGAAAATAGGATTTCCCCAAGAGAGAGCAAAAAGAAGAGGCCCGGACATTCAGACATTCAATCAGGCAGGATATACTGGATATCTCCTATGTGTAAGGTACTATGTTGGCCTTGAGGGTACAGGGGGAACAAGATGGGCATCATTGTTGCCCTTACAGAGCTTCTAGTTTAGTAGGGGAGACAGACATGTATAGAATCTGTCGTACAACTAATTATTTAGTAAAAGTATGATAATTGTTATAAAGACCTCAAAGGAAATGTATCAGGTGTTGTAAGATCATATAACAGGTGGTTTTGCTTAGTTGAGGGGAAAAACTTTAGGGGCATGAGGAATTAGAAAGAGCTAGTGAAAAGAAGGTGTAGCAACCAAAGACGTAGGTGAAGAAACAAATTTGTGGTACATTAAGAAACCAAGGAGGAGGAATTTCCAGAGCATATTTGTGGTCATGAAAGTCAAATGGTGCCACGATGGAAAGGAATATGGGGGTTGAGACTGGTTTGCTACATATGGTGATGAAAACCGTTCTAGAACAGTTTCAAGATTAATAGGACCAAACACAGATTACAGGTGGTTAACAAATGAGAAGGTGGTGAAATCCTAAGTACTATAGTGAACTCTTACACTCACTTTTTGGCCACTTAACATGAAGTACTTTGTAATATTCTGGCTGTGCTTGCTTTGTCTCCCTAGCTAGATTGACAGCTGCTTGAAGGTTATGATGATAAACCTAGCCCCTAGCAGTATATCAATATGTAGCATTAGAGTCACCACCTGGAGATCTGAGACCTTGGATCTATCTGGTGCTGGTTCTGCCACACACAAGCCGTGTACCTTGGGCATGATCATCTGTTTCCTCATCTCTAAAATGGTGATATTCCTAACTTTACTATCACTTGGGCTTTTGAAAGGATCAAATAGGGCAGTATACAGAAATGAACTTTGTGAATTGAAAATTAGTATTCTATAGAAGATATTGATAATATTCAGTGGATGACAGCAGCTGCTTTACATCGGAAATTCTGTGATAATCAGTTTTTTTGTTTGTTTTAGATTTGTTCCTTATATTGGAATTGTGACGATCCTCATGAATGACTATCCTAAATTTAAGGTAAGGGCCTGTATTATTTGTTTTATTAAAAATGTAATCTTTTGGGCCAGGTGCGGTGGCTCACGCCTGTAATCCCAGCACTCTGGGAGGCCAAGGTGAGTGGATTGCTTGAGCCCAGGAGTTCATGACCAGCCTGGGCAACATAGTGAAACCCCGTGTCTATTAAAAAAAAAAAAAAAAATTATTAGCCTGGGTGCAGTGGCTCACACCTGTAATCCCAGCACTTTGGGAGGCTGAGGCAGGCAGATCACCTGAGGTCAGGAGTTCAAGAACAGCCTGTTCAATATGGCAAAACCCTGTCTTTACTAATAATACAAAAAAATTAGCCAGGTGTGGTGGTACATGCCTGTAATCCCAGCTACTGGGGAGGCTGAGGCATGAGAATTGCTTGAATATGGCAGATGGAGGTTGCTGCTGCACTCCAGCCTGGGTGACAAAGTGAGACTCTGTCTCAAAAAAAAAAAAAAAGAAAGAAAATTATTTAAAGAAATGTGATCTTTTGCTTAGTATTGGAAACTTTTAAATGGATTACAGTTAAAAGATGAAAGAATAATTGGATAGTTTAGTAATATATTCACAAAGACCAGTTTATTAATTAACTCTAAGAACCCCTGAACTTTTCAACGCTTCTCTGACGTGTGGTTCTGTGTTTATTTTCTAGTATGCAGTGCTCTTTTTGCTGGGTTTATTTGTGCTGGTTCATCGTGAGTAAGAAACCTGCCTTGCTGTTCCTGGGAAGATGCCATACTTTTCGTTACTGGATGTTTGGAGTAGATACTGGTCTGTGATTGGTGGAATGGAGAACACACGTGTTGGTGCTCCTTGGTAGCACTGGTTTGCATTAGTTTATGTTTCCACGCCAGAGTTTGTGTGGGCGGGCGCATGTGCACCACAGAGTGCACTTGAGGGGACTTTCAGTCACAGAATTTCATAATTGTCATTGTCACACTTTCACATTTTTGTACATCAGTGAATTTTTTTATATTAAAAGGTTGAGCCAAAGCCCCCAGTGTTTGTATTTTGAAGCCAAGCTTCACTTCTAAAGTGCCTACAGAGACTTGTAAATGAAAATGCAGCTCTGCATGAGTTTGAAACCGTCATACCTCCTTCTAATAGGAATGGCATATACTGAGGTGGTCGTAAGTCTTAACTTTTAAAATTTTAAATAAAAGACTTTGCACATTGAACCCCTTATCCCTGAATTGTGTTTGTTTGGAAAGCTTCCGAAATCTGCCTTCCTTGGCTGGTTCTTAGTAACCCTTGGGAGATATAAAGGCTTAGTGTGAACAGTCCTTCAGCTAAGAAGGTTGCTCTGATACTAACAACTGGTTTTTTTGTTTTTCCGTTTTGCGCGCGTGCACGCGTGTGTGTGTGTGTGAAGCAAAAGTAGCCACTGACATTCATAGGAAATCTCTTAGTCATAAAATTGATTCTTCCCATGACTCAGATGTGTATAAACCCAGCTAGTGTTGCTGAGAGGTTCAGAAAATCTCACTTGGTTATAAAAAGTCATAACCCTTTCTACACTTGAGATATTCTCAGCCCTTTCTCCACCATGGCAAGAGTGTGTTAGCATCTAGAGGCAGAGGAAAGGGCTGGAGGACAAGCATTCTGCTTGGTGTCTTTAAACTCTCATTTGTCTGAAGCTGTTCTCTCAAGTGCCTGACTTTGCATTTCTCTAATGCAGACTTAAAGCAGGCAGTTTAAAGTAGTGAGTGCACAACCCAATTGTATGTTTTCTTTTAATATCAAGGCAGTGAGGGAAATAGGGAGTATAGAGTAAATATCTTTTGAGCACCAAATACTCTTAATTCTATTTGTTCTCTTGTTGTATTAATGTGAAGTCTTAAAGTGAGTTGTCTGTGTTAGGCCACTTGAACAGTTTCTATTATTTGTTCAACTGCAGTGGAGATCAGTCTATGCAGTAATGCTAATGGCATGAGAACGGGGACAATTACTCTTCTGAAGCCCTCCCCTGTGGAGAATAGTACTTCCCTAAACCCATTAACCAGGCTTTAGCCTTCCAACTTTGGATATGGGCTCTTAATATTCTCAACGGAGTATGAAACTTGGCAAATCATTGCTAACAAATGCTTTTTTGAACCTGTCTGTGAGGCTTATGTAGTACTTGTATTTTCTCATGAACCAGAAGCTGAACATTCCCTGTGTGGAATGGCAGAAAATTGCCATTTATTCCGTTTTTCCCCCCTTATCACCTGTGGAAGATGCAGTTCACTGCTCAGCCTAATCAGTACACTGGTTTTTGTGCCAGCCTTTCTAGGACTACTCTAGGGGAGAAGCAGTGTGCTTTGCTGGCCAAGGTTGGGATCTTAGGGTTCTCTGTGATCCTAGCTTGCCTGAGTAAGTATTATTTTTCCTCCTTTGCTGGATACAAGCAACAACTAAATTTCTCTGAAAAGGTAATCAAATCATTTAATACTATTTGAATCACTCCATTAGCCAAAAATAAAAAGATTACTTGTGGGGAGGGGTATTATATTCCCAATTTTTATCTTGTCTGGTGCTAAACATAAGACTTAAAATGGGAGATTTTATTAGCAAATATATCCTAAAAGCTTTTTGCAAATGTGAGAAATGCCAGAGAGGTTTTCTTTGCTAATTGAGTGGCGTGATAAGCTCTTTGAGATTTGGCAGGGCAAGTGGAGAATTGGGAGGGCTCAACCATTGTGAGTGAAAGGAATTGAAGAGGAGTATGAAAACTATCAAACTTTAAAAGAGAAATTGATAATGGGATTATCTCTTTGGCTGTTACTTCTCTGCTCTTACACCTCCCGCTAATCAATCTCTTTATATTATTTCCAATGTCTGTCCTCAGCTCTAGTTCCATGTCTCTGTTTTCCTCTGGACACTTCCACTTGATTGTCCCATCTTTAAACTCAAGTTGCTGAAAACTTCCCCTCCAAATTTCATGTTTTATGTGAAGGAATATTCACCTAGATTTGTCATTTCCCTACCATATCTAGCCATGTACTAAGTCTGCCATTTTACCCCATCATTCCATTCTCATTGTCATCACCTGAATCCAGAAATACTTATTCAGTGGCTCCCTGTTGCTTGTGTACTGGTCCCCCTGCCATGTGCCAGTCTGTGCCTATTTTGGATAATTACCACCTGTTATTAATAATTAGTTTTAGCCTGCCTTCTACTTTCAGAAGTGCTTCTTGTTTGGACCATAAATTGTGTGTTCATACTACCTTTTCCCTACATTGAATTCAAACTTTGAATTCTGTCAACAGTAAGCATCCTTATGAGTGCAAACATCCTTGTACTTATGTCTTCATCTATCCAGTCCCTCCTCCTTATACACTTATTGGAAGGAAGACATCAATGCTTTCCTCACTTGGGCTGGGCGTGGTGGGTCACAACTGTAATCCCAGCACTTTGGGAGGCCGAGGTGGGCGGATCACTTGAGGTCAGGAGTTTGAGACCAGCCTGGCCAACATGTCTCTACTGAAAATACAAAAATTAGCCAGCTGTGATGGCGTGTGCCTGTAATCCCAGCTACTTGGGAGGCAGAGGCAGGAGAACTGTTTGAACCTGGAAGGCAGAGGTTGCAGTGAGCTGAGATTCCACCACTGCACTCCACCCTGGGTGCTGGGTGACACAGTTAAGACTCCATCTCAAAGAAAACACTTTTCTCATTCACAACCAGTTGTGTAAAAGTATTATTTTTTTTCCTCCTTTGCTGAGTGTTTCCACTTGTATTATGTCATCTTATTTCTGTTTATCTGAGTCTTACCATCTTCGCAAGTTCTGCTGTCACTCAGCATTTCCACCCTTACACTGTTTATTTAAGTTTGTGGATATGGCCTCGACGTCCTTGGCAGATTGTGAGCTCCTCCAGGACAGGAGCATTTCATAGACACTGTACTGTCTTTCCTCAGTAGCCTGAAACAGCATATATTAAATGTTCAGTATAATCATGCATTGTAGCCAGAGGCAGTAGCTTCAGTTAGGATTGTTGTTGAGCTATTATTTGGAGGCAAAGCATATGAATCATTAAAGTGATCTGTACTTTCCTGTTATTTAGTAAGTACATTTTCTTGGTCTTGCTAAATTTGAATCTGAAAACTTTCTCTGTCCACGGGTACATTTAAATAGCATGTACCCTTCCCAGATTTTTAACTGTTAATCCTGCTTCCTTCTTTTTTGTATGTGTCCTTAGGCTTAGGCTCTTCTCATGTCTTCTTTATGGCAGAAGTATTGTCATTTGTCATGTTTCTTCAGGAATCACAGACTTCCTTCTTAGAGACCCAGGGCTTGGAACAGAGAAAGTCTCTGTTATCCTGAGTGCATTTCTTGGTATTTGCATAAGTCTTTTACCAAGTCCAGCTAACCTCTCAGAACATGGGGAGGCTGATTTCAGAATCTGAGGGCCGGGCCTCTTCTTATGACATTTGCCACTGTTAAACTTCAGAGATGACCCGGCTGGTTCTAGCTAGGTAAATGGATGTCTACCTTCATCAAGCAGCTCTTTCAGTCAGGATGGTCTGTTCAGGTTGTTTTATGGCCAGGTATATCTTCACCACTATTGTCTCCTGCTAGAACAGTAAGTAATACCAGATAGGCTTTCAGAAGTAAAATAGCAAATATGACCCTTCACACACAACTATGGTGAGTGTAAAGCCACCATAGTTACTGTCATTCAATTAGCAAATAAAACCTCTCTGAACGTAGAGAGAATGCTGTGTAACCTAAAAGCATTATCAAAACTAGAATGCGCAGGGCTTACCAAAAAATGGTGAAGATGTTGCCTTCCACGTGTCATTCTATGCCCTAAGGATTTTTCGAGCTGCACTCTCACCAGAGCTCACATTTTTGCATCCTGGACATTGGTCTTATGGTACAGACATTCTGTCTTTGTTTATGCTGGTCACTGTGCCTGGAGTGCCTGGTCACTTCCCTACCTACTAAAAGCTTTCTCATTCATTTAACAGACATTTATTGAGCATCTACTCTGTGCCAGATTTGGGGCTAGGCCCTGGGGATACAAAGATGACGGATAAGACCATGTCCCTCATGCTCAGTACCTTAACAGGGCCAATGGACATAAACAGGTTTTTCCACATAGGATTTTAAGTATAATGATATTCTTCCAGCAATCACAAAAAAATAAGTAAATAAATAAAAATAAGTGCAATGATAGAGAGATGCTCAGGGAGCTCCAGAGAGGGGTGTTTCTTACTCCGGATGGAGCTTCTGAGTCCGTGTCATGTTTCCTGCTCCGCACTGTCCTGTACTTTGTTCGTGCTCCTCTCGAACATTGGCCTCAGAGTGGTTTGCCTTGTGTGTATCTCTCTCCCCCATCAGAGGGCCAACTCCTGGAGGGCATTAAGACAGTCAGCCTCTGATTCATCCTTTGATGTCCACTAGTCCCTACTGCAGTGCTTTGCATATTTTAAACTTATTTATACTGTCTTGTTCCATAAAGATACCTCCAGTACTATGTGCTGAAGTAGAAAATTGAAGAATTCAGGGTTGAGAGAAATGTGGGAGAAGAAAAGGATGAAATCAGAGGTGAGGAGGCCAGACACAGTGGCTCATGCCTGTAATTCCAGCACTTTGGGAGGTTGAGGCGGGCAGAACACTTGAGGTCAGGAGTTCAAGACCATCCTAGCCAACATAGTGAAACCCCGTTTCTACTAAAAATACATAAATTAGCCAGGCGTGGTAGCCATCACTTGTAATGCCTGCTGCTTGGGAGGCTGAGGCAGGAGAATCTCTTGAACCTGAGAGGCTGAAGTTGCAGTGAGCCAAGATTGCGCCACTGCACTCCAGTGTGGACGACAGAGCAAGAGCCCATCTCAAAAAAAAAAAAAAAAGAAAAGAAAAGAAAGAAAGAAATCAGAGGTGAGGTTAGTACCTACAGGACATATCAAAAGATTCTGTTGTCTACTGGAATAGATCCATAGCTTTGACTGTCAGTCCTTAGCAGCTAATGCAAAGAAGAAACTAGTTATTTATGTGCTTTATGGAATGGGTATAAAATGAAATTAAAAGAAAAAACTTACAATGGTATCTGAAAACCAAGGAATTTCTCTTCTTAACCATGCTGCATGACTTTTTTTGTTTTACAAAAACCCCTCTAGCCTAATGATAGAGCTATTTCAGAGAATGTTCCTCAGTATAGGTATAGTTTGGCAACATCTGCAGAAAAGTTACTTCACAAAAGACCAACTACCCATTTAAACTAGGAATCTTCAACTTTCCTGTAGAACAGCGTTCCTTAATCTTAAAACTCATGGCCTCTTTTGGGAAACAAAAATCTCATACCTCCTCTTCATTCTGAGAAATACTCTTCCACCGCGCCGGTCTATAATATCCAACCTCTTATCCTCATCAGCCAAGAGTATTTGATCTTGCTTTCTCTTAAGTTTGTATTATAGAAACAATAATAACTTCTTTCTCATATACAATTATTATTATATTGAATATGACTTTCAAGCTATATATCCTATCCTTGTTCTACCAATCTTAGGCATTTCTGAAATTCCACCTACTCTTTCTTTTTTTTTGACACGGAGTTTCACTCTTGTCGCCCAGGCTGGAGTGCAGTGGAGCAATCATGGCTCACTGCAACCTCTGTCTCCTGGGTTCAAGTGATTCTCCTGCCTCAGCCTCCCAAGTAGCTGGGATTACAGGCGTCTGTCACCACGCCCAGCTAATTTTTTGGTATTTTTAGTAGAGACAGGGTTTCACCATGTTGGCCAGGCTGGTCTCAAACTCCTGACCTCAGGACCCGCTAGGCCTCCCAAAGTGTGAGGATTACAGGTGTGTGCCACTGTGCCCAAGTTCCATCTACTCTTTCTCTTTTCTTTTTTTTTTTTTTTTTTGAGACGGAGTCTCGCTCTGTTGCCTGGGCTGGAGTGCAGTGGAGCAGTCTCCACTCATTGCAACCTCCGCTTCCTGAGTTAAAGCAGTTCTCCTGTCTTAGCCTTCCAGGTAGCTGGGATTCAGGTGCTTACCACCATACCCAGCTAATTTTTGTATTTTTAGTAGAGATAGGGTTTCACCATGTTGGCTAGGGTGATCTTGAACTCCTGACCTCAGGTGATCCACCCACCTCGGCCTCCCAAAGTGCTGGGATTACAGGCGTGAGCCACCATACCCAGCCCCACCTACTCTTGATTAAGAATCATTTCTCTAAAATTGTTACTTTAATTGGCCTGTCTACTTAGATTGTTAAGCTGTATTCCAGATTTAATTCAAGGAGTCTAGAAGAATTTAAACTAGACTTAATGTCAGGCAAGTAAGTAAATTGGCTAGCATCAAGCTTTGATCAAAGCTCTCAGCCTGACAACTTATTTAAGCCAAAATAGAATGCTGTGTAGAATCCTTTTTCTTGGAATTGGTCAAGAGTTGAGGTAGATGGGCTGACATTTTAGTTTATCAATTTTTGATGTAATAGGCATTTTGCCAGAGTCAGGCACTATTGTGTCAACACCATAGCTGTTATCCAGGGAACTTTCTCCCCCTCTGAGATGGGCTTCATATTTAAAGCAGGCTTTATGTTTCCCAGGTCCAGCTAATAATAGTATTTAGAATATGCCAGGAGCTCTGCTAAGTGCTTTATAGTTTATAACAGTTTTTACCTTCTCTAATGAACCTTCTAAATGACCTTCATTTTATAAAAGAGAGAAACCAGAAGAAGTTAAGGGATTTGTCCAGGATCTTCTGGTCCATGCATGGCAGAGCCAGATTTGAAGTCTGTTGCTTTTACCATGTCACAATGCTGGATGTCATAACCCAGTCCTTTTACCTTTGTAAAGTCTATTGAAATTCTTTTATTTACAATAAATTCCACAATTGCAAAGCCCTTGGGAATTCTTTAGAGGCTCTAGGTTTTTCTCGCGCAGATTTGCTCAGATTATTAGTAAGTCCCTTAGAAATAGTGAGATTCTCTGGCAGATTTCCAAGCATTTAAACCTCTTTGGAGATTAAAGAGTATTCATTCCAGTTACAGAAATGTCCCCTAACATACGTGAATATTACACCCAAATAATTAAGAATGCTGGGCCTGGGCTTCTCACTTCCTTAGGTTTTCGTAGCTTTCCTGAGTACTGCACCAGTTGGCTGATCAGCAGCCTTTGTTTTTTAGCCACCATTGGAGTCATGATCAGGTTCTCATTAGGTGTAGGTATTTTCTCTTTTTTAAATATTGCCTTTAAGAAAACATTTTGGGCCGGGCGCGGTGGCTCAAGCCTGTAATCCCAGCACTTTGGGAGGCCGAGTCGGGTGGATCACGAGGTCAGGAGATCGAGACCATCCTGGCTAACACGGTGAAACCCCGTCTCTACTAAAAAATACAAAAAACTAGCCGGGCGAGGTGGTGGGCGCCTGTAGTCCCAGCTGCTCGGGAGGCTGAGGCAGGAGAATGGCGTGAACCCGGGAGGCGGAGCTTGCAGTGAGCCGAGATCCGGCCACAGCACTCCAGCCTGGGCGACAGAGCGAGACTCCGTCTCAAAAAAAAAAAAAAAAAAAAAGAAAACATTTTGTTGGCCGGACGCGGTGGCTCAAGTCTGTAATCCCAGCACTTTGGGAGGCCGAGACGGGCGGATCACGAGGTCAGGAGATCGAGTCCATCCTGGCTAACACGGTGAAACCCCGTCTCTACTAAAAAATACAAAAAACTAGCAGGGCGTGGTGGCGGGCGCCTGTAGTCCCAGCTACGTGGGAGGCTGAGGCAGGAGAATGGCGTGAACCCAGGAGGCGGAGCTTGCCGTGAGCTGAGATCCGGCCACTGCACTCCAGCCTGGGCGACAGAGCGAGACTCCGTCTCAAAAAAAAAAAAAAAAAAAAAAAGAAAACATTTTGTTAGCCAGACGCAGTGGAGGCTGAGACAGGAAAATTGCTTGAGCCTGAGAGGCAGAGGTTGCAGTGAACCAAAATCATGCCATTGCACTCCAGCCTGGGCAACAGAGCGAGACCTTGTCTCAAAAAAAGAAAAAGAAAAGAAAAAGAAAAAGAAAATGTTTCGTATTTTGGCAATTTTGATTTACGAAAGATTTCCCTTTTGAGGTTACTGTTCTGATTTTATAACTAATCGCTATGTGTTCCCTCTGAGTTTAAGAAATTGTATCCAATATCCTTGATTCTCCCTTAAAGATTCTGCTGTTTTCCTGGTTCTCTGGTCCCTTCTTCACTCTGAAAGTAAATAGTAGGACCTGCGATATCCCAGGATGTTTCTCTTCATCTGCCCAGCCCATACAGTTGGAGATTGTGCTCAAAAGATTTGCCAAAATAGAGATTTTATACCAAGCCTGTCCAACCTGCAGCCCTCGGGCCACATGCAGCCCGGTAGCTTTGAATGTAGCCCAACACAAATTCGTAAGCTTTCCTAAAACAGTAAGAGATTATTTTGTGTGTGATTTTTTTTTTTTTTTAGCTTATTGGCTCTCATTAATGTTAGTGTATTTTATGTGTGGCTGAAGACAATTCCTCTTCTTCCAGTGTGGCCCAGGAAAGCCAAAAGATTGAACACCCCTGTTTTACACATCCTGTTGTGACAACCCTAGGTTTCCTGTCATTTATTTTCTCTTTCTTTCCTTCTTTCTTTCTTTCTTCCTTTCTTCCTCCTCCCCCACTTTTTTTTTGAGGCTGAGTTTTGCACTTGTTGCCAGGATGGAGTGCAGTGGTGGGATCTTGGCTCACTGCCGCCCTCACCTCCCAGGTTCAAGCGATTCTCCTGCCTTGGCCTCCTGAGTAGCTGGGATAGCTGGGATTACAGTCATGTGCTACCACACCCAGGTAATTTTGTATTTTTAGTAGAGATGGGGTTTCACCATGTTGGCCATGGCTTGTCTCAAACTCCTGACCTCAGATGATCTGCCCACCTCGGCCTCCCACCGCACCCGGCCTCTTTTCTTTTTTTAAGAGACAGTGTCAGCCGGGTGTGGTGGCTCACGTCTGTGATCCCAGCACTTTGGGAGGCTGAGACAGGCAGATCACGAGGTCAGGAGATGGAGACCATCCTGGCTAACACGGTGAAACCCCGTCTCTACTAAAAATACAAAAAACTAGCCAGGCGTGGTGGCAGGCACCTGTAGTCCCAGCTACTCAGGAGGCTGAGGCAGGAGAACGGCCTGAACCGCGGAGGCAGAGCTTGCAGTGAGCCGAGATCGCACCACTGCACTCCAGCCTGGACTATAGAGCGAGACTCCGTCTCAAAAGAAAAAAAGAGACAGTGTCTTGCTCTGTCGCCCAGGCTGGAGTGCAGTAGCAGGATCGCAATTCACTGCAGCCTCAAACTCCTGGGCTCAAGCAGTCCTTCCCATCAGCCTCCTGAGAAGCTGGGACGACAGGCGCATACTACCATACCCAGGTAATTTTTTTATTTTTTATTTGTAGACACTGGGCTTCACTATGTTGCCCAAGCTGGTCCTGAACTCCTCCTGGCTTCAAGCGATTCTTCCACCAGCCTTCCAAGTGCTGAGATTGCAAGAATGAGCCACCGCTCCTGACCTGCTTATCCTTTTCTCTGTTGTCCTCTGTACTTCTCATGTGTTTGAAGTATACACTCTGGCTTTCTCCATTTGTTTAATTTCTCTGCAATTAACATGCTTTGTACTTGAGTTAACTCATCTATAAAATAGACATAACTCATCTGTAAAATAGGTGTAATAACAAAGCAATGGGAGGATCAAGGGAGCATGCAAGTAAGGACTTTTGGAAAACAACAAAAAAGATTGAATTGTGAAAAGATGTTACTCGTAATCAACTCCAATGTAATGAAAATATAGCAAAAACATTAATATATTTATGTCCTTTATTTCAGGCAATTTTTTCCATTATTTTAAAAATTATCTATTTTTATAAAAATATTTATTTAATAAATAATAAATAATTATTCTTTTCTTTTTTCTTTTTTCTCCAGTATGTAGACTGGAGTAATATTCTTTTTTTTTTTTTTTTTTTTTTTTGAGATAGAGTCTCACTTTGTTGACCAGGTTGGAGTGTGGTGGCATGATCTCAGGTCACTGCTACCTCCACCTCCCAGGTTTAAGTGATTCTCCTGCCTCAGCCTCCTGCATAGCTGGGACTACAGGTACATGCCACCACACCTGGCTAATTTTTGTATTTTTAGTAGAGATGGGGTTTCACCATGTTGGCCAGGCTGGTCTTGAACTCCTGCCTTAAGTGATCCGCCCATCTCAGGCTCTCAATGTGCTAAGATTATAGGTATGAGCCCCGGCTCCTGGCTGTAATATCCATTCTTAATCACTATTTTTGATGAAGCAATTTTATTATTAAAAAACTTGGCCGGGTGCGGTGGCTCAAGCCTGTAATCCCAGCACTTTGGGAGGCCGAGACGGGCGGATCACGAGGTCAGGAGATCGAGACCATCCTGGCTAACCCGGTGAAACCCCGTCTCTACTAAAAATACAAAAACTAGCCGGGCAAGGTGGCGGGCGCCTGTAGTCCCAGCTACTCGGGAGGCTGAGGCAGGAGAATGGCGGGAACCCGGGAGGCGGAGCTTGCAGTGAGCTGAGATCTGGCCACTGCACTCCAGTCCGGGCGACAGAGCGAGACTCCGCCTCAAAAAAAAAAAAAAAAAAAACTTGGTGCACTTTAAATGTTTCCCTGGTGTTGGGTATAATAGGATTTGCCATGTATCTTTCACCCTTTTAGTTACCCCATGGGTTGTTTCGTGAACCTGCCTCACATTTTCTGTGCATGTCCTTGAATGTTGTAGAATCATAGGAGGGTCAAGAGTGGGTTCTGAAGAGCTTCCCCATGTACCTCCATTCAATTCAATGCTAGCCTTTCCCCACGGAGTGGAGGCCTTTGGACTTCTCTTGCCACCAGAGTGGACTTAGGGAACAAGCAGTTGGCATTTGAGGTCCTCGTGCTAGACTCAGAGCCTAGCACTCCCTTGAGCAAGCCACCTTCTCCCCTGTGCCTCCCATTTTTTTCCCTAAGGTAAAGTGAGTGCTCCTAGGTCTGTGGAGGTGCTCCCCTGCTGTTTTCTCCAGGGTCCTCAGAGCCCCCCCCCCTTTTTTTTTTCTGTAGTAGGCTGACAGATCAAATGGTCCCAAGGGTGCCTGGGGCCAGCCTCAGAGCTGTGGTTGCAGCTGTGAACCCAGGCTGTGTCAGAGGAAGCTTGGCTTAAGTATAAACTTAGCAGAACTCAAGGTCCAGTCACCTGTGGAAGAGAGGTGAAACTCGAAATGCAGTGCCCGCTCCCTCTCCCTCCTGAGATATCGAAACCGAACTTGGTGTTGAAATTTGAGATGGTACAGTGGGAATGGGTGTAGTTTAAGGAGAGTTGTATCTGCACTGCATGGATTTGGGGGCCTGATGCAGTGGTCCAGACAGACCTGAAATCTGATTCCAGTGGGATGTCTGGGAAAGTGGCTAAACCTCTTAGCCTATTCCCACCTATAAAATGAGGAGAGCAAAACCTACCAAATGAGGAGAGAGAAACCTACCAAATAAGATTCCTTCAAGCATTTAAGTGATACAGCACTCAATCAATACCAGCTTCTGTGTGTTCACTCTAATTTCTATATCCATGGACTAGAGAAGATAGGATGGGGGCTTAATGGATGCAGAGGAGAGGGAGGGGGGTCACAAAGGAATGATTACCGGAAGGTGATAAGAGCTATATCTGTACACCATGGCTAAGCTGTGACAAGAAAGCAGAGAGGTGTAAATGCCAGAGTGGGAGGTGAGAAGCATGGAGATTGGGGGGAAAGCCAGGGCCAGAAATGAAATGTCCCTGTCCTGTGTGTCATGCTCCTGGAAGCTGGGCATGGCAGCCAGTTTTTCATGTGAGCTTCCCCTTTTAGGATGGGGATCCACAGAGCTAGCAACTTTGCTGAGCTAGATACTAGCAAGAGTCCTAGAAGCAGGTCCCATTATCAAGCCAGATGGGAGTAGGTTCTGGCATAGCCATGCTGTTCCCTGTTCCAGAGGTATCCAGAGTCCAAGGGGTGGTCTGCACCCCGCTCCTCCATCACTGTCTCTTTTGTATACTTGTCTCTCCAAGGAGATGGTTAACTCCCTTGGGAGCAGGGAATTATCTGTCACTCCTCTTCTTGTGTCTAGTGTAGTGCTCTGAACAATGAGTTTCAGTTAATTAAGCAAACACAAATGTATTATTCTGGAGCACAGTGTCTTCCTCTGCTCGTTATATGATGCCACTGATCAAGAAGTTCTTTCCGAGGAAGTCCAGACAGCTCCTGGGGAGAACAAAGTGTCAGGTGTGAGAGGGCAGGTCCTACAGGATTGTTGCTTCCTGCCACAGAGCACGTATGCTCAAACATGTAAAAAAAATTAGGGCAGTGTGGTTATTACCATTTTACAGTTGAAGAAAGTGAGGTTCAGCCGGGTCACAGCTTGTACATGGACTCCTGGGTGCAGTGCAGTCTTGGGTGCAGTGCTCTTTCCACCTCCTTGACCCAGAGGTCGGCTTCCTGCCCATAAGCCAGGCCCTGCAGCTGGATGCCCATTCCTCAGAAGCGGCCCTTTGTCCCACCCTCCATCAGTCTGCATTCCCATCCTGAGCACTTACTGTGTACCAGAACATTTCCAGACTGTGGTGCTGGCTGTGAGAGGGCAGAGAGCAAGGTGAACACAGATCAGATTCCCCCAACAGGCGGAGGTGATGGGAATTAGTTTATGGAAGTCCTTTGGTGCCTAGCACTTGGCTGGACACTGTAAAAATGCCTCTGTTAGGCAGCAACCTAGCGACACCCAGTCTCTCGGGGGCGGGGGGCGGGAAACCAGGCATGAAGGCGTGTGCCTGCGGTCCCGGCTTCTGGGGAGGCTGAGGCTTGAGCCCAGCCCTGGAGGTTGAGTGTGCAGTGAGCCGTGATCGCGCCACCGCACTCCAACCTGCACGAGACTGCCAGATCCTGTCTCAGGAAAAAAAAAAAAAAAAAAAAAAGGCTGTTACCCTGGAGGAGAGCTCCTCGCCCGACCTCTACCCTCATGAAGAGAGGCTCAGAGGGCTGAAGTGCCTACTTGGCCGAAAGCCGTGGTACAGTGGCAAGGCAGGGCCAGGGGAAGCGGCTTTGCCGCCAGGGCCGGGCCCCTGTTTGCCCGGTGCCCTGTGCCCAGTCCTTAGCCTGAAGGTGGTGGGCTTCAGCCAGAAGCCCCTGGCGGAAGCGGTGCCAGCGTGCGGTTCAGAGTGTGGGTGTGCAGCTCTATGGGCGACCCAAAAGGGGTGCCCCTGCCTGGTAACCTAGCGTGAGGGTGGGGAGGGCGGCGGGCACGCAGCACTGCTTGGCTGCTCAGGGCAGGCTCCACCCCCAGGGGCGCGGGTTTAAAAGGAGCGAAGGCAGTCCGGGAGCCGAGCGGCTGGGAAGCGCGCCAGAACGGAGCCGCTGCCCTGGCACAGCCATGGTCCGGCGGATGGGGGGCGCTCGGCTGCTCAGCAGCCTACTGCTCTTCGCCCTGCTGGCTGCTGACGTCGCCCCGCTCAGCTGGGATCTCCCGGAGCCCCGCAACCGAGCCGGCAAGATCCGAGTGCACCCGCGGGGCAACCTCTGGGCCACCGGTAAGTCTTCGCGGACCGGGCAAGAAAGTGCCCCTCATCCTACTCAGACCCCATTTCCTTCTCAACCCCCCGGCCGCTCCTCAGCCACGGACACTAGTGTCGAAGCAGGTGGGAAACCCTGGGGCTCATCTAATTTAATAGATGTGAACTTGAGACCTGGACAGGTCAGTGGCAGCCAGTTTAAGACAGGGCTGGGCTAGATCCTAAATCCCACTGCCAGCTGGTGCCCCTTACCTTAGGCAAGACTTTCCCGAATCTTCTAACCGCTGATGTGGTTTTGCTGCACCTCTACTTTCCAGGCACCTCTTCACTCTCCACTTCCTACCCTGCCCTTTCTCCTCCCTTGTCCAAGCAGGCCACACAACTAGCAGAGTTTCTCCCTGACCCTGGACCATCCCACCCTCCTTCCAGCTGTGTCATCCTCTCTACCTGTTCAGGAAAAGCTGAGGGAGGAGGCTTTGCCACCACCCAGACACCTTTGTGGCTCCTCGGTGAGGTGGAAGGACCAAGAACAGGAAGCTTAAGTATCTTCCTGCCACAAGAATGGAAATGTGGGAGAGATGAGGAACTTTCCCCCTGAGGTAGGATCCTCCCTGCTTGACTTCCTTGTGCTGGACACCTCTTTTCTAGGTCACTTCATGGGCAAGAAGAGTCTGGAGCCTCCCAGCCCATCCCCATTGGGGACAGCTCCCCACATCTCCCTGAGGGACCAGAGACTGCAGCTGAGTCATGATCTGCTCAGGATCCTCCTGCTAAAGAAGGCTCTGGGCGTGAGCCTCAGCCACCCGCACCCCACATCCAGGTGAGCCAGGCCCCCACTCCAATGTCAGGAGGGCCCAGCTGGGGCCATCCCTGGATCCTGCATGGGAGGAATTACCACCCAGTACTGTATTAGGGTATGACTGTCTGACCAGGACATTATGGGTGTGGACCCCAGAAAGCCAGGGTTCCAGGCTTTTCCCTCTTGAGGCAGAGCTCAAAGGAGGAACAGTCCAAAGAAAGGAAGCTGACCTTCCTGGCAGACCCTATGGGGCAAGAAGTAGGGAAAGAAGTTCCCCTGACTCATCACGCAGTCTAAAGTAACAGACTGGGATCATCAGCCTTTTGGAGAAGGACCTTTCTCCCTCAGTCCACGCAGTGTTGTCCCACCCGTGCTGTTCCCTGCTGCATTAGTCAAGTCCACCTTTGCCGTGCCCTGTGTGTGCTCGTGGCCAAACTGGGACCCTGAGGCCCAGAGAGAGAAAGAGAAGTCAGTAGCCAAGACAGAGTCTGGACCTTGTTCACCTTGACCAGAGCTCTTCCCATTTTCTCATCTGCTTCAGTGTCCAGTGGCAGGGTTTAGCAACTTCAGTGCATTTGACATTCTAGGCTGGATCACTCTTTCTTGTGAGAGCTGACCTGTGCATCATGGGATGTTTAGTGGCATCCCTGGTATCTACCCACTAGATGCCAGTAGCACCTTCCCCCCCATCAAGTTGTGACAACTGAAAAGACCTCCACACATCACCAGATGTCTGCTGGGGGAGAGGGCCCCAAATCATTATTGGTTGTCAATCACTGATCTATGGGATTCAAGGCTCCAAAGCTGGAGGCAAGCCAGCCTTAAGGTCTAGCCCAGCTGAGTGGCAACTCCTCCATTCCCTGCTCCTGGTGCTGTCCTTACTGCACACCACCCTCCCTGGCCCTGCTGCTGTGTGCAGAAGGCAGTGTGATGTGGTAGAATGTGGGTTCTGACTACAACGTGCTGGGCTCATAACCTAGCTACTGAGTAGCTCTGTGACCTTATAAATGTCCCTTAACTTCTCTAAAGCCTCATATTCCTCACCCACAAAATGAAGATAATAATAAGGCCCATCTCCCATTAAATGAGACCATTTATGTCAAATGCTCAGCACGGTGCCTGGCTCATAGGCAGCCCTTAGTAGATAGGAGCTCTTACAAGTCTGTGAGCTCCCTGGCAGCACCTGTTGTGGACTTGCCTTCATATCCCCCACTTTGCCTAGCATATAGTGTGTGCATTTTGAAGGGAGAGGCATTCCCTAGAAAAGGTCCAACCCAGCCTCAACTGACATCCCTGACTTCCTGAGGCATAGAACCAGCAGCCCCTAAGGACCTCAGATGTAAGGCCTAGGAGCCTGGGCTGGCTGAGTCTGAAGGGAAACAATGTCACCTCTGGTGCCCTTGGTTTTGAAGCTCGGACACATGCAGACCAACTAGAGAATCTCAGAAGCAGCAGTGCCTAGATCTGGGGCTTCAGAGTGAGGTCTGGGGCAGAGTTGGGGTGGGGGAGTGAAGACACGGACACTAGCCCAGCAGCAGGCACTGTACTTGAATTTACTTCCATGATCTCCTTTGACTGTCATGACAACCCTGGGTGGTTGGGGCTGTGTTCTGAGAAAACTATTGCCCCTGACCCCTCCAAGGCAATTCAGGGTACTCTGCCTCAGCTGACAGCCTGCCGGTGCCCACCTCTGCAGACATCTGGCACTTAGGAATGGCAGTATACCCCTATCATTATCAGAAGCCCCTCCCTGGCTCAACTCTTCTGTATGTTTCTCTTCAGTACAGGAGGCTGCTGGTACAAATGCTGCAGAAATGATACCAATAATGGGACAGACACAACAGCGTGGCTTAGATTGTGCCCACCCAGGGAAGGTGCTGAATGGGACCCTGGTGATGGCCCCATCTGGATGTAAATCCTGAGCCCAATATCTGTTACTCCATTACTGTGATTTCTAGTTGGGTCACCAGAAATATCGCTGATACAGACACAGATCATGTTCCTGCTGTATTTCCTGCTTCCATGTTGAATTTGTGAATAAAACCTTGCTTTTTACATACAATGCCTGGTCCTCTCCTTCCACCCATCTTTTAGGGGCTGGGAGGGAAAGGGGGCTGGAGGGCAGAGTGTTCAGTGAGATGGAGCTGGCTCCAAAAAGTCCACAATACTCCATGCCATGGCACCAGCCTGGCACTGACTCTGGACTCCTACTCCTTCACTCATTCAGCAAGCAAATAACGCCTGTTGTATGCCAGGTTTCGTGCCAGGCGCCGGGTTCTACTCTCACCTCTGCCACCTACTGCCGCAGGCAAGTGTCACTAGTTTCTTTGCTAGTAAAAGGGGGCTGCAGACACTACACTGCCGGGCTTTACTCAATCCTCCCGCCGGGCTTGGAGCGGAGCGCCGAGTTGGGATCCAGACCTTGCCGGCGGCCTACTCTCTTCTCTGGCCATCAGTAGGGTCGCCAGCGTTAGCAAATAAAAATACTGGACACCCAGTTAAATTCGACTTTCAGATAAACATTAATTTTATCTAATAAAATGTACCAAATATTGCATGAACATACTCATACGAAAAAAATTATTCACCGTTTTTCTGAAATTCGAATTTAACCGGACGGTCCTGTATTATTTCTGGCCTTGGAGCATTGACTGCCCCTCTCTTGGGCTGCAAACACCCGGCCCTAAAACGGGCGATCATTTGGTCCTCAAGGCCTGCTCGGAGATGACAGCCGGAAGTCTCGATCTCAGGTCACTTTCCCGTAGTTTTCGCAAAGAAAACCAGTAACCCACCCAGGATGGGGCGCAGCTCTGCCTCTTCACCCAGCCCTTAACGGGAGGCCCTGCCCACATGTCGCGAGAGCGGCGCGGACCCGAGGCTCGGAGGCGGAAGTGAGACGCCGGAAGCGGCCGTTGCCATGGATCCTGAGGAGGACTGGCTGGTGGAATCCTTGCGCTTGTAAATCATGCGGGGCTGGGAGACGGGAGCTGGGCCCGGATCTGGCCCGGCGGGCGGATGGGTGCGGGGGGAGGCACGTTGGGGATCCTGGTGCAGAGTGGGCCAGCTGTGGCCTCCTGGCTCGCCGCCGCGGAGGACTCCGCCTGGACCTAGGGCCGCCATCTCTAGGAAATGGCTCCTTCCTGCGTGCGCGAGTTGTGAGATTGCTAGTACGAGCCGCGCTTGTGAAGAAGCAGTGCCCAGTTAGTTTGCGCCAGCCTCTGAGTTCAGCTCAGAACACAAATGACCTCATTGATTCGTCATGTCAACCTTGGGAGTTAAGCTCTTGAGTTCAGCTCAGAACACAGATGACCTCATTGATTCCTCATGTCAACCTTGGGAAATCTGGGTACCCTGGGAGGTCCACACATGAGGACAGAGGCTCAGGGACATCAACGGACTGGCCTGGTCCCAGAAACAGGGAGTAAAATGCGAAGCAAACTCGGTCCCACGTCTGCCTGACTCCAGAGCTTGGGCCACTGAACCATGCGGTTGCCATCTTGGAGTTACCTGAGCTGTGAAGTGCTGTGCAGCCTGTGATTTTATGTCCCTTTTGTGCAGGTACCAGGATTTCTATGCATTCGACCTCTCAGGAGCCACTCGAGTCCTTGAATGGATTGATGACAAAGGTGGTATACCTTCCTGGCCCTGAAGGAAAGGGAATTTCACTCCTGAGCTGGGTTTCAGGAGCCAAGCCTAGAGGGACCCAACCCACTCTTCTGGGCACCTAAGAGTCACTTGTAGCAATTTGATGCCCCATCAGCACTAATATTCCTTTTATTAAGATCTTTGACTGGGAGCACTGGTTCACGCCTGTAATCCCAGCACTTTGGGAGGCCGAGGTGGGCGGATCACCTGAGGTCAGGAGTTCAAGACCAGTCTGGCCAGCATGGTGAAACCCCATCTCTACTAAAAATACAAAAATTAGCTGGGCGAGGTGGTGCACACCTGTGCACCACAGGTACTGGGGAGGCTGACGCAGGAGAATCACTTGAACCCAGGAGGTGGAGGTTGCAGTGAGCCGAGATCATGACACTGCATTCCAGTGTGGCTAACAGTGAGACTGTCTGAAAAAAAAAAAAAAAACTTCAGGCTGGGCACTTCAGGAGGCTGAGGCAGCGGGCAGACTGCTTGATTCCAGAAGTTTGAGACAATCTGAGCAAGGAAACCCTGTCTCTACAAAAATTAGCCGAGCATGGTGGCCCACGCCTATAATCTCAGCTACTCCGAAGGCTGTGATGGGAGGATCACTTGAGCCTGGGAGGTTGAGGGTGCAGTGAGCTGTGATCAGACCACTGCACTCCAGCCTGGCTGACCTGGCGAGACCTTGTCTGAAAAAAAAACAACCAGATACTCAATTCCTCCATACAAGGCTGCACACTGAAGGAATTTATCCTTACTTTGGGGGACTGGGTGGAGTTTATAGACCTATCCATGGTCTGCAGTCTTTCTAACAATTTGTCACAGCTACTTCTGCTTCTTTTTCCAGGAGTCTTTGTTGCTGGCTATGAAAGCCTGAAAAAGAATGAAATTCTTCATCTGAAATTACCGCTCAGACTTTCTGTAAAGGAAAACAAGGTAACTTGAAATATAAATGCTGAGTATGTCGACTTTTATTTATTTATTAAACATTTGTGGTGCTCCTGTTATCTACCAGGTATTGTCCTGGATACTGGAAAGACAGCAAGCGCTAGGCCTGACCTTATCGTCTAATAGAGGGAGGTAGATATGCACAGAGGTAAATGCTGTAGAATGTCTCGTGGTTTACAGAGGGCTATCAGAGGAAGAGGTGGGTTATACTTTATCAGAAATAGATTTAGGGAGCGATTAAGGATATACAGGGCAGTTGAAATGCTCAGAGTGGTTAAAGTCACTTAGTGAATGTGTGGTATATAAGGAGTGAGGAGAATATAGTGAGGACAGAACCTCAGGGAACACATTTAAGGGATGAGTACAGGAAGATGAACCCCCAAAGAATACTAAGAAAGAATAGCCTCTGAGGTAGGGGAATCTCAGAAAAGGTCAATGTTTCTGAAGCCAAGAGAAGAGAACTTCTCAAGAAGAAAAGAGTTAGTAGCTGTCTAGAATTCCAATAAAAATCATTCAGATGAGGAATTGAAGGCCAGGCACAGTGGCTCACGCCTGTAATCCCAGCACTTTAGGAGGCCGAAGTTGGGTGGATCACAAGGTCAGGAGTTTGGGACCACCCTGACCAACATGATGAAACCTCATCTCTACTAAAAATACAAAAATTAGCCAGGTGTGGTGGCGCACCTGTAATCACAGCTACTCAGGAGGCTGAGGCAGGAGAATCGCTTGAACCTGGGAGGCGGAGATTGTAGTGAGCTGAGATCGTGCCATTGCACTCCAGCCTGGGCAGCAAGACTCTATCTCAAAAACAAAACAAAACAAAAATCATCAGATGAGGAACTGAAGAGTTCATTCATAAGACTGGCAATTGGGAAGCTCTTGGTGACCTCTGCTACAGGATTTTTGCTGGTGGTGGTTAGGCCCAAAGACTAAAAATGAAGAGGAAGCAGAGTCAGGAAATGTAGGGAGGGAAGAAGCTAAAGCAGCAACTAGTTGGAAACACAGATCTGAGGGAAGGTTTCCTAAACACACAGGCTTGAGCAGAGTTACAAGTTGTGGGAAAGTAACCCTCGAAGAGGGAGAGGGTGAAAATGAGGGAATATCACAGGGAACATGCTCCTGCTTCCAGGAATAGAAGATGAGGATAGATCAGGAGTCCAGGGGATGCTATTAGTCATCAGAGGACAAGGGAGGAGTGAGGCATACAGGCAGATGACCTTGTAGGGCCATGTAGGGGCAGGAATTGGAGTGTTTGCTCCTGAATTCCTTTTTGTTTGAGACAAGGGCTTGTTCTGTCACCCAGGCTGGAGTGCAGTGGTGTGATCCTGGCTCACTACAGCCTCAACCTCCCATGCTCAAGTGATCCTCCCACCTCAGCCTCCTGAGTAGCTGGGACTATAGGCATGCACCACCATGCTTGGCGAATTGTTAAATTTTTTTGTAGCGATGAGGTCACGCTGCGTTGGCCAGGCTGGTCTCGAACGCCTGAATTCAGGTGATCCACCTGCCTCGGCCTCCCAAAGTGCTGGGATTACTGGCATGAGCCATCACTCCTGGCCCCACATTTCTTTTTTTTTTTTTTTTTGGAGACAGCATCTTACTCTGTCACCTAGGCTGTAGTGCAGTGGCGTGATCTCAGCTCACTGCAGCCTCTGCCTCCTGGGCTCAAGCCATCCTTCCACTTCAGGATCCCGAGTAGTTGGGACCACAGGCATGTGCCACCACACCAGGTTAGCTTTTGTATTTTTTGGTAGAGACAGAGTCTTGCCAAGTTACCCAGGCTGGTCTCGAACTCCTGAGCTCAAGCAATCCTCCTGCCTCCCAAAGTGCTGGGATTGCAGGTGTGAACCACTGCACCTGGCCTTTTTTGTTTTGTTTTGTTTTAAATTATTTAATGAAATAAACAATCCAAGCGTGGTGACTCATGCCTGTAATCCCAGCACTTTGGGAGCAGGAGACCGAGGTGGGCAGATTACTTGAGGCCAGAAGTTCAAGACCAGCCTGGCCAACATGGTGCAACGCCATCTCTACTAAAAATAAAAAAAATTCGGCCAGGCGTGTGGCTCATGCCTGTAATCCCAACACTTTGGGAGGCTGAGGCGGGTGAATCACGAGGTCAGGAGTTTGAGACCAGCCTGGCCAATATGGTGAAACCCCATCTCTACTAATAATACAAAAATTAGCCAGGTGTGGTGGCATGCCTGTAGTCCCAGCTACGCAGGAGGCTGAGGCAGAAGAATTGCTTGAATCCAGGAGGTGGAGGTTGCAGTGAGCCAAGATCACACCACTGCATCCAGCCTGGGTGACAGAGCGAGACTCCGTCTCAAAAAAAAAAAAAAAGAAAAAAAAAATTAGCTGAGTGTGGTGGTATATGCCTTTAATCCTAGCTACTCAAGGGTGGCTGAGGCACCAGAGAATCCCTTAAACCCAGGAGGCAGAGGTTGCAGTAACCTGAGATGGCACCACTGCACTCCAGCCTAGGTAACAGAGTGACACTCTGTCTCACAAAAAGAAGTAAATAAATTTATCTTAGGGCGTCACCATGTTATGAAGTTGAGTCGAATTGTTTAGAATAGAAGAGGCCGAGAGGCTAGACAAGGATATAGAAAAACACTGCTCAGCCTGGGAGAGGCTAGATCCCATGCAGATGTGGCCCAGTTTTTATCAAAGTAGCCTGAGGACCACCCTACCAGGGCCATTAGGAGTGCTGGCTAAAATGCATATTCCTAGCATACTTCCCAAACATACTGAATTAGAATCTCAAGAGGGAAACTCAGGAAAAATGCCAAGTTTGTAGACTGACATGGTGGCTCACGCCTATAATCCCAGCACTTTTTGAAGCTGAGGTGGCAGACTGCTTGATACTAGGAGTTCAAGTCCCAGCCTGGACAGCATGGCAAGTTTGTCTCTTTACAAATTTAAAAAGTTAAAAAAGACCAGGCATGGTGGCTCATGCCTGTAATCTCAGCACTTTGGGAGGCTGAGGCAGGCGGATCACCTAAGATTGGGATCTCAAGACCAGCCTGGGCAACATGGCGAAACCCTGTCTCTACTGAAAATACAAAAATTAACTGGGTGTGGTGGTGCACACCTGTAGTCCCAGCTACTCAGGAGGCTGAGGCAGGAGAATGGCTTAAACTGGGGAGACGGAGTTTGCAGTGAGCCAAGATCATGCCACTGCCCTCCAGCCTGGGCTACAGAGTGAGACTCTGTCTCAAAAAGAAGTTTAAAAAAAAAAAAAAGCCAAATTTGTACTCATAAAACCCAGAGGCTAGAGAAGCTATCATCTTACCCATCTCCAGTCAGGTTTGAGTCAGGGGTTCATCCAGACTGAGCCTCGCTGTAAGAAGTGATTTACGTCCCTGCTCACCACCAGGTTTGCCTTGTTTCTTCTATGGCCACCTCCTTTTCCCTTGCCTCTCGTTCCTTACGTGGAGATAGTAGAGGCTAGTGGCTAACAGTATGGACTTGGGCTAGACAGACTTTGGTTCAAATTCACAACTTAATATCTGCATGACCTTAGAAAAGTGGCTGAAGCTCCTTGTGCCTTAATTGTGTCATTTGTAGAATAGGGATAATTATAGTACCTATATCATAGGAGGTTGTAAGAATTAAATGTGATAAAGCTCTAAACACTGTGCCTGACACAGTGAACACTGATAAGTTGTCATTGTTAATTTTTATTGTTAGAGGAATCCACCTGGTTTCCAGCAGGAGAATGGAGGGAGAAATGGGGATGTATCCATTGCTTTCTTTGAAGCTGTTAAGCTTCTCTGGCTTCTCTAGGAAGGCCTGGAGTCTAATGCTTGTGCTGTAGTAAAAGGGGCTAGTGAAAGGCTGGAAGGGTTTTGGATGTGCAAAAGAAAAAGGAAGCTGTATGTGTAGGCAGCTGAGAGCAACATTGCCAAATACCAGCACACCAACGCCCTATCACCAGCTGAGTGGCTTCCATGGCCTCCTGCCAGGCTGGGACCTGACTCCTCACTTAGAGTTCCTCTGAAATGTTCATTTGAAGAACTGGCTCTATCTGATTGGCTACTCCTTTGTATTGTAGGGCTTATTCCCAGAAAGAGATTTCAAAGTGCGCCATGGAGGATTTTCAGACAGGTCTATCTTTGATCTAAAGCACGTGCCACATACCAGGTATGGTCAATTCTGTGATCCAGACCATCCACACAGGATGGGATGCCTGCAAATGCCTGAGGGGTATTCTGCCTCCTCATCTCCATTCCCACCCCCTCAGCACACGGGCACATGTGAGTACACAAGTGGGTGCACACAGATACACCCAGATTTAGAATACCAAAAAACCACTGCTGTGGCTTCACAGCCCCCCAGAACCCTTTGACTATTGTAAGCAACAGGTCTACCGGAGTTGCTCCAGGGAATAGATACGGGACAGAAGGATGCTCTTCTGTTGCTCTTGGGTGATAATTGCTTAGCTGGGAGAGGCCAAGAGTCTCTGGGTCAGGTTGTGTTTGGCCCCATACTGGTGTCCTCTCTAGGTGACCATGACACATGGAAGCTTAGGCTCAGTCTCCCTAAAGTGGACTGAGCCTGCCTCTTATCTGTGAAGTGAGGGTGGTTGGCCTTGATGATCTTGCAGTAAGATTTCCTGATACGGGAAGTGGAGTCCCAAGCTAAGTGGGCTGGAGAGGGGAAGGGACCTGTGTGGATAAGCTCCCCATGGTCTGGACTGATTTTCTGTCTATTCTGAATAGATTGCTGGTGACCAGTGGCCTTCCAGGTTGTTATCTGCAGGTGTGGCAAGTTGCAGAGGACAGTGGTGAGTGAATTTGACTTGATGGGGTTTGGGGTTCTAGGAAAGTGTGACTCATACACCCCTGTCCCCTAATCTGAGCCAGTTAAGAAGTAGACTCAGGCTGGGGACAGTCTCATACCTGTAATCCTAGCACTTTGGGAGGCTGAGCTGGGTGGATCACTTGAGTTCAGGAGTTCAAGACCACCCTGTACAACATGGTGAAACCCATTTCTATTAAAAATAAAAAAAATTAGTCGGGCGTGGTGGTGGGCACCTGTAATCCCAGCTACTGGGGAGGCTGAGGCAGGAGGATCGCTTGAACCCGGGAGGTGGAGATTGCAGTGAGCCGAGATCATGCCACTGTACTCCAGCCTGGGCAACAAGAGCAAAACTCTGTCTCCAAAAAAGAAAAAAAAAAAGAAGTAGACTCAGAGCCAGGTGGGAATTAAAATGCAGTATCTACTTTAATGCAGACAAGGTGAATTAGCAACCACAGCATGACATCCAAGCCCCAAATAGAGCTTCCTGTAACCTGCTTCTGGAATTGAGTTCATCCAGAGAACTACTCTCCCTAGGCAGGGGCAGTGCCAAGGGCAGAGCTAAGGCTGCTCAAGTGAGCTCACCTCTTTGGCAGCATTAAGCATATATTAAGAGAAGCCTCAGATGTAGAATACGGAGAGGAGAACCTGCCTGTTAACCTAGCGGGTGGAGACAACCAAATAAAAACTAAAACTTGGCTGGGTGCAGTGGCTCATGCCTATAATCGCAGCACTTTGGGAGGCCGAGGTAGCTGGGTCGCCTGACCAGGAGTTTGAGCCCAGCCTGAGCAACATGGCGAAACCCCATCTCTACTAAAAATACAAAAAAATTAGCTGGGCATGAGGGTGCACATCTGTAATTCCAGCTACTCGGGAGGCTGAGGCAGGAGAATTGCTTGAACCTGAGAGGCGGAGGCTACGGTAAGCTGAGATTGTGCCACTGGACTCCAGCCTGGGCAACAGAGTGAGTGAGACTCTGTCTCAAAAAAACAAAAGAACCGAAACAAAACTTGACTCAAAGCCAAGGATGTTCCATTCAGTGTAAAAAAGATGTGGACTTTCTTGTCCACCTTACAAGACAATGACATCTGTAACGTGACCTGTACTTGCTAGGCTTTAGCAAGTCACTTGAGGTCATGGAACATGTTTTTGAAGAAATAATATCAGTTCATGAATTCTGTACCTGTTACTTGTCGCTGAAGGTGTGACATCAGCAGCGTGTTCATTCCATTTGCAAAAAACAGTTTATAAGACAAATAATAAATTGAAATGTTTCTGATGGTTTCAAAAATGTAAACATAAGTCAGAGTGGTTATGTGTCAACATCATCTCTTGCCAACCGGCAGCTCCTTTTCTTCCTTGACCTTCTAAATGTACAGGGGAAGACGGCTGGCCTGTCATGTTTCAAACCTTCATTAAAGTTCTGGATTTTAGCCTCTTTTCGTTTTCCCCTAGATGTCATTAAAGCTGTCAGCACCATTGGTGTGCATGAGAAAGAGGAGAGTCTCTGGCCCAGGGTGGCTGTCTTCACCGCGATGGCACCTGGAGTCCTCCATGGGGCGAGACTCCGCAGTCTGCAGGTCGTTGATCTGGAATCCCGGAAGACCACGTACACCTCAGGTACTGTGGTACTTTGCCCCTTGCTGGCTGCTTCAGCCGGCATCACCCCCCAGCCCAACTCAGCCACTATGGAAACTGAGTTCAACCCTGTGTGCCAGGTGTTCGGGATACACAGTGAATAAGAGGTGAGCCCTGGCCTCAAAAGGCTCCCATGCTGGGGCAGGATTAGGCAGTCCCAGGGACCAGCACCCAACCAGCCGAGCAGACAACAGCGAGATGAGTGGGAAGGGAGATGTGATTTATTCTGCCTGGGACTGGTGGAAAGGGACCTGTGACCAGCCAGCCCTGCCAAATTGCCAGACCCATCTGCCTTCAGCTGCTTGTCTCCTTTGCTCTTGGTCTTCCAGATGTCAGTGATAGCGAGGAGCTGAGTAGCCTGCAGGTCCTGGATGCAGACACCTTTGCCTTCTGCTGTGCTTCGGGCCGGCTGGGGCTTGTTGACACCCGCCAGAAGTGGGCACCATTGGAGAATCGCAGCCCTGGCCCTGGGTCTGGTGGAGAGAGATGGTGTGCCGAAGTTGGGAGCAGGGGCCAGGGCCCTGGGCCCAGCATTGCCAGCCTTGGCTCAGATGGGCGTCTTTGTCTTCTTGACCCCCGGGATCTCTGCCATCCTGTGAGCTCAGTCCAGTGCCCAGTATCCATACCTAGCCCTGACCCAGAGCTGCTACGAGTGACTTGGGCCCCAAGCCTGAAGAATTGCTTGGCCATCTCAGGTACTGCCGAGCAGGATTTTGTCTGTTATCTGATCTCTTTCTTCCAGGGGACTGTTAGGTGCTCAGGAAGGAGCCTCCAGCACCATGATAAACCTGACTCCAGAAGTTAAAGTTGCTCAGAGAAATTCAAACTCTCCAGGTTCTCCAGTGGCAGGCCTTTTCCCCTACTGGCTACTAAACTTCCACACACTGGCAGCAGGCCTTTCCTAGCCTAGCAGGAATTCAGGTCTTAGGTTGGTGGAGGGGCCTGCAGACAGTAAGACACTGAGACAGACATGGAGCTGGGTCAGAAAGAAGAGGGGACAGTGGCTAACATGGTGAAACCCCGTCTCTACTGAAAATACAAAAAGTTAGCCAGGCGTGGTGGTGGGCGCCTGTAGTCCCAGCTACTCTGGAGGCTGAGGCAAGAGAATGGCGTGAACCTGGGAGGCGGAGCTTGCAGTGAGCTGAGATTGCGCCATGGCACTCCAGCCTGGGCGACAGAGTGAGACTCTGTCCCAAAAAGAAAAAAAAAAAAAAGAGAAGCGGGGACAGGACCTCAAGGGTACTTCTCAGCCTACTTACCTTTTGAAATGTAGCAAGCTGGCCGGGTGCGGTGGCTCACGCCTATAATCCCAGCACTTTGGGAGGTCGAGGCGGGCGGATCACAAGGTCAGGAGATCGAGACCATCCTGGCCAACATGGTGAAACCCTGTCTCTAATAAAATAAAAAAAAAAATTAGCCAGGTGTGATGGTGCACGCCTGTAGTCCCAGCTACTCGGGAGGCTGAGGCAGGGGAATCGCTCGAACCTGGGAGTCGGAGGTTGCAGTGAGCTGAGATTACGCCACTGTGCTCCAGACTGGCGACAGAGCAACACTCTGCCTCAAAAAAAAATAGTAGTAAGCCAGCTAGGTCAGCAGGCTCCTGGGTCTGGTCTGGTGGCATCTAGTTGCTTGGATACTTAATGTGGGTATCTAAAAGCCAACAGGAAGGATCTGTTGAGACAGGTGGGGGTTGAAAAAAATTATTGAGAGCAAGAAAAGATGATTAGAAATGCCAGGATCCAGAAAGAATAGAAGAGCCAAGCTCAGGTAGAGGGGCTGGCTCTTCAGTAACAGGAAGATGGCAGGATGGGATGAGTGTGCGTGCAGCTAGATTGTGCAGGGACATGAGGGTATTTCTCTCCAAAGGCTTCTGTTTCCCCCATTGAGTAGGAGACAAGGCCATCTGCTGAGAGGGACCCAGAGGTAGGGGATTGGAATCTGGGTCAACTTGCAAAGGTTTGAAGAAGTCTCTTAAGCCTGTTTCCTGGGGAAAATAACAGTATCTGTCATACAGTTCTGAGGATTAAAAGAGGTAATACTTGTCCAGAATTAGCCTTCAAGCCTCATGCGTAACAGGTACACAACGGATGCTCATGGTTACATGCCCCAGGGAATCATCAGCTGCCAACACTGAGGGCAGATGCTACTTGCCCATGGTTAGCCTTTAAGTGCCTTGATTCCTCATCCAATAGCCTGTTTTGGTACCACAGAGCAAATTATTAAAAGTATTTTAGGGGCTGGGTGCAGTGGCTCAATGCCTGTAATCCCAGCACCTTGGGAGGCTAAGATGGGAGGATTGCTTGAGGCCAGGAGTTCAAAACCAGCCTGGTCAATGTGGTGAAACCCCATCTCTATTAAAAAAAGAAAGAAAATTATTTTAAAATAAAATTAGGGATTCATTGTCAAGCCTCTCTTTCTTTTCTATATTCTCAGGTTTTGATGGTACAGTCCAGGTCTATGATGCCACATCTTGGAATGGAATGCAGAGCCAAGTAGAACCTCTCTTCACTCACAGAGGTCACATCTTCCTAGATGGAAACGGGACGGACCCTGCTCCATTGGTCACCACCCACACCTGGCACCCCTGCAGACCAAGGACTTTGTTATCAGCAACAAATGATGCCTCTCTGCATGTGTGGGATTGGGTGGACCTTTGTGCCCCCTGCTGACACCAGCATCTTTCCATCCAGGCCTCTAGAAAGGGGAGGAGCTGCTGTAGTAGCAAGGCTACTGATGTAGGACTCAAGTGACTGCCAGTTCCTGTTACCAGCTGTGTAGCCTTGGGCAGGTACACCAGCGTCACTTAGCCTCAGGTTCCTTATCTGTAAAATGAGGATAGTAAGAACTACCTCATAGTGATATTGCAAAGGTTAGAAGAAATGCATGGTGTAATTACTTGGTAGCTACTGTTAGATCTGGGAGTGTAAAATGGCAGCGTTTTGTCCCTATCTTCACACTAGCATAGGGAGAATCGAAAGAGCTAACAAACATGCTTTGTGAATTTTTTTAAAGAAAAAAATGTAGAGGGGCCAATAAACATGAAAAAATCCCAGCCCTAGTAACAATTTAAGGAAATAGCAAAACAAGATTTCTGCTCGTTTTGAGTGGTTCTCATGGGTACACAGGTGCACTTTCCCACACTTGTCCCCCCAGGTGACTAGGTTCAAGGGACATTTGCTTTTCGTGGCCCCACAAACATTTCCTTTTGAGAGCCCGTAGTGAATATTAAAGTGTGCTGGACATGGTGGCTCATACCTGTAATCCCAGCACTTTTGGAGGCTGAGGTGGGCAGATTGCTTGAGCTGAGGAGTTTGAGACCAGCCTGGGCAACATAGCAAGATCCTGTCCCTTAAAAAAAAAAAAAAAAATTGGCTGGGCATGGTGGCTCATGCCTGTAATCCCAGCAATGTAGGCAGCCAAGAAAGGTGGATGACTTGAGTCCAAGAGTTCAAGACCAGACTGAGCAACATGGTGAAACCCTGTCTCTACTAAAAATAGAAAAATTAGCTGGGTGTGGTGGTGTGAGCCTGTAGTCCCAGCTACTCAAGAGGCTGAGGTGGGAGGATTGCCTGAGCCTGGCAGGTGGAGTTTGCAGTGAGCTGTGATCATGCCACTGTATTCCAGCCTGGGCAACAGAGTGAGACCCTGTCACATACACACACACACAATAGATGATAAAGCTAAATAAGTTGTTCACTCTGTCAGCATCTATTAAGCCCTTCCCATGCGCAACACTAACTACATGCTAGAAATACATAAATGAAAGGCTTCCTAAGGTGGTTGAATTCCTTTTTTTTTTTTTTTTTTTGTAGAAATGGAGTCTTGCTCTGTCGCCCAGGCTTGCGTGCAGTGGCGTGATCTCGGCTCACTGCAACCTCCACCTCCCGGGTTCAAGCAGTTCTCCTGCCTCAGCCTCCCAAATAGCTGGGACTACAGGTGCATGCTGCCACACCCAGCTAATTTCTTTTGTATTTTAGTAGAGACAGGGTTTCACCGTGTTGCCCAGGCTGGTCTCAAACTCTTGAGCTCAGGCAATCCACCCACCTTGGCCTCCCAAAGTGCTATGATAACAGGTGTGAGCCACTGTGCCCAGCCAAAGGTAATTCTTAAAGAAAAAAAGAATGTCTTGCCACAGCCCATCAGTGACTTTTGACAGATATTTGGGTAAGTTCTTCTGTTTTCCAAAAATACGACTCATGACTTAAATCATATTTCATGAATCTAATTAGTATACTCATAGTATGTGTAAATTGTGCTTTGTTTTGCAATTCTAGAAAGTTGTGGGAAAATATTTTAGTTTAAACACACAAAAAGAACCATTTTCAGAGGTAGAAACTGTGTTCCATTTATTTCTAAATCCCATTTGTTCTGTACACGAGTCCTTCCAGGGTCTCTGTTCGGCTCGTAGAGAGAGGCTCAAATCCACAGGAACCCGTTGGCCTACACATAGACTCTCCCTCAGGATCTGGAGACCCCAGCCCTGAGGACACCTGAGCATAGACAGGAACTAGTGCGCTTGAAGGTGATAGAGAGGTAAGCCCTCCAACTAGGACACTTCTTAATGCCATGGTTCCTAGTTATTGCTCTGCACATATACAGAAAAGGCTTTATGTACTTCATTATTCTGGCTCACAACCTTCTAGACCCAGTCTCACATTTTTAGGATACAGTATGAGCTGTAAGGCTCCACTGCAAGCGCTGTTGCGCATTTAAAGCTAATCCTGGCCGGGCGCGGTGGCTCAAGCCTGTAATCCCAGCATTTTGGGAGGCCGAGACAGGCGGATCACGAGGTCAGGAGATCGAGACCATCCTGGCTAACACAGTGAAACCCCGTCTCTACTAAAAATACAAAAACTAGCCAGGCGAGGTGGCGGGCGCCTGTAGTGCCAGCTACTAGGGAGGCTGAGGCAGGAGAATGGCGTAAACCCAGGAGGTGGAGCTTGCAGTGAGCTGAGATCCGGCCACTGCACTCCAGTCTGGGCGACAGAGCGAGACTCTGCCTCAAAAAAAAAAAAAAAAAAGCTAATCCTGCCACACAAATTCTATTTAGGTTGAACTGTAAAATTGCTGGTTTTGTAGACCAAAACAGCAATCTTGTAAGGTTCAACCCAATACACTGAGAGGAGGAGTAAGTTATGGTTTAAAAAGCCAACCTCTAGTGTTGGAACTATTCTCCTTTCCCTTCCTCCAAAGGATTAAGTATATAGAATGCTTTTCTCCCAATTGATGCCAAGTCAATCCTAAGAAAAGGCATTTGGGGAAATGTAGACATGTTCTGAGCCCCAGTCCTCTCAGAGAACAATGGAAGACCTTTATAATTTCCTTTAGTTAATAAACCCGTCTAGCTGCCAGGTGCTTAGAACAAACAGCCCACAGCTGACCCAACCATCATTAACGTCATCAGTGCAGCAGAGCCTCCTGTCCTTGAGGGAGGGTCTCAGAGACAAGAATCTCACCCCATTGCCAAACTGAAAGTTAAGGCACAGAATCACAGTGAAGACTCACTGAGATGGTGACATAATCAAATTCAGAACTAGTCTCTGAAGACTCTGGAAACCGACTTCTGTCTCAACAGCACAAATAAGAAAACTCTGACTGCTATTTCATAAGCCAAGTGAACGTTTAGTGAGAGAAAGAAAAGTCTGTCAGACTGAAATCTTAATTTTCTCTTTATCTCATGTGAGTGATGTGGTAGAGAATCAAGGGCAAGACAAACCCTTCCTTGGGATGGATTTCCTACTGTTTTCAGCCTCAATGCTTTAAAAACATTTCTTCTACATTTAGGGAACATTTAGAGTCTCCCATGTGGGTTCTCTGATGTGCACTAAAATGTGAACTATTGTTGAACCGCCTCCCACATTCACTACATTCATAAGGGTTTTTCTTTTTCTTTTCTTTTTTTTTTTTTGAGATGGAGTCTTGCTCTGTCACTAGGCTGGGATGCAGTGGTACGATCTCGGCTCACTGTAACCTACCACTTTCTGGTTCAAGCAATTCTCCTGCCTCAGCCTCCAAAGTAGCTGTAATTACAGGCACACACCACCATGTCCGGCTAATTTTTGTATTTTTGGTAGAGACAGGGTTTCACCATGTTGGTCAGAATGGTGTTAATCTCCTGACCTTGTGATTCACCCACCTTGGCCTCCCAAAGTGCTGGGATTACAGGTGTGAGCCACCGCGCCCAGCCAGGGGTTTTCTCCTGTGTGAATTTGCTGCTGTATAATGAGACTTGAGCTCTGATTAAAGCTTTTCCCACATTCCCCGCATTTACAGGGTCTCCAGTGTGAATTTGTAGGTGGGTAATGAGGTTTGAGTGGTCACTGAAACCTTTCCCACATTCTAGATAGTCAGGGTTTCTCTCCTGTGTGGATCCTTTGATGGCTGGTGGGGGTGGAGCTCTTTCTGAACTTTTTTGCACACTCTGGGCACTGGAAGGGTTTCTCACCAGTGTGCATTTGCCAGTGTACACTGAGGTGTGAGCTATTGATGAAACTTTTTCCACACTCACTACACTTATGAGGTTTCTCTCCTGTATGGGTTCTCTGGTGTGTAATGAGGCTTGAGCTCTGGGTAAAGCTCTTCCAGCACTCTCCACATTTGTAGGGCTTCTCCCCTGTGTGGATTCTCTAGTGTGCTGTAAGGTTAGAATGATCACTGAAGCCTTTCCCACATTCAAAGTACCCAGATTTATCAGATCCCTTAAATTCCAACAAAATGACAGCCCCACCAGGGAGGGGAAGGTCATCTTAAGCATAAGAAATTCATCCCTCTAATAATCTAAGGTTGACTCTAATTTTAATTTGGGGTTTTCCATGTTTATTTTTTCTATTAACCGGGCTAAGTGATAATTAATTGTAGTTAAAATTCAGGTCAAGCATGGTGGTTCATGCCTGTAATCCCAGTACTTTGGGAGGCTGAGGTGGGAGGATGGCTTGAGTCCAAGAGTTCGAGATCAGCCTGGGCAACATGGTAAGCCCCTGTCTCTAAACAACAGAAAAGAAAAAGGAAAAGATTTTTATTAAAAAAAACCTAAATAAATTCAAATAGGAATTTAAAGATAGACCAGGCACAGTGGCTCAGGCCTGTAATCCCAGCACTTTGTGGGGGCCAAGGCGGGTGGATCACCTGAGGTCAGTAGTGCAAGACCAGCCTGGCCAACATGGTGAAACCCTGTCTCTACTAAAAATACAAAGACAGGCATGGTGGTGGCGCGCCTGTAATCCCCGCTACTCCGGAGGGTGAGGCAGGAGAATTGCTTGAACCCGGGAGGTAAAGGCTGCAGTGAACCAAGATTGTGCCACTGCACTCCAGCCTGGGTGACAGAGTGAGAGTCCGTCTCAAAAAAAAAAAAAAAGAAACAAATTTAAAGATAAAATCATAAACACTCATAATTCAGTTATACCTTTTTTCAAGGTAACTAAAGTTCAAACTTAGGGGAAAAGGCTTTCCTGGGTGCCACCTGCTTCTCTGTTCTTTTCCCAATTCCTGTGCTTTCCACACCACAGAACAGTAAACTGGGAGCACTGAGCACCTGGTTCCCCTCTCAGCCCTTGCCCAGTGCTGGCTTCTCCAAGTTTAGAATCCCAGGGCTCACTTTGTTGGTGGAGTGCTAGCTCCCACTCATTTCCCACCTGCGCTGGACGTTTTCTGAATCTCCTTGAAGTGCCGGAGAACTTCATTCCAAAGCTCTTCACTTTTCTGCAGCCTTGTGACCCCATCTGGCTGGGGAACTGGAAGTCCTGCTCAAGGAAAAGCAGGAGGGGACATGGAGTTCTGAAATTCACTTTCTGTTCCCATGTCTGGAAGTGACGGGTAAAATAAGAATGATGGTGCCTCTCAGGAAGGTCTAGTTCTCAGAAGAGAAAGTTTAATGACTCAGACATTTTTCCCCTTTTACTCCTTTGAGGGTACAGGTCAATGTACTTACCTATTTTCATCATAATTATAATGAAGATAATGAAAACTAACATTTGCCGAGTGCTAATACTGTGTCAGGATCCTCATAATAGCCCAAGGAGGTAGAAACCATCATATGTCCACTGTCCAGATGAGAAAATGGAGGTAAGGGTGTTTAATGAGGTTGCCCAAGAACAACAAGTCTTTTAAATGGCAGACTGTTGTACATAATCTATGCAGTGTTCATATCTATGGAACACTTTATTTTAAATTATTTTAATAATAGCATTATTATTTTTCAACTGAGTCTGCGTCTCACTCTGTTGCCCAGGCTGGAATGCAGTGGCATGATCACAGCTAACTGCAGCCTCCAACTCCCGGGCTCAAGTGATTCTCCTGCCCCAGCCTCCCGAGCAGCTGGGACTACAGGCATGCGCCACCGGCCTGGCTGATAGTAATTTTTTTTTTTTTTTTTTTTAAGTCTGAGGGGATTCTTGGGAAAGCTCAGTGAAAAGAATTAGAAAAAAAATTCAGGCCCAAATGCACAACTATATATCCGTGTTCACCTATCTTAAATAAAATTCAGACACATACCTAAACTGACCATCTCCCTAAAATGAGCTTTCCTTTCTGGGTCAAGAAACTCATCCTTGGTGAAACTGACTATGGTATTGGCTTTCTTTTGAGTAAGATTTAAGGAAGAAATAGATTTGAAACATTCAACCCAGGGGGAAAGGGTGGGAGCAAGGGGGTTAGGGATAAAAGACTGCACACTGGGTAAAGACTGAGGGATAAAAGACTGCACACTGGGGCCCCGCAGTGGCTCAGGCCTGTAATCCCAGCACTCTGGGAGGCTGAGGCAGGCAGATCACTTAAGATCAGGAGTTCAAGACCAGCCTGGCCAACATGGTGAAACCTCATCTCTACTAAAAAAAAAATACAAAAATTAGCTGGGCATGGTGGCACATCTCTGTAATCCCAGCTACTCGGGAGGCTGAAGCAGGAGAATCACTTGAATACGGGAGGCAGACATTGCAGTGAGCCAAGATTGTACCACTGCACTCCAGCCTGGGTGATGGAGTGAGACTCAGTCTCAAAAAAAAAGAAAAAAAAAGAAAAAGACTACAGGGATTGGGTACAGACTTTTTTTTTTTTTTTTTTTTGAGACGGAGTCTCACTCTGTCGCCGGGGCTGGAGTGCAGTGGCCAGATCTCAGCTCACTGCAAGCTCCGCCTCCCGGGTTCACGCCATTCTCCTGCCTCAGCCTCCCGAGTAGCTGGGACTACAGGCGCCCGCCACCTCGCCCGGCTAGTTTTTTGTATTTTTTAGTAGAGACGGGGTTTCACAGTGTTAGCCAGGATGGTCTCGATCTCCTGACCTCATGATCCGCCCGTCTCGGCCTCCCAAAGTGCTGGGATTACAGGCTTGAGCCACCGCGCCCAGCCTGGGTACAGACTTGACGGATAAAAAAGACTACCCTTGGGTGATGGGTGCACCAAAATCTCAGAAATCACCACTGAACTTTTCCACGCACCCAAACATCACTTGTTCCCCAAAAACTACTGAAATAAAAGTTTAAAAAAAAAAAATAAGAACAGACATAGGGGAAAAGAAAAAAAAATTCAACCTGAAAAAGGTCTGGAGTAGTGAATACTACAGAAACTCTATAGCTAACTTTGACTATAAAAAAAAAAGGGCATTCTTACCCAGCGTGACCTCATTTTCAGAATTCTGCTGAGTTATTTCTAGGTGGTTCTTCTGTCCAGATTCTGGATCCCTCCATGCTCCTAGGAGATATATATAGCTGAATCACCAGGTGTGGCTAACTCCTGAGGAAACATAACACCCCCTCTCAAACACATGGCCTCGGAACAAAATGCCTCTCTAATGCCTGAGTCAGGGCAAGTGACAAAACAGAAGAAACGAAACAGTGATTATTTTAGCTCTTAAATGCAATAAAGGGGGCAGGAGGAGAGAGAGAAAAGAAACAAGCTGACATTTATTGAACACCTATACACTGAGCCAGAGCGTCTCCGACTTGCCCAGAGTTACACAGCGAGTCCAGGGTGTGGCTGGGAATTCAACTCAAGGCTGTTGGACTCTGAAGCTTTTGGTTTTCGTTTTATTCCTCCACTACACAATACTGCATGCCATGTGAGCAATATCCCGACACAGAATGAAGTAACGAGTATCTTTAAGGCAAACAAGCATATCAGTAGAATCTGATGATTTCAGGGTCAAAGAAAAGAATAATTTTAATGTAATCCCTCATTACCACAGCCGTGGCACTGGCCTCATATGGGTAAGGAGATTTGGGCAAACTTTCGCAGGCTGATGAAATTTTGGAGCCTAAATTTTAAAGTTACTGGGCCTCCCTGCTGGGTAAAATTCTTTCGGAATTTCTGAACGGCAAGAAAGTTGGTTGCAGGAGCCCCACTCTGGTAGTAAAAGGTGACCTGAGGGGGGTTGGGGGCTGGGGAGGGAGAGCATTAGAAGAAATACCTAATGTAGATGATGGGTTGATAGGTGCAGCAAACCACTATGGCACATATATACCTACATAACAAACCTGCACGTTCTGCACATGTACCCCAGAACTTAAAAGTATAATAAAAATATAGAGAAAAATTAAAAATATATATAATCTGTAAAGACAAATGACTTAATAGTTTTCCCAAAAGCAGAAAACTGAGCTGTGCCTCAAGAGTTATATTTCTATTTTAAAAAGAGAGAGAGAAAAGGTGACCTGTATAAGAGAAATGGCTGACTCACCTGGGAGTTGCTCACTATCTCCTTGCCACCCTGCTCTTCTCTGCAGGAATTCTCAGAGCCAGAAGATCAGTGGTAACAACCCACTTCGGCTGGGGAAAGAAAAAGGAGGCATTAGAGTACATGGCTCTGAGCTCCTCTTGGGGACTAGCCCAACTGGGTTCAGACACAGAACAGCCTTTCCTCCTCCTCAGTATCTGCTTTGTCCTATCAAAGGAAGGTTGGTGAAAAACCAAAATGAAACATTTCTAAGATGAAAGTTTTAGGTCTTCCTCTCCATATCCATCTAGGTACTGACTGTCAGGGTTTTATGATTTTGTTTTTCAGGTTTTTTGTGTTTTTTTTTTTGAGACAGGGCCTCCCTTTGTCACCCAGGCTGGAGTGCAGTGGCACGATCTTGGCCTCAAACTCCTAGGCTCAGGTGATCCTCCCACTTCAGCCTTCCTGAGTAGCTGGGACTGCAGGTGCCTGCCACCATGCCCAGCTAATTTTTTTTTTTTTTTTTTTTTGTATTTTCAGAGCAGACGGAGTTTCACCATATTGCCCAGGTTCATCTCGAACTCCTGGGCTCAAGCAATCCACCCACCTCAGCTTCCAAAGTACTGGAATTACAAGCACGAGCCACCACAACTGGCCTTGTTTTTCAGTTTTGATAAACACCTGAGTCATCTAAATTGGTTTGGGGGTCACTTAACTGTTTTAAGTATTACTGCACCTTAGTTTAACCCTACCCTTTTGCCCTTCCCACCAACCAGACCTAAAATCTGTCTCCAACTCTAACCTATTGGGACCAGTCATCTCTGACTCACATAAGGAAATGTGCCACAGGCTCCCCTCTGTTGTTTTACAAAACATGCCAACTGAGGTCCTTCTTCACTTTGGAGGTGCCCATTTAGGATCTCAGAGATTCATGCGGTCAGCCTGAGCTCCACACACCAGTCTTCCAAGTAGAAGGGAGCTGTACCTTCTACCCCACTTTCTGCACTCAGAGAGTACTTCTATGCCCTCCCCACAGAAGGGTACTTCCTTCCTCCCCACACTGCTACTTCTTTTTTTTTTTTAATCTGATTTTGGACTTTTTTTTTCTTCTAAGCTAAACATCTTTCAGTACAGGTAAGAAGGCTGGCATCACATCTGGGAAATGCCTTAACTGCACATTAAGTTGGTAACAACACACTTCGGTTTCAATGCGTACATAATCTCCCCTTGATGCTCTTCAATGGAGACAAGATTCTTGTCCGTAGATCAAATAAATCACAGTATTAGGAAAAAACATAACAGCAAATTTGGAAGTATAATCAATTTAAGGAGAACCAAAGGAAAAGACTTAGTAATGGGGCATTATTGTCTACATCTAGAAGATACATTATCTGAAAGCTTAAGAAAGCCCTTCTCTTAGGAACCTGAAGCTGAGGATAATCTCAAGTTCACTTAGTGCCAGTCACTTTCGTTTTTAAAAAACTTTAACTTAAACCCCAGCCTAGGCAACATGGCAAAACCCAATCTCTACTAAAAATACAAAAATTAGCCAGGCGTGGTGTGTGCCTACAGTCCCAGCTAGTTGTGAGGCTAAGGCGGGAGGATTGCTTGAACCTGGGAGGCAGGGGTTGCAGTGAGCCCAGAATGCACCACTGCACTCCAGCCTGGGTAACAGAGCAAGACTCTGAAAAAAAAAAAATTAACTCTTTTTTTTTTTTTTTTTTTTTTTTTTTTTTTTTGAGACGGAGTCTTGCTCTGTCTCCCAGGCTGGAGTGCAGTGACACGATCTCAGCTCACTGCAAGCTCCGCCTCCCAGGTTCACGCCATTCTCCTGCCTCAACCTCCCGAGTAGCTGGGGACTACAGGCGCCCGCCACCTCGCCCGGCTAGTTTTTTGTATTTTTTAGTAGAGACAGGGTTTCACCATGTTAGCCAGGATGGTCTTGATCTCCTGACCTCGTGATCCGCCCGTCTCGGCCTCCCAAAGTGCTGGGATTACAGGCTTGAGCCACCGGCCAACTCTTCTTATTGTGTCTTTTTTCTTGTAAGACATTAAGTAAAAGTTATTAGTAGTAAATGGTGACTGTTTTACAATTGGGTTTCATTACTAACAATGTCAAAACAAGCAGTAGGCGGGGCGCGGTCGCTCAAGCCTGTAATCCCAGCACTTTGAGAGGCCGAGATGGGCGGATCACGAGGTCAGGAGATCGAGACCATTCTGGCTAGCACGGTGAAACCCCGTCTCTACTAAAAAAAATACAAAAAAGTAGCCGGGCGAGGTGGTGGGCGCCTGTAGTCCCAGCTACTCCGGAGGCTGAGGCAGGAGAATGGCGTAAACCCGGGAGGCGGAGCTTGCACTGAGCTGAGATCCGGCCACTGCACTCTAGCCTGTGGGACAGAGCAAGACTCTGTCTCAAAAAAAAACCAAAAAAAAAACAAGCAGTAATCTTTAAGAGTTCAAATTAGTGTAAGATAGGAAGGACTACAAAACAATCTGATTTTTGAGTTGTAATTAAAGTGCTCCTTTTCTTATTTTAAGTAAAATAAAATTAATAATCAATCACTGGCAACAATCATTATTAAGAGGTTTTTTAGGGCAAAATTTAATAGTACAAAGAGGTTTACAAAAACAGATCGATGTTATTTTGAGGAATACTGTAATTTTTTTCTCAATTCAGTTTTGATAAATTATACCTAATCATAGAAAAATGATCCCAATTCGAACTTGATATAAAAAAAAAACCGAGAGATGAAATTAACTCAGCTAGGCAACAGATCTGGCAAAATATAAGAATGAAAAAAATTCTACACAGGGCACTTATTTCATATCCAGAGGTAACAACATTTTCAATTAGTAGCCTATCTTCCTCCTGTAAGCAATCACAGATTCTAAGTTGATCATGCAGTACAAAGTCACAGCAGTCAAAACCTTCTGTTTGATGCAACACACAAAGTTGTTTGTTTCCTTATTAAAATGCGAACTGGTTGTCTATTTTTCTTTATCCCATTTATTCGTATTCACAAATTAACAAATAGCGTCAACAATTATTGTAGGTGAAGTGGGGTATTGCTGGATTAAAGGCTCTATAAGACGTCTTTACTGACTGAATCTGGAGGTTTATTGAGTTCAACCCTCACCCTTTTTCATCTGTTAGATATTTTACTTTAGCTCGTTCTTTCTCATGTGCATCAAAATACCAGTTACTGCGTACCTTGTTGTACTTCATAAGGGTTGCGACGGTCAGACCAGAAAAACAGCAGTCTATCAAAGTTGGGTTCAATGTCAGCAAACTAGGCTTTGCCTCCGTGACCGAGGACGCCCTCGCTGCCCTGGCACACGAACTTGTACTTCTTCCAGTCCTGAGGCTGGTGCTCCTTGCAGCAGTAGGAGGGGCGGCTGCAGAGCAGCAGGTTCTCCATCTTCCCCCACAGCTCGCAGTACTGCTGGTCTCGCTCGCCTGGCTCGCGGGGCCCGGAGCTGTCATTGGCCATGGCGAAGGCAGCTGAGCAGGAGGGGCCGGACGCTCGACCGAGGCTGGGGAGCAGGGAGAGAGATAAAGGCCGTTACTGCGCCATGCACCTGCTATGCTACCCTTGGCTCAGGGAGGCCGGCACCCAGCGCCCTTGGCCCAGCCGCTTCCGAGTCCTAGGCTCCGGCGCAGCGCCGGCGGCCGCCTCAGCGCCTCATCGCCGCCGTGGGTTGAGAGAACGCGGCCTGTGCGGCGAACGGCAACCTGGGCTCAGGCGCGCGGGCCTGGGGTGCGCAAGACCGGTCCCCTCGGCCGCCTCAGCGTCCCAGGTGGTCCGGCCCAGGCTGTGGAGGAGCGCAGGGCAAGCGCATTCTGCACGTACACACCACCGCCCGGCTGCGATCAGGGCGTGCGGCGCGCGTGGGCCAACACTGCTACTTCTTACCACCCTTGTGGACGGGCTGGAGTTCTACTTTGGGGCTGTGCTTCAACTGTTCCTCTGGTTCTGACTGTGAACTTCTTCACTATTGCCTGGAACAGGCAGTTCTGTCTGTGCTTGCTTCGGATGGATGTTTAGAGAACTCATTACTGATCCTGAGGGCTCCTTCTCCTTTGAGAGCACATCCTGCCCCTCTTCAAGGGGTGGAAGTGGTCAAAATTCTGTAGGGACTAAAACTTAAACATCCCAAACATAAAAAAGCAGAGGAAAGGCTGGGCGTAGTGGCTCATGCCTGTAATCCCAACACTTTGGGAGGCCGAGGCGGGTGGATCACAAGGTCAGGAGTTTGAGGCCAGCCTGGCCAATATGGTGAAACCCCATCTCTACAAAAATACAAAAATTAGCCGGGGGTGGTGGTGGGCGCCTGTAGTCCCAGCTACTCGGGAGGCTGTGGCAGGAGAATGGTGTGAACCCAGGAGGCGGAAGTTGCAGTGACCCGAGATCACACCACTGCACTCCAGCCTGGGTGACAGAGCAAGCCTCCATCTCCAAAAAAAACAAAAAGCAGAGGAAAAAGCCAGTCTTATGCAAAAGCCTGCAACAACAGTAAAGAGGGTGGACATGTGGAAGTCTTTATGGAGATAAAGCCATGGACCACCACATCCTGGCCACCCAGCTCTCTGGGGACTGCTCCTACCTGCCTTGCCAACCCCTAGGCAAAAAGACATAGGATAATTCAGGTGTTTTGCAATAGGCTCAATAATGTCGATAAAGGCCACTGAAGCCGCTTGCCTCTAGCTGGCTGCTGCAGAATGAGAGTTGTTCTCCAAAAAGAAATCCCTGTCATATGTGCTCCTCCCTGATCAGAGTGAGGCTCATGCCATTTTAAGCAATTTTCTTATTCAATGGCAGGGACGGACACTCAGAGCAGCCAGTGTTGTGCATTCTCTGAAGAGTCAGCCTCAACTTGGAAGGAAAGTGGCAGCTACCATGACCACGAAATAAGCAAATTCCAGTTTAACACAAATAGTGAAGTACTACACATCGCCCACACTGCTAGCAACCCAAGGCAGCTCTGTCTCTCACATACCTCTATTTTAACTGCTCAGAACTGTTTTTATATTTCACCTCCAGCCTCTGTCTTCCAGGTTCTTTCTGCAAGTCTTTCACCAGGGCCACTGCCTCCTCTCCACTCTCTGGATGCTGCTGTGGGACCCAGATCTGGATCTCCTGGGGAAGGACAGTCAGGAACTGTTCTAGGACCAGCAACTCCAGGATCTGCTCTTTTGTACACTTCTCTAGCCTTAGCCACTGACAACAGAGCTTCAGGAGGTGGAGGAGGGCCTCTCGGGGTCCTGATGCTTCTTGGTAACGGAAATGCCAAAAGCTCTGGCAGGATGTCTCCGGTCCAGAGTAATTCCCTTGAAGGGAAATTTCCTGCTTTCAGTGGGAATCTTCTTCCAGTTTAACTGTTTGGAGATGTCGTACTGAAGGAGTCTGGATTTGTTGGTCCACAGCTACAGCCATTGTTCAGGTCAGAGAAGAGCCTTGCAACTGCACTCTGAAGCTCAAACCTCTTCTATCACCTCACTGGGAAGCCACCTCAGAACTTCCACTTAGGAGTCACTAAATGGAACTTCTCTTGAAATTCTAGAGTCAGAGACATACATTACAAAGTAAACTCTAGTAAAAATCTCAAGTGTTAGCCCAGCAGGCTTGAGGTGAAGAAGAGAGGCTTCCTGTCCCCGCCCTGCTGCATGCCCTGGTGCCTGTAGAGTCACTGGTGGGGTGGCAGTTCCCGAAGTTTGATAAGAGGAGTCAAGGGCTAGTGATCTGGTTGAAAAGTAGAGGAGCTTGAAGCTGTGTTTGCATAGCAATTAATTTAAAGCTGAGAAAACGCCAATTATCCACTGACAAATGTGGGTGGGCTGACGGAGATTATATATGTGACAATAAACTGCCCACCCTCCCAAGCCACTGGTCTTCAGAACTACAGGGTGTTGCATAGTAAATGTCTAGTACCAGTCAGACTCACACAGGTAGTCGCACCTTGAAGAGCAGCTTCGGGGTGGAGTCGTCTCTAAATGTCAGAGATTCAAATACTCCAACTGCTCAACTACCCTCGCCTCTGACTGGATCCTCAGCCTTGGGCGCACCGTTCAGGATTTCTCAGCGCTGACATCCTAATTCTAGCCCAGACAGGGGCATTTACCCTGATTAAGGTCGCAAGCTTTAAGAGAAAGGATAATAAAAATAGACTCACGGGATGGTAGAGTTGGAGAGTTAAGAGATACTCTGGCTTGAACTCCCTTAAGAGCTGAGGCAATCATGGCTTAGAGACCTCAAGGGACTTGTTCAAGGTCACGTAGCTGTTTAAGGCAGGAAAATGAACAGTGGCTCAGTCCTTCGACCGCAGACTGGGCGACTTACACTGGAAGGTTACTGTGCTCCGCGGGCGACTTTCTCTGCAATCTTTATGGGACAAAAGCGGGCCCCGCGGACAGGGGCGCCTCGGCGGCTACAGGGCCAGCGTCGTCCCCCCAGGCTCAGCGGCCAGCGGGAATAGGGCGCCACCAGCATGAGGGGCGTATCCTGCCTCCGGGTCAGATCGCGGGGACTCGGGGCCAGGGCTGGAGGCTGCCGGACCCTGGCTCGAGGCCCAGGCCCGAGGTGAGAGCTACTCCCGCCCGCCGAGGCCCTGAGAATAACGACGACTCGGCCCCGTGACATGTTCTCCGCGGGGACGCAACGTTCGCACAGGACACTAGAAGCCCGAGTCCACGCCATAAACACGGGTATTCGGATAGCCACTGAGCACCGGAAGCGGAAAGACTCCGTGTTCTCCGGAACTGCATTTCTCAGAGGCCACCGCCCGAAGACAAACAGTAGCATTAACCAATAAAATGTGAGAATATCTCAGGCGCCTATTCGTTTCAGACGAATCATTGATGACAGGTGGGACTTTTCTACAAGCCGGATAAGTGGGGCGGAGTCGCGAACCGCAGCCACAACTCGAGCACCTGGGGAAGCTATGGGTTCTGCCTTCCAGGGGAGGTGGAGACCTCTCGCCCTGCCCGGCCCTGGTGGTAATGGCGAGAGGGCTCTTTACAAAGTTTTTTGTTTTGTTTTTTTATTTTTTTTTATTTTTTGAGACGGAGTCTCGCTTTGTCGCCCAGGCTAGAGTGCAGTGGCGCGATCTCGGCTCACTGCAACCTCCGCCTCCCGGGTTCAAGCAATTCTCTGCCTCAGCCTCTCGAGTAGCTGGGATTATAAGGCGCCCGCCACCACTCCCGGCTTTTGTGTTTTTAGTAGAGACGGGGTTGCACCGTTTTGGCCGGGCTGGTCTTGAGCTCCTGACCTCGTGACCCACCCGCCTTGGCCTCCCAAAGTGCTGGAATTACAGGCGTGAGACCACGCGCCCGGCATTTCTTTTGTTTTTAATGGAGACGAGGTCTATGTTGCCCAGGCTGGTTTTGAACTCCTGGGCCTCCCAAAGTGCTGGGATTATAGGCATGAGCTGCCACGCCGGTTTATAAAGTATTTTCACTTAGGGCCGAGGGCAGCTGTTTAACCCTGTTAGTCCCTATTTATCCCTGCTATACAGATGAATAAATCGAGACAGCTTGGGACTGGGGATGCCCCTATGAAGCTGGGACTCCAGTTAAGGTTTTCCGCCACTTAAAGCGCTTTTCTCTGGCATGGTTGGTAGCTGTGGTAATGCTTTACCACTCTGTTCCTCCCCATCACCTACCACACACACAATTCCTCATTTCCTGCTTGCACGGTCCTGGGTCATTCAAGATTAATACCACTGACTCATTCAACAGGTGGGGAACAATTTGGGCAAAGCACCAGGCCGTGAGTGTGCTGTGGTGGGAGAAAAAAAAAAGGAGACACTCCTTCCTCTTAAGGAATGCAATCCAGCGGTGGGTGCATTTTCTAAAACGCCGCCACCGCGTTATGTACAACCCAAATAACTCCAATGCAGTGCTATTAACAAATGCTTCGCTAAATGCTACGTGCTAAATGGAGGTGTGTTCAAAGGAAATGACTTGATAGAAATACCAAGGACGGACCAGGTGCAGTGGCTCATGCCTGTAATCCGGGCACTTTGGGAGGCCAAGGTGGGCGGGTCACTTGAGGTCAGGAGTTTAAGACCAGCCTGGCCAACATGGTGAAACCCCAAATCTAGTAAAAATACAAAAAAATTAGCCTGGTGTGGTGGTGGGCGCCTGTAATCCCAGCTACTCAGGAGGCTGAAGCAGGAGAATCGCTTGAACCGGGGAGGCAGAGATTGCAGTGAGCTGAAATCATGCCACTGCACTCCAGCCTGGGTGAGGGAGGGAGACTTTCAAAAAAAAAAAAAAAAAAAAACAACAAGGAAGGGCCTCAGGGAAAGGACCTACTTTACACATTTTATTGGGTTTGGTTCTGAGAAGGAATCCTGGAACCCTGCATTGTAGGTTTCACTTCCTGTTTAACAGATGAAAAGTCCAAATTCAATGAAGGTGGGTGCTTGTCCCCACAGTAGGAGCAGCCTGTGGTTAGGTGAGGGAAGGACAGGATGACAGGAAGGGCTTTCCAGAGAATCAGTTGCAAAGCTGGACCATGGAAATTCCTTCTATCTCTCTTAATTTAGTGTCAACAAAAAGTCTCAGTGCAGACAAACCCACTGAGCTTAATTTGGGAGAAAAAGCCATGGAGAAGACCCTTTAGAATGCACTTCCGAACTACATACCAAATGGGGTGCCTGCAAGGGGGTCGTTCTCCTTGTCTTTAGAAAAAGGGAATTGAGAAGAACATTTAGAATGAACCTCCGAACTACAATTAGGATCCTAAACATCTTCCTAGGAGAAAAAAAAAGCAACAGCTCACAATAAACCAAGGACCATCAACCAAACAAGAGGTCCAGGGCTCAGGAGGACTTACTAAGAGGAGAAGCTGAAAGTCGGTGAGGCATTTATTTATTTATTTGTTTATGAGACAGGGTCTCTCTCTTGCCCAGGCTGGAGGACAGTGGCCTGATCATCGCTCACTGCAGCCCTGGCTTCCCTGGACTCAGGCAATCTTCCTCCCCCAACCTCCGAAGAGCTGGGACTATAGGCCCCCACCACCATGCCAGGCTAATTTTTGTATTTTTGTAGAGATGATGTTTTCCCATGTTGCCAAGGCTGGTCTTGAACTCCTGGGCTCAAGTGATCTGCAGGGAGGGCTTTCAAGGACCCCTGTTGGTACCTTAGCTCCAAGTTCAGGCAACTCCTTCAGGGTTCTGGGTTCTCTCTGAGGCCCCATGTGTTCAGTTGTCAAATTATTGTCAATGAAGAGTCAAACTCTTCAAGAGATTTATTCTGAGCCAAATATGAGTGACCAATGACCCGAGACAGCATCAGTAGATCTTGAGAGCATGTGCCTGAGGTGGTAGGGCTCCAACTTGGTTTTAAACATTTTAGGGAGATAAAATAAGATACTAATCAGTGGCTGGGCATGATGGCTCATGCCTGTAATCCTAGCACTTTGGGAGGCGAAGGCAAGTGGATTGCTTGAGCTCAGGCATTTGAGACCAGCCTGGCCAACATGGTGAAACTCCATCTCTATTAAGAAAAGAAAAAAAAGGAAAAAAAGACATCAGTCAATACATGTAAGATGTACATTGGTTCGGTCTGGAAAGGCAGGACAACTGGATGCCAGGGCTTTCAGGTCAGAGTCAAAGATTTTCTGATTAGCAATTGGTTGAGTTATTTAAAGACCTGGAATCATTAAAAAGAAGAAAAAGGCCGGGCGTGGTGGCTCACACCTGTAATCCCAGCACTTTGGGAAGCCGAGACAGGCGGATCACCTGAGGTCAGGAGTTTGAGACCAGCCTGGCAAATATGGTAAAACCCTGTCTCTACGAAAAATACAAAAAAAAAAAAAAAAAAAAATAGCTGGGCGTGGTGATGCATGCCTGTAATTCCAGCAACTCCGGGAGGCTGAGGCAGGAAAATCATTTGAACCTGAGAGGCAGAGGTTGCAGTAAGCCGAGATTGCACCACTGCACTCCAGCCTGGGCGACAAAGCGAGACTCCATCTCAAAAAAAAAAAAAAGGACCTGGAATCATTAAAAAGGAATGTCTGGATTAAGATAAGGGGTTTTGAAGACCAAGTAGCAGGCCTCAGAGGTCTTATCAGACCAAAAATAGGTGCCAGACTCTTAAGTTATTTCTCTCCTGGATCAGGGAAGATAATTGGAAAGGAATGGGGATTCTCTACAGAATGTAGATTTTCCCCACAAGGGACAGCTTTGCAGAGGCATTTAAAAATATGTCAAGGAAATCTAATTTTTTGTTTTGTTTTGAGACAGAGTCTTGCTCTGTTGCCCAGTCTGGAGTGCAGTGGTGCAATCTCAGATTACTGTAACCTCTGCCTCCCAGGTTCAAGCAATTCTCCTGCCTCAGCCTCCCTAGTAACTGGGGTTACAGGTGCATGCCACCATGTGGGCTAATTTTTATTTTTTTTGTATTTTTAGTAGAAACAAGGTTTCCCCATGTTGGTCAGGCTGGTCTCAAACTCCTGACCTCAGGTGATCTGCCCACTTTGACCTCTCAAAGTGCTGGGATTACAGGTGTGAGCCACCATGCCTGGCAGTCACAGAAATCTAATTTGGAGTAAAATTCTTCAATTTCTTTCAGGGCCTGCTATCTGTCATGTGATGCTATACTAGAGTTAGCCTGGAATTTGGTGTCTTATTGCTACAAAGAATCCACCTTGTCAGTCTTAAGATCTGTTTTAATGTGAATGCTGGTCAGCTATGCCTGAATTACAGCAGGGAGAGGGGTATAATGAGGCATGTCCGACCTCTCTTCCCATCATGGCCTGAACTAGCTTTTCGGATTAACTTTGGAATGCCCTTGGCCGATGAGAGGGGGTCCATCAATAGGTTGGGGGGCTTCAAATTTTATTTTTGGTTTAGATTAGGAACAGGAATTCTGAGAAGGCTAACATGGAAACTCAGGTCAGCACTCTTGGCCTGCACACACATCTGCCTTTTTTTTTTTTTTTTTTTTTGAGACAGAGTCTCATTCTGTCACCTTGGCTGGAGTGCAGTGGTGCAGTCTCAGCTCACCACAACCTTCGCCTCCTGGGTTCAAGTGATTCTCCTGCCTCAGCTTCCCGAGTAGCTGGGATTACAGGCACGCACCACCACACCTGGCTAATTTTTGTATTTTTAGTAGAGATGAGGTTTCACCATGTTGGCCAAGGTGGTCTAAAACCCCTGACCTCAGGTGATCCACCCACCTCAGCCTCCCGAAGTGCTAGGATTACAGGCGTGAGCCACCATACCCAGCCACATCTACCTTTCTGTTTTTTTTTTTTGTTTTGGTTTGGTTTTTTTGAGACAGAGTCTCACTCTGTCACCAGGCTGGAGTGCAGTGGCATGATCTCGGCTCACTGCAACCTCCATTTCCCAGGTTTAAGTGATTCTCCTGCCTTAGCCTCCCGAGTAGCTGGGACTACAGGCATGCACCACCACGCCCAGCTAATTTTTGTATTTTTAGTAGAGATGGGGTTTCACCATGTTGGCCAGGATGGTCTCAAACTCGTGATCTGCCCATCTCAGCCTCCCAAAGTACTGGGATTACAGGTGTAAGCCACCACGCCGGGCCCACATCTACCTTTCAAACCATCCCCTGGACCAGTCTAGAAATTCTAGAGCTATGTCAGGGACTGGGGATACGGGGCAAAGGCCCAACCCAGGAGAGGGCCCTGGGTTCCCATCTTCCAGTCACCAGGGCAGCTCTGCTTTTACACATTTTACATCACCTGTGAGCTATGAGGGACCCAGGGAAAGTATTTCATTGGCATGAGATCCTCCTCCCAGCAATTCCCCCACAGCTGCCTCTGGGCCTGTGAATGAATGGAAAAGTCTCAGAGTTACGTCACCAGGAAGAGTGAGCAGGAGGGGGTCAAGAGGCAAATGGGCCATGGAGCCACTTGCTCAGAAACCAGAAGCATGAGCTCAACGGCACCAACAAAGAGGTGGACATTCAAAGGGAATTAACCACAGGCCTTTCCTCTCCACCAGGCTCTAAAACCTTCTGCTTTCAAAAATATCATCATCACCCACACAATTCTACTTCTATTTCCCCTATGGCTGTGGGATATTTTATCAAGAGGGTGAAAAAAGTAAAAGTACAAAAGTGAGTATTTTGTCCAAAGATGTGAAATTGCTTAACAGGGCCAGGGAGCAGGGAGGCTAGAACGGCCCTCCATTTGACAATCTCCAAGGCCGTCTGTGAGATACTATGGATACAGCAAGCCCAGGACATGGGGTCACTGCTGAACTTTCTGGTTATGAGATAGGATCCCCTTCAGGGATAAAGAGCCAGGAAAGACGATGACAAGTCACACACAAGGAATGACCAATTACAGTTGTGGATTGTCCTGATACTAGCTAGAGAGAAGACTAAACATTGTAGCTAATATATCTTTTTTTTTTTTTTCTGAGATGGGAGTCTTTGCTCTGTCGCCTGGGCTGGAGTGCAGTGACACTATCTCAGGTCGCTGCAACCTCTGCCTCCCAAGTTCAAGCGATCCTCCTGCCTCAGCCTCCTGAGTAGCTGGGAGTAACAGGTGCACGCCACCGTGCTCAGCTAGTTTTTTGTATTTTTAGTAGAGATGGGGTTTCCCCATGTTGTGCAGGCTGCTCTCGAATTCCTCACCTCAAGTGATCCGCCCACTTCGGCCTCCCAAAGTTCTGAGATTACAGGAGTGAGCCCACCGTGCCTGGCCACTAATATATCATTGTTAAGATTTAACGTTTTGTTCTTTTATCCATTTGTTCCTATTAGGTGTTTTTCATGGCTTTAACAGTGGACTTCAGGAGTCATGGTTAAGCAATAGGTGTGGGGCAGGTAACTGACCAAACCTCTCCTCTGAGTCTCTGCTTTCTCACCTGTAGAGTGAGGATACTTACCTCCCTCCTAGGGCTGTCAGGATTAAATGAGATATCAGGTAAAGACCTTAGCACAGTGCCTGGCACATGGTAACTGCTCTGTTCACTTTGTCACTATAAGCTCTTCTGGTTTATTGTAAAGTATATAATGCAACCCAAGGGAAGCAAAATTCCATGAATAAAAAAAGTCATCTCATTATAACTTGCCACAAATTATAAAATCTCTAATAAAAATGAAGGTGTGTAGTTAGTGGCAGAAGTTTGTCTAGAACTAGATCTGTCCAGTGCTCAATACTCTGTCTACTATGTCACAAACTTCAGGACAAGGTTAAGTGGGAGAAAAGGTACTGCCTGGAAGGGGAATACAAAGAGGGACTTCTGGGGTCCTGGTAAGTTTTTTTTTTTTTTTTTTTTTGAGATAGAGTCTTGTTCTGTTGCCCAGGCTGGAGTGCAGTGGCGCCGTCTCAGCTCACTGCAAGCTCCGCCTCCTGGGTTCAAGCGATTGTCCTGCCTCAGCCTCCTGAGTAGCTGGACAACAAGTGTGCACCACCACACCCGGCTAATTTTTTTATTTTTAGTAGAAGTGGGGTTTCACCATATCGGCCAGGCTGGTCTTGAACTTCTGACCTCAAGTGATCCACACACCTTGGCCTCCCAGAGTTAGGATTATAAGTGTGAGCGCCTGGCCCTGGTAAGTTGTTTCTTGATCTGGGTGCTGGTTACACAAGTGTGTGCAGTTTGTAAAAATTCAATGAGCTGTACATTTGTGTGCACTTGTCTGCTATATATTAATAACAATTTATTTATTTTTGAGACCAAGTCTTGCTCTGTCACCCAGGCTGGAGTGCAGTGGCGTGATTTCGGCTCACTGCAAACTTCACCTCTCAGATTCAAGTGATTCTCTTGCCTCAGCCTCCTGAGTATCTGGGACTACAGGTGCCCGCCACTGTGCCCAGCTAATTTTTGTATTTTTAGTAGAGATGGGGTTTCACTATGTTGGCCTGGCTGCTCTCAAACTCCCAACCTCAAATGATCCGCCCACCTTGGCCTCCTAAAGTGCTGGGATTACAGGCGTGAGCCATTGTGCCCAGCCCAATAACAATTTAAAACAAAGGGAACTGTCTCTGGATATAGTTATATGGATTCACTGTATTAAAGGACAAGAGTAAGATAAAGTCTCTGAGGGTTCACTGCTTGTCCAAACAGAAAAAAAAAAAGATTGTGAGCTGAGAGTGGTTGCTCATGCCTGTTATCCCAGCACTTTGGGAGGCCAAGGTGGGAGGATCGCTTGAGTCCAGAAGTTTGAAACCAGCCTGGGCAACATAGCGAGAGACCCTGTCTTTATTAAAAAAAAAAAAAAAAAAAAAAGACTAGGTGCAGCAGCTCACACCTGTAATCTCAGCACTTTGGGAGACTGAGGCAAGTGGTGGATTGCCTGAGCCCAGGAGTTCAAGACCAGCCTGGGCAACATAGTGAGATCCTGTCTCTATTAAAAAATAATAATAAATTGTGTACTACAGATTTGGCTGCAATATGCACGGTTTTCCATGGGCTTTTGATTATCTGTGACAGTTCAAAACTATAAGTTGTTTCATTAGAATATTGGTGGGTTGGTTTTTACAAATGTCTTCGTCTGTGTGCATATCTTACATAGGTAAACACTGAGAGGGCACTGAAATAAAAACTAACATTTATCATCTGACCAAAGGAAAGCATAGGAAACCTAATACACTATCCAGGCCAGAATTATGGGCTCCATCTGTCTCTTGCATTTCTTTTCTTTTTTTTTTTTCTTTTTTTTTAAATGGTGTTTGCTCTTGTTGCCCAGGCTGGAGTGCAATGGCGGCGTGATCTTGGCTCACCGCAGTCTCTGCCTCCTGGGTTCAAGCAATTCTCCTGCCTCAGCCTCTCGAGTAGCTGGGATTACAGGCATGCGCCACCATGCCTGGCTAATTTTGTGTTTTTAGTAGAGACGGGGTTTTGCCATGTTAGCCAGGCTGGTCTTAAACTCCCAACCTCAGGTGATCTGCCCACTTTGGCCTCCCAAAGTGCTGGGATTACAGGCTTGAGCCACCATGCCCAGCCTGCTTCTTGCATTTCTATTATTTCTATGAAGAAAACCAATTGGCAAATATTTCCTTAGTTCCCATCACAAAGCACTGAGCTGGGTACTAGAGCTGGAGGTTCCTGGAGCTAGGAACCTCAGGATGGGTATGAACACAAAAAATGGAAGGGAGGGAGGGGGCAGGATGAAGTAGGGAGGACGTGTGACAGATCAATGTAACAAGAGTCACGGCACTGAGCTGGAGAGTGCAGGGGCCCACAGGCAGGGTCAGGTCTGCCAGAGAAGTGCAGGGAGGAGGCCTCCTGGAGGAGGTGGTGCCCAAGCTGCATCTTCAAAAATGGGCAGTTGGGCCCTGGCAAACATGGAGGCCTGGCATTCCAGAAAAGGGAGCAGGGTGAGCAGGGGCACTGAAGCAAGGCTCAGCAGCACATAGTGATGGGGAGCTGCCTCGGGATGAGGATGGTCAAGGGCACAGAGGTGTGATGACCAGGGCAAGGTAAGGAATGAATGTGATAAGGTTCCACAGAGGTTCCCCATGGGAAGGCCTCATCTGCTGTTGAGGAGTGTGACCTTTCTGTAGCTGATGGGGAGCCCCTCAGGGCTTAAGCTAGGTGGTGGCTGGCTCAGTTCTGCTGTGAAAGAATGCTCACTCTGGCTGCAACATGGAGAGGCAGGCACAGGGAGGTGGAGGTTACTATGCAGCTGAAAGACAGGAGGATCGCTTGAACCCGAGAGGCGGAGTTTGCAGTGACCTGAGATGGTGTCACTACACTCCAGCCTGGGCGACAGAGCAAAGACTCCGTCTCAAAAAAAAAAAAAAAAAAAAAAGAAAGTATATTAGCTACAATGTTTAGTCTTCTCTCTAGCTAGTATCAGGACCATCCACAACTGTAATTGGTCATTCCTTGCATGTGACTTGTCATCGTCTTTCCTGGCCCTTTATCCCTGAAGGGGGTCCTATCTCATAACCAGAAAGTTCAGCAGTGACCCCATGTCCTGGGCTTGCTGTATCCATAGTATCTCACAGACGGCCTTGGAGATTGTCAAATGGAGGGCCGTTCTAGCCTCCCTGCTCCCTGGCCCTGTTAAGCAATTTCACATCTTTGGACAAAATTTCACTTTTGTCCTTTTTCCTTTTTCATCCTCTTGATAAAATATCCCACAGCCATAGGGGAAATAGAAGTAGAATTGCTGGGAAGCAACCAGGAAGGAAGTAGTGGTGGCACATGCCTGTAATCCCAGCTACTCGAGAGGCTGAGGGAGGAAATGGAAGTAAAATTGCCAGGAAGCAACCAGGAAGGGCTGTGGCAGCTGCCAGGCAAAGGTCTGAACTCTGCCAGGGGCTTTGAGGCTGGGAATGCTGAGTAGGGTGGCAGAATGTGCACACTGTGGTTCCCGAATGAATGGCTCTGAGGGAGGAAGGCGTCTTGGATGATCCCAGGTTTGGGGATTGGGTGAGGCAGGATGGGTGGCAGTGCTACTCACAAAGAGGAAAGGCAAGAGGAGGCAGTCAGGGGACATGCTGAGTTTGAGATTCCAGGCACAACTTCAGTGGGTGAATAGGTGGCAGGAAGAAGCCAAGAGAGAGACTTGAAATCAAGACAGGAAAAAGCTGATGGGGCAAGGTCCTGATACTGGAGTAGTGGAGGGGAAGCTCCGGGTGGAGGTTACTATGAAGCTGAAAGCACAGCTCCAGGCTGAGGGTGGGGGAGAGGACTGAGGAGCGCAGAGAGGTTTGTTAGCCGGGAGGTGGGACACAGAGGGAGTTCACACCTGATGGGTTGAAGGTTCTCAGATGTGAGCTGAGCCTGGGAGCTGACATTCTGAGAATGGCCGAAGGGTACACAGCCATTGTGGGGACTGGGAAAAGGAAGTGACCAAAGTCAGGTAAAAGACTTGCTGAGGTGGACTCCTGAGGGTGACACTGAGGGTGAAGCGATTGTGTTTTTGGTTATCTTTTGCTTTTTTTGTTTGTTTGTTTTTTGTTTTTGTTTTTTTTTTCTTTTTCCTTTTGAAGACAGAGTCTTGCTCTGTCACCCAGGTTGGAGTGCAGTGGGGCGACCTCGGCTCACTGCAACCTCTGCCTCCCGGGTTCAAGCAATTCTCCTGCCTCAGCCTCCCAAGTAGCTGGAACTACAGGCGCCCGCCACTATGCCCAGCTACTTTTTGTATTTTTTGTAGAGACATGGTTTTGCCATGTTGCCCTGGGAGGTCTCGAACTCCTGAGCTCAGGCAATCCACCCACCTCGGCCTCCCAAAGCGTTGGGATTGCAAGTGTGAGCCACTGTGCCCAGCTCTTTTTACCATTTACTGTGGACTTTTTTTTTTTTTTTTTTGAGACGGAGTCTTGCTCTGCCACCCAGGCTGGAGTGCAGTGGCCGGATCTCAGCTCACTGCAAGCTCCGTCTCACGGGTTTATGCCATTCTCCTGCCTCAGCCTCCCGAGTAGCTGGGACTACAGGCGCCCGCCTCGTCGCCCGGCTAGTTTTTTGTATTTTTTTAAGTAGAGACAGGGTTTCACCGTATTAGCCAGGATGGTCTCAATCTCCTGACCTCGTGATCCGCCCGTCTCGGCCTCCCAAAGTGCTGGGATTACAGGCTTGAGCCACCGCGCCCGGCCTTTTTTTTTTTTTTTTGAGATGGAGTCTTGCTCTGTCACCCAGGCTGGAGTGCAGTGGGGCATGATCTCGGCACACTACAACCTCCACCACCAGGGTTCAAGCGATTCTCCTGCCTTAGCCTCCCGAGTAGCTGGGACTACAGGCGCCCACCACCACGTCTAATTTTTGTATTTTTAGTAGAGATGGGGTTTTGCCATGTTGGCCAGGCTGGTCTCGAGCTCCTGACCTCAAGTGATCCACCTGCCTCAGCCTCCCAAAGTGTTGGGATTACAGGCGCAAGCCACTGCACCCAGTCTTATTGTAGACTTTTGAGGCGTGTCTCCCTAACTCCCAGACTCAAATGATCCTCCTGGCTTAGCCTTCCGAGTAGCTGAGATTTTAGGTGCACACCATGGCACCTGGCTTTATTGTCAATTTTTAATAGTCCCAAGGCCGCTACCATGATTTTAGAAACAGACCAATGACAAAAGCTAGATCTCTAAAGACATGTACCCTTAAGGAGAAATATCCTGTTACAGAGACATGGGTGTAATTGAGTTGCAAGCAAAGATGTGACAGAGGTAGAGCTCCCAAAACGATTGGACTTCTTGAAATGTTTCAGGGGCAAAGACACATCCTTCCACCCAACACACAGCTACACAAAGGCTACTGTATCCTGGCCCCTTTGCCTCTGTGGACCCATGGAGACGTGGCAGGACCTGAAGTAATGGGCTCACAATCTTTATTTACTTTTAATTTGCAAAGCAACAACCTCAGACAACTCTCAACCTTTTGTGAACTGTTAATTTATCATTTTCCCATCAATGACCTGATTCCAGCTTAATTCTGCAATTCCAGCTAATCTGGTTTCCTTTTTTTTTTTTTTTTCTAGAATATTTTGTGTTTCTACTAGGTAAGGAGGAGTTAAAAAAAAAAAAGTTTCAAAAAGCTTAATATAAAGTCTTGAGACTTAAAAAAAGATCCAATATCTTCTACAACCCAAGTTCCTTTTACTAATCAAACTCCAGAACTTAATGTCAGGTGGGAAACCATCCCATCTGTTCTCCCTTACTGCTAGGGAGGCTCCTGTATTTTCCCCGATGAGAATCTTCCTTCTATTGGACAAATGATGGGACTTCACAACCTCTCCCTAGCACCTAGTACAGCGATGGTACCTAAGTCCTCAATGACTGCTGGCCAAGTTAGTGAAGGAATGGTACTAATGATGGGGATTTCACAGCCTACTTGATTTTTCTTTTCTTTTGGTTTTGTTTAACAAACATCACTGCCTAGAACTTCCTCCTCATGTCTAAGTGGATTTTGGACAGAGATGACTGCCAATGGCTTCCTCAGGATGTCATCTGGATCCTTAGCAAAGCCACGGCTCCAAGTCTTGGAGGACAGATTCCAAGCAGGGTTTGCAAAAGGTAGTGGGAAGGTGTGTGCCCTGGTCAAGAACATGCAAGTCTAGGTTCACCCAAAGGTATACTCTTCCAAGCAACGGACTTTTACTCCATGTAGGCCTGGGGCACTCTCAGCCTGGGGCAGGAGGCAAGTGGGGTGGGGAAGTGAGGGGTGAGTTTGCTAACAGTTCAGGTTTGTCTTTGTTCTAGTTTTTGTTTTTGAGACAGAGTCGCGCTCTGTCGCCCAGCCTGGAGTGTAGTGGTGTGATCTCAGCTCACTGCAAGCTCCACCTCCCAGGTTCATGCCATTCTCCTACCTCAGCCAAGTAGCTGGGACTACAGGCACCTGCCACCACGCCCAGCTATTTTTTTGTATTTTTAGTAGAGACGGGGTTTCACCGTGTTAGCCAGGATGGTCTTGATCTCCTGACCTCGTGATCCACTTGCCTCGGCCTCCCAAAGTGTTGGGATTACCGGTGTGAGCCACCGTGCCCAGCCTAGTTCAGGTTTTTAACATAGTAAAAGACAGACTCAGGAAAAGAATGGAACTCTACTTTATTAGGGAATACTGAGCATCCATCCTATAAGAACTAAGCCCATTCTGAGCACAGGCCCCATGTGTAGGAGGAGGCAGTTTCTCATTTCCTGGAAACACCTTATCTCCTCTTACTTCACCGCAAACCGCTTCACCTGCCATCATGCCCATCTTCACTCTCTCCAGGTGCGAGGATCCCGAGAACAAAGCCCTGGTAGCATCCCAAGATCAAGGGGGACACCTGTAGGACAAACTCCTGATTCAAGCCCAAATATCTCCAGGGAACAGATATGTCCTCAAAGTTAGCACTTCTTTAAAAATAATGTTATTAGTATACAAAAGCTACCTGACAGGATTCTAGGTCAGCATATATCAGATAAAAAATAAAAGAAGAGGGAAACAAGTGCATAGAATAATTCAGAATTATGGGGCTATGTATCTGTTGGGCCAAAGGCACAAACCCACCCTGCTGCGTGTAGGACTGTTTTACTCTTGATGAGACAGAAGTTACCATCCACCATGGGATGGCAGCTGGGACTCTCAGACTTCACTACTCTCCAGGATAAAACCCCACAAGAACAAATGTGTTCCCATGGTAGCTGACCTACCTACCACAGGACAGTAGGCAGAGACAAAATCAAGCACTGAAATGTCCTCAGTTTACCCCTTTCCTGCAGGCCCTGTCCAACTCTTACCAATGGAAAGGACACTGGGACACTGGCTCCAGGCTGTACTTCCTCAAGTTTCTGTGCTCCTGACACTCTGGAAACAGAAAGGGGCTTTATCTTCATGTGGGTGACTCAGAACTGGAGAAGCCCCTCCATCTTGACCTGAAATCAAAGCCCAAGGCACCAAAGCCAGAAGAGCAGATTCCAGCATGGGCAGGGAGCTCTGGAACACTAACAGCTTGGGGTGAAGGCACCTTAGCCCAACAATGTGGCAGCAAAACAACGAAACCACCAGAACCACACCAAAGATTTCCAGTATTTCTCTGAGGACTTGGCCCACGTTGTGGGCCATGCTGTCTTCCATTCCACATGGAGAAACATTTCCACCCCATTTTACCAAAGAGGAAACTGAGGCACAGAGGAATCACGAGAGAGGGGGCCAATCAAGTCACCCAATGTAAGGGAAAAAGACCCAACTTTCCAGACCTTCCACTCCTTTGCCCTGTTCTTGAATGTATATGGGACTTGACTCAGACCACTAAAATGACAGTGTCCTGGAAATGAGGATGAGCAAGGGGAAGATTCTGGCAAAACCCCATAGAATGTTTAGGAAGCACGGCTGTTCGAAAGGGAATCACTGCTGGGGCAGTGCGGCAACTCCCACTCTAGGCCAGTCCCTCACTTTTGCTCTTTGCCACTTCAATAAAGTTTCTCTTTCATGTGAGTTCTCTGATGTGTGATAAAGTTAGAGCTGTTGCTGAAGCCTTTGCCACAGGAGGGGCATTTGTAGGGCTTCTCCCCAGTGTGGATTCGCTGATGTATAATGAGGACCGAGTTCCAACTAAAGCCTTTCCCACACTCGGGGCACCTGTAGGGCTTGTCTCCCAAATGGGCTCTCTGGTGCATGACCAGAATGGAGCCCCGGCTGAAGCTCTTGCCACACATGAGGCATTTGTAGGGCTTCTCGCCTGTGTGGGTCCGTTGGTGCACTACGAGCTGGGAGCGCTGGCTGAAGCATTTCCCACACTCGCTGCATTTGTAGGGCTTCTCTCCCGTGTGGATCCTCTGGTGCTTGAGGAGGTTGGAGCTCCAGCTGAAGCTCTCCCCACATGTCAGGCACTCGTAGGGTTTCTCCCCTGTGTGCATACCCTGGTGTGCGATCAGACTGGAGCTCTGGCTGAAGCTCTTCCCGCACACCCCACACTTATAGGGCTTCTCCACCATGTGGGTTCTCCGGTGCGTGGCCAGGTTGGAGCTGCGGCTGAAGCTTTTCCCACACTCACTGCACTGGTAGGGTTTCTCTCCTGTGTGGGTTCTCCGGTGGGTGATGAGAGCTGAGCTCTGGCTGAACCTCTGCCCACAGTCAGTACATTTATAGGGTTTCTCTCCTGTGTGGATTCTCTGGTGTCTGATTAGGTTGGAGTTGTAACTAAAGCTTTCGCCGCATTCTTTACATTCGTAGGGCTTTTCTCCAGTGTGGATCCCCTGATGCGTGTTAAGGCTGGATCGGTTGCCAAAGCTCTTTCCACACTCAGGGCACGAGTAGGGTTTCTCTCCCGTGTGGGTGCGCTGATGTGCGATGAGGTTGGGACTCCTGCTGAAGCTCTTGCCACACTCGGCACACTGGAAGGGCTTCTCCCCTGTGTGGATCCTCTGGTGGGTTATGAGGTTGGCACTCCGGCTAAAGCTCTTCCCACAGTCTCTGCATTTGTAGGGCTTCTCCCCAGTGTGAGTGGTTTGGTGTCTACTAAAGTTTGAACCATCACTAAAGCTTTTTCCACATTCATCACATTTGTAGTATTTCTCTCCTGTGTGGGTCCTCTCGTGTGTGATGAGGTGGGATTTCCGGCTGAAGGTCTTCCCACACTGGGGACATTCGTAGGGCTTCTCCCCCAAGTAGGTGCCCTGCAGGCCTATGAGCTGGCCAACTTCCCTGTCCTGAGAGAGCACCTCCCCGTGGTCCTCGACTGGGGTGTGTCCCTGGGGCCTCTGGACACCAGCATCTCTCTCAAAGTCACTTTCGCCATCGGAGTGCTGAGCACTTTCACCTTCAGGCATTTCAGAGAATATCTCACGTGATTCATTCTCAAACATGTCTTGATTACAGTTCTCCCCATTTTCACTCTGTATCTCAAAATCTGAAACAATGAAGAAAAACATACAATGTCTACTCAACTCCGTCATGATGACAAAAGGAAACTAAGGGGGAAATTTATAAAAATTAAACTTCCAGTGAACACAAAGAGGCTAGGAAATCCTCAAAGCCTTTAATAATCAGGTTTAATATACCCAAAAGAATATAAATTATTCTGTTATAAAGACACATGCACACATATGTTCAATGCTGCACTATTCACAATAGCAAAGACATAGAATCAACCCAAATGCCCATCAATGATACACTGGATGAAGAAAATGTAGTACATATACACTATGGAATACCATGCAGCCATAAAAAGGAATGAGATTATGTCTTTTGCAGGGACATGAATGGATTGGAAGCCATTATCCTCAGCAAACTAACACAGGAACAGAAAACCAAACACTGCATGTTCTCTCTTATAAGTAGGAGCTGAATGAAGAGAACACATGAGTACATGGAGGGGAATAACACACACTGGGGCCTGTGGGGGAGGGGGAGGGAGAGTATCAGGAAGAATAGCTAATGGATGCTGGGCTTAATACCTAGGTGGTGGGATGATCTGTGCAGCAAACCACCATGGCACGCATTTACCTTTGTAGCAAACCTGCATATCCTGCACACGTACCCCTGAACTTAAAAGTTGAAGGGGAAAAAAAAAAAAACAGGCTTATTTCATTCTGACTGGTTGTTAGGCCTCATAATCTTTGTGGCAATCACCCAGAATTTCAAAGCCTTAAAGATTTGGGTTCCATGTCCCATGTCTTCATCTGAAAATGAGATCAGGTGGGAATTTTAAAGGACATCAACAGGGTACCTAACCAATTACCCCGATACTCACCATAATGCCTGGTGCTTGATTCAATGTAATGAGTGAATCAATGAGTTTTTTATTGGTACCACAGACATTTCCCTAAAGCTCGGTCTCCTTTCAAAAGGAGCTTACATAATAATTTCTTGTATAACATGTACCTGGTGTTTATGACCTCATTACTTTGTATTTAAGACACAGGAAAGATGACAGAGCCCCTGCAATCAGGACCATAGGTGTGTATACCAATGACTAGAAGCAAGTTAACTGGATTGTTAAAAGAGCCCTCAAATTTGTCTGCAGTGGGAGCTTATGAACAGATCTTTAATTGGTAATACAAAATATTTTCTGGGAACTTGTTAAACCTTCCACTGCCCAAATATTTGAGTAAAAGAAATCAATAGGGAGGACTGCTAGAACACAGCCCCTTCCTTAGATGAGGGACTGTAAAATCTACCCGAGGATGAGGCCAGAGTAGAGAGCTGAGCCTGGATCACACTGTTCTGACCCCCGGCAGAACCATGTTTACTGAACAGTGTGTTGGCTTCATAGCCCTGGCTGACGCTCTAAGAAATGTCATTAGAAATTAATGGCTGTCGCCAGGCATGGTGGCTCAGGCCTGTAATCCCAGCACTTTGGGAGGCCAAGGCGGGTGGATCACCTGAGGTCAGGAGTCTGAGACCAGCCTGACCAACATGGTGAAACCCTCTCTCTACTAAAAATACAAAAAAATTAGCTGGACATGGTGACAGGCACCTATAATCCCAGCTACTTGGGAGGCTGAGGCAGGAGAATTGCTAGAACCTGGGAGGCAGATGTTTTGGTGAGCTGAGATCACGCCACTGCACTCCAGCCTGGGCAACAGAGCCAAGACTCCATCTCAAAAAAAAAAAAAAAAAAGAAAGAAAAGAAATTAATGGCTGTCGAGAACATTAATCCTGCCAGGAAGTTATTGATGACATTGTTTATACCATACAATGTCCTCTTGATGAGCCTGAGGAGGAAATTTCCCTCTTGACCTCAATCCTAAAAAAAGCTGCACTTTTTTTCTGTTTTTTGAGACAGAGTCTCACTTCGTCACCCAGCCTAGACTGTAACGGCGAGATCTCAGCTCACTGCAACCTCAGCCTCCTGGGTTCAAGCGATTCTCCTGCCTTAGCCTCCAGAGTAGCTGGGACTATAGGCGTCTGCCACCATGCCTGGCTAATTTTGTATTTTTAGTAGAGATGGGGTTTCACTATGTTGGCCAGGCTGGTCTCGAACTCATGACCTCAGGTGATCTGCCTGCCTGGGCCTCCTAAAGGGCTGGGATTACAGGCATGTGCCATTGCACTCGAACTCTTAGTGACATTTCTATTATTAAAACTAATAAACTTTATTTAAGGTTAGATGCTCAATTAATTTTCTGTAAGTTAATGTAAACCCTCACATACAAACATGATAAAACTGGACATGCCCCTCTCAGGCAGGACCTGGACTCCACTCTTGCCTTCAGTCAATTTAAGATCACATTTATTTTTATTTTTTAGAGACAAGGTCTCAGTCTGTCACGGAGGCGGTAGTACACTGGTGAGATCGCAGCTCACTGTAGCTTTGACTTCCTGGGCTCAGGTGACCCTCCCACCTTGGCCTCACAGGTAGCTGGGATTACACAGGTGTATGCCACCACACCCAGCTAATTGTTTTGTATTTTTGTGGAGATGGGGTTTTGCTATGTTGCCCAGGATAGTCTCAGACTGCTGGGCTTAAGTGATCCTCCTGCTTTGGCCTCCCAAAGTGCTGGGATGACAGGCATGAGCCACCACGCCTGGCCATAAGCTCACATTTAAAATTGAAAACACTCCAAGCTTACACCGACACACATGCTGCTGCTATCTGTGGGTTCACAGAATTGCCCTCCAGCCGCACCCCTCATATCACTAGAGGACAGATACAGGCACAAAGGGCACAAGGTATACTCTGACTTGGCAGGAACAGGAATTCTGTGCTTCCTCAACTTCCTGCAAGACATTTTTTTTTTTTTTTTTTTCTGAGATGGAGTCTCACGTGATCACCCAGGCTGGAGTGCAGTGGTGCAATCCCGGCTCAGTGCAAGCTCCGCCTCCTAGGTTCAAGCAATTCTCCTGCCTCAGCCTCCTGAGTAGTGTAGCTGGGACTCCAGGCGCATCCCAACACATTGTTCCTGGCTAATTTTTGTATTTTCAGTAGAGATGGGGTTTCACCATGTTGGCCAGGCTGGTCTCAAACTCCTGACCTCAAGTGATCCGCCCGCCTGGGCCTCCCAAAGTGCTGGGATTACAGGTGTGAGCCATTGTGCCTGGTCATGGAAGACAGTTTTGTTATTTGTTTTGTTTTTTGTTTTTTGGGTTTTTTTTGAGAGAGTTTTGCTCTTGTTGCCCAGGCTGGAGTGCAGGGGTGCGATCTTGGCTCACTGCAACCTCTGCTTCCCTTGTTCAAGCGATTCTCCTGCTTCAGCCTCCCAAGTAGCTGGGATGACAGGCATGTGCCATCACGCCTGGCTAATTTTGTATTTTTAGTAGAGACAGGGTTTCTCCATGTTGGTCAGGCAGGTCTTGAATTCCCAACCTCATGTGATTCATCTGCCTTGGCCTCCCAGAGTGCTGGGATTACAGGTGTGAGCCACCATGTCTGGCCGGAAGACAGTTTTTTGGCAAGTTTTGAGCATAGAGCCCTGCTATCATCTCTCCTCTAGAAGAACCTGCAGGCCAAGGCCCTGATTTATTCTTAGCAAACTAACATGCCCAAAAACATTTTTTTGGGTGATTTTAGTAATTGAATAGGTAACATTAGCTAATAAGGCTGTTTTTGCTGTTTTAAAATCAGAACTGGTGAGCTCTCAAATGATCTCGGAAGCAACAAGGAAAACAAGTAAAACTCCAATTTTATTTTCAGTGAGATCAGAAGATAAAATTTGCAGACACCAAAATACATGTCAGAGCTTCCCAAAACAGCAGACTGAGTAGAAGCAATGAGGAAGGAAGTGCAATGAATAAGCATGGAAAGCCCTGGGGTGAGAGGCAGCAGATTTCAGAAAGCTCAGGCAGAAAATCACTTCCTGTGTTTGGGAACTGGGGTAAATAGGGCTGGCTTCTTTGGTTCAGAGAGGCAAAGGAGGTGAGGCTGCAACCGGAATCACACAGGGCAGCCATGTATGCAGGAAGCTGTTTCTGGAAAGCAGAGAAGGAAAGAGCCTTTGACCCACACACATTAATCCACAGTATTTATTTATTTATTTATTTATTGTTTTTTGAGATGAAGTCTCACTCTGTCACCCAGGCTGGAGTGCAGTGGCACAATCTCAGCTCACTGCAACCTCTGCCTCCCGGGTTCAAGCGATTCTCCTGCCTCAGCCTCCTGAGTAGCTGGAATTACAGGTGCACACCCCCCCCCCCCCCCCGCCCCCAGCTCAATGTTTTTGTATTTTTAATCGAGATGGAATTTTGCCATGTTGGCCAGGCTGGTCTCAAACTCCTGACCTCAAGTGATCCAACTGACTCGGCCTCCCAAAGTGTTGGGATTACAGGCTTGAGCCACTGCGCCTGGCCCGAGGAATTACTATTACTGAGAAAAGTGATCATTTCCATCCATAAAAATAATTAAATGAGGCAACTGCCTTTATAAAGGAATATCACAGAGTAGAGCTTGAAGAAGGGATGGTGAGATAACAGAAAGACATGAAATGTACACTAGAAGAACTCAGGAAAGGAGGGAAAATCACCCAGAGAAATGAAGACAACAGGAAAAGGAGCACAATGGGAACAGGCATCTTGGAAAGCAGAGAATGGGAAAAAGAGGACCAAAATGAGAAAGCAATGACAGGAAATGGAAACAAAGGAATAGGTTAAAAGGATTAAAAAGAATGATAGAGGGCCGGACGTGTTGGCTCAGGTCTGTAATCCCAGCACTTTGGGAGGCCAAGACAGGTGGATTGCTGGAGCCCAGCAGTTTGGGACAGCTTGGGAAACATGGCAAAACCCCATCTCTACAAAAAATACAAAAGTTAGCCAGGTGTGGCTGCACATACTTGTAGACCCAGCTACTTAAGAGGCCAAGGCAGGACTATTGCTTGAGGCCAGGAGGCAGAGGCTGCAGTGAGCCATGTTTGCACCACTGGACTCCAGCCTAGGTGACACAGTGAGACCCTATCTTAAACAAAAAGATAGAAAGAGAAGTTAGGCAAAAGGAGAATCAGTAAACAACTGGAGTTCTCGAAAAAGAAAACTCAATAGAACTAATACTTAAAGGCCAGGCGTGGTGGCTCACGCCTGTAATCCCAGGACTTTGGGAGGCCGAGGTGGGTGGATCGCAAGGTCAGGAGTTTGCGACCAGCCTGGCCAATATGGTGAAACCCCATCTCTACAAAAAAAAATTCAAAAAATGGCTGGGTGTGGTGGCAGACGCTTGTAGTCCCAGCTACCCAGGAGGCTGAGGCAGGAGAATCACTTGAACCCGGGAGGCGGAGGTTGCAGTGAGCTGATATCACACCACTGCACTCCAGCCTGGGCGACAAAGCGAGACTCCATCTCAAAAAAAAAAAAAAAGGACTAATATTTAAAGATATAACCTATAAGGATATAAGAACCTCTGAAAGCTATACCATGGGCCAAAAAAACTAACCCGGGGTGGCTAACAGTGAGACTGGTGGACAACAGCAAAAGGATCAAATCACTTACAAGGCGAAAGAAAATCAGCTGGTTTCAGATTTCTCTATATTCAGGCTGGGTGTGGTGGCACGTGCCTGTAAATCCCAGCAACTCGAGAGGCTGAGGCAGGAGAATTGCTTGAACCCAGGAGGCGGAAGCTGTAGTGAGCTGAGATCACACCACTGCACTCCAGCCTGGGCAACTCTATCTCAGGAAAAAAAAAAAAAAGATTTCTCTATATTCAACAAAACTGTCCTTCAAGTATAAACCTATAGGCAAATAGCTTTGAACACACACAAATTCATGGACTGTTAGGGGGGTGAACACCTAACGAATTTAACTTTAGAATGAAGACTAAAACTACCGTGGCAATTAGGGTGATTACAGAGCTTGTAAATGTTATACGGAAGTGTAGAAATGACATTCTAACCAAAACTGGGGTTGGGAGAAATAAGGTGGTTTATAGGATATGTTCGTTGATTGCCTCATCTGTAATAACCTGGGAATTCAAATAATTCACATTTAAATATGGTAAAGCATGCAGCTGAAGTAGAGGTTTGCAAAAATAAACATTAAGAAAGGTAAGATTATTGCCACTTTGGGTGGCTGAGGTGAGAGGACTGCTTGAGGCCAGGAGTTCAAGACCAGCCTGAGCAACATAGCAAGACTTCATCTCTACAAAAAATAAAAAAATTAGCTGGGTGTGCTGGCACATGCCTGTAGTCCCAGCTACTCAGGAGCCTGAGGTGGGAGGATTGCTTGAGGCCAGGAGTTTGAGGTTATAGTAAGCTATGATCATGCCACTGCACTCCAGCCTGGGTGACAGAGTGAGACTCTGTCTCTGGAAAAAGAAAAAAAAAAAAAAGAGGCCAGGAGCAGTGGCTCACACCTGTAATCTCAGCACTTTGGGAGGCAAAGACGGGCAGATCACAAGGTCAGGAGTTTGAGACCAGCCTGGCCAACATCATGGTGAAACCCTATCTCTACTAAAAATACAAAAATGAGCTGGGCATGGTGGCGCACGCCTGTAATCCCAGCAACCTGGGAGGCTAAGGCAGGAGAATCGTTGAATCGTTGAACCCAGGAGGTGGAGGTGGCAGTGAGCAGAGACTGTGCCACTGCACTCCAGCCTGGGTGACAGTGAGACTCTATCTCAAAAAAAAAAAAAAAAAAAGATAAGATTATTGACTAAAATTGGAGGGGAGAGGGATTATCTCTGTCAGATGTTAAAACATTATGAAATCTCTGCTGGGTGCAGTGGCTCACGCCTGTAATTCCAGCACTTTCAGAAGCTGAGGCACGTGAATCACCTGAGGTCAGGAGTTCTAGACTACCCTGGCCAACACGGTGAAACCCAATACAAAAATTAGCTGGTGTGGTGGTAGGCGCCTGTAATCCCACCTATTTGGGAGGCTGAGGCAGAAGAATCGCTTGAACCCTGGAGGCAGAGGTTGCAGTGAGCTGAGATCGTGCCACTGCATTCCAGCCTGGGCAATAGAGCGAGACTCCATCTCAAAAACAAAAACAAAAACATTATGAAATCTCAATAATTAAAACATTAATAAACAATCAGACCAAATAAACAAAATAAAAGCTCCAGAAATAGATTCAATAGATACGTAAATTCAGAATTTAATACAAGTGGCACATGAATAGACAGGACAGGAGAACAGAAGAGAATCTGTATAACGACTATGAAAATTTAGCATACAATACAGTTGGCCTCTTAAATCCATGGAGAAAATATACAACATACAATAAATGATGCTAGAAGAACTAGTTAGGGAAAACCGGAAAAATTCAATTCAAATGGAAAAATTCAAGCTGGACCCAGAAATGGACAAATTCCAAATGGATCTAAGACTTAAATGTTAAAACAAAAAACAAAAAACCCAAATAGCAGCATCAAGCTATTAGATGAACATATGAAAAAATTTCTTTAAAATCTGGCAGCCTTTAAGTGTGATACTTAGTATGTGGGGCTATCTTGTTTTAAATGTCAAGTCTTTGAACTCCCAGGTATTACAAACAAGACAATCAAAGAACACATCCTATAAAACGACCTTATTCCTCCCAACCCCAATTTTGGTTAGAATGTCATTACTTTTTTTTTTTTTTTTTGAGATGGAGTCTCACTCTGTCACCTAGGCTGGAGTACAGCAGCACAGTCTCGGCTCACTGCAAGCTCTGCCTCCCGGGTTCACGCCATTCTCCTGCCTCAGCCTCCCGAGTAGCTGGGACTATAGGCGCCCGCCACCAAGTCCAGCTAATTTTTTGTATTTTTAGTAGAGACGGGGTTTCACTGTGTTAGCCAGGATGGTCTCAATCTCCTGACCTCGTGATCCACCTGCCTCGGCCTCGGAAAGTGCTGGGATTACAGGCTTGAGCCACCGCGCCTGGCCCTTAGAATGTCGTTTCTATGCTGCTGTATAACATAAATATGATAAACCTCACTACAGAGGTCACTCTAAGTAGAATCCAGGCCCAATAACCCCTTCACTGGACTGCTCAAAGATGAGTCCTATCTTTACAAAGACTACTGCTATCCAGCAAAGACCAAAGGAGGGTTGGCAGTTCTTCACAAGTTGCCCTCTGAGAACAGAGAGACACAGGAGCCATTTTACAGGACAGAAAAGAGTGGCCCTTCAGGTGATCTGCCTGACAAGGGCCTCCAAAATGGGAAAAAGTCGCTGAGCTGGGAAGAATAAGGGATCCCTGGCCCCCTCCAGGCTCCCTGAGAAAGGCTGGCTCCTATGAGATGCAGAGCACACAGCAGAGCACATTCAAGGGCAGGCGAGTCCCTCCTTTATTTATTGGTGGCCAATTAAGAAAATGAAAACTCAGAAACTGGTTTTGGTCAGATACAAAAATGATATTCTTACCATGTTGTGAATGGAGATAAGAGGAGATGGTGGCAGCTGGGAATTAAAAAAAAAAATTTTACTGGTAGAAATGGCTTTGGCTACTCCAGGATGCCAAGAGGAGCACATTCTGTGGATATGACGAGATGCAGGGAGGTGGCTTCTGAGGAAGCAGGCTTGTGAGTAAGAGGCTGGATGGCCCAGACATCCACTTTTTTGTTGTTGTTTTCTGTTTTGTTTTGTGTTTTTTGAGACAGAGTATCGCTCTGTCGCCTAGGCTGGAGTGCAGTGGCACGATCTTAGCAACCTCCGCCTCCCAGGTTCAAGCGATTCTCCTGCCTCGGCCTCCTGAGTAGCTGGGATTACAGGTACCCGCCATCACCCCCAGCTAATTTTTGTTATCTTTAGTAGAGATGGGGTTTCATTGTGTTGGCCAGGCTGGTGTTGAACTCCTGACCTCAGGTGATCTGCCCGCGTCAGTCCCCCAAAGTGCTGGGATGACAGTATAAGCCACCACAACTGGCCTGTTGTTGTTTTTTGAGACAGTATCTCACTGTTTCCCAGGCTGGAGTACAGTGGTGGGATCTTGGCTCACTTAAGTCTTGACCTCCCAGGCTCAAGTGATCCTCCCACCTCAGCCCCCAAGTACTTGGGACTATAGGTGTGTGCCACCATGCCTGGCTAATTTAAAAAAAAAAATTTTTTTTTTTTTTTTTTTTGAGACGGAGTCTTGCTCTGTCTCCCAGGCTGGAGTGCAGTGGCGTGATCTCTGTCTCCTGGATTCAAGCGATTCTCCTAACTTAGCCTCCCCAGTAGCTGGGATTACAGGTGGACACCACCACAAGCCTGGGTAATTTTTTTTTTTGTATTTTTAGTAGAGACGGGGTTTCACCATGTTGGCCAGGCTGGTCTTGAACTCCTGATCTCGTGATCTGCCCACCTCTGCCTCCCAAAGTGTTGGGATTACAGGCGTGAGCCACTGCACCTGGCTAAATTTTTCTTAAGAGATGGGGTCTCACTACATCACCCAGGCTTGCCTTGAACTCCCAGGCTCAAGCGATCCTCTCACCTCCTACCTCAGCCTTCCAAAACTCAGAAATCAGTTAGGCATTAAGGATATAAGTAAGAACAGTCTTGCTTTCTTTTTTTGTTTTTTTTTGAGACAAGATCTCGCTTTGTCACCCAGGCTGGAGTGCAGTGGCACAATCTTGGCTCACTGCAACCTCTGCCTCCCCAGGTTCAAGCGATTCTCCTCCCTCAGCCTCTGCAGTAGCTGGGATTACAGGCACCACCTACCAAGCCCGCCTAATTTTTGTGATTTTAGTAGACAGGGTTTCACCATGTTGGCTAGGTGGGTCTCGAACTCCTGACCTCAGGTGATCCCTGCACCTTGGCCTCCCAAAGTGCTGGGATTACAGGCGTGAGCTACCACACCTGGCCTAATCCAGCAATTTTAATTCTAGGTATATAACCCCCCAAAACTGATAGCCCAGACTAGAACAGATATTTGTGTATCATGTTCAGGAATTATTCACAACAGCCAAAAGGTGGAAACAACCCAAATGTCCATCAACAGGTGAATAAATACAGTATATACATACAGTGAAATATTACTCAGCTTTGAAAAGGAATGAAATTCTGACCCATGCTCCAACATGGGTTGGCCTCAACCTTGAGGACATTATACTAGGTGAAAAAAGCCAGACACAAAAAAACAAACCTCTTATACGAGGTATCTAGAGTCATCAAAATCACAGAGAAAGTGGAATAGTCGTTGCCAGGGGTTGGGGGAGGGGGGAAAGGAGAATTATTGTTTAATGGACACAGAGTTTCAACTTGAGAGGAAAAAGTTCTATAGATGGATACCAGTGATGATTGCACAACAATGTGAATGTACTTAACGCTACTGACCTGTATTCCAAAAATGGTTAAAATAATAAAATATAATACATGGGTTAAACCTGTTGGCTCATGCTTGTGATCCCAGCACTTTGGGAGGCCAGGGCAGAGGCCAGGAATTTAAGACCAGCTTAAGCAACAGAGTGAGACCCCAACTTTTTTTTTTTTTTTTTTTGAGGCAGAGTCTCACTGTGTTGCCCAGGATGGAGTACAGTGGTGTGATCTCTGCTCACTGCAACCTCCGCCTCCCACGTCAACAGATTCTCTGCCTCAGCCTCCTGAGTAACTGGGACTACAGGCACATGCCACCACGCCCAGCTAATTTTTGTATTTTTAGTAGCGATGGGGTTTCACCATGATCATCAGGCTAGTCTTGAACTCCTGACCTCAGGTGATCCACCTGCTTTGGCCTCCCAAAGTGCTGGGATAACAGGTGTGAGCACTGTGCCCGGCCAGAACATATTTTCATAATTCTTTTTTTTTTTTTTTTTTTTTTGAGGCGGAGTCTCGCTCTGTCTCCCGGACTGGAGTGCAGTGGCCAGATCTCAGCTCACTGCAAGCTCCGCCTCCCGGGTTTACGCCATTCTCCTGCCTCAGCCTCCCGAGTAGCTGGGACTACAGGCGCCCGCCACCTCGCCCAGCTAGTTTTTGTATTTTTAGTAGAGACGGGGTTTCACCGTGTTAGCCAGGATGATCTCGATCTCCTGACCTCGTGATCCACCCGTCTCGGCCTCCCAAAGTGCTGGGATTACAGGCTTGAGCCACCGCACCCGGCCCATAATTCTTAATTCTTCATTTCTAAATTGCTTCTTTACATCTTTTACCTTTTATTCTACTTGGTTGACTTAAGAATTTGCAGAGGCTCTTGTAGAGCAAGGATTTTGACTCATGATTTGCTATGTTACAGAGTCGGATGCATATATTTCCTCCTAATGTGTATGCTGTCTTTTAACTTGATTCACAGTATCATGTTTTACATGAAACACTTCTGTTTTGGCTGGGTGCAGTGGCTCACTCCTGTAATCCCTGCACTATGGGAGGCAGAGGCGGGCTGATCCCCTGAGTTCAAGAGATCAAGACCAGCATGACCAACATGGTGAAACCCCATCTCCACTAAAAATACAAAAATTATCCAGGAGAGGTGGTGGGCGTCTGTAGTCCCAGCTACTCGGGAGGCTGAGGCAGGAGAATCACTTGAACCCGGGAGGGGGAGGTTGCAGTGAGCCGAGATGGCGCCACTGCACTCCAGCCTAGGTGACAGGGTGAGATTCCATTTCAAAAAGAAAAAAAAAAAGACTTCTCTAATCCAGCTTTGATGATTTCTGTATTTCTGTATTGCTTATTCACACCTCATACTTGAATTGTGAGTGCCTAGAGGTTCCTGTCAAACAAACATGGAAGTCCTTCCCGCATGCTAAGATTACAAAAATACTCTCTTACATGTCATTTCAGATCCTGTCTAGTACAGATCTATAATCCATCCGGGATCTATTTTTGTGTAACTTGTAAAGCAGGGATCTATTTCTTTGTAAGCTGCAAAGTAGGTATCCAATTTTAGTTTTTTCAAAATGATTTGACCACTGTCCAAAAATCATTCACGGGAACAGTTCCTGAAGGGCCACAGGAAATCTCCCCTTGTCACTGGACAAAAGCTGCCACCGTAGCTCGATCTAATCCAATGGTCCTTGTATTTCTTGCACTTGCCACGTGTGCTCTGGCCTCACATGCAAAGCACAAATTCCCATGGCCATTTACAGAGCCCTGCGTGTCCTTGCCTGGCCACAGGCCTCCTCTTTCTCTCCCCCACCAGAGAGCATACCAGCATGAACATGGGGAAGACTCATGTCAATAGGGGATGGACCTGAATTTGCTGTAATTTATTTATAACAACGAAATAAACTGGTCACAATCTTTGGTGCTTTGGTTTGTGTTTGGCTCAAAATTCTTCTCCAGCCCCTTCCTGCCTGACTGTGACCTTCCCGTGTCTCAGCCACTGGTCTAAAAGAGAGAAGTGGTTCCGACATAGGGTATGCCTAGCTCCATTCTCAATGGGGCTCTCCGCATTAGAGCGCTGCCCTGGCAAGCCCAGCGGAAACCTGAGCATCCCTGAGGGACTGGGAGCATTGTTCCCCCTGAACTCTGGCTGCTTGAAAGACTAACTGCTGATAAAAACACCAATGGACTGCTATCTGGTGAAATAAATGAATGCCAAACATTTCATAGTTATAACGTTACTTCTCCCTAAGAGTTCTGTCTGGTATACTTTTCAAATATTTGAGTAAATTAAAAGTAATTTTTGGGCTGAGTACAGTGGCTCATTCCTGTAATCGCAGTGCTTTGGGTGGCTGAAATAGGAGTATCACTTGAGGCCAAGAGTTCAAGGTTATAGTGAGCTATGATCACACCAGTGCACTCCAGCCTGGGTTGACAGAGTAAGACTTTGTCTCTCTCATACATATATTAAAGTAATTTTGTTTTGAAACTAAGAATTGTAGCTTTAGAAAGACATAAGCTCTAACATTCTCCACTCCCTTTCTGGCTGAGACAAATGAATGTGTGTGTTCATTTGTGGTCATTAAGGGAGCATTTCGCTGGGGCAGCAAGCTCGAAACAAATCACCTGTTGCCTCTGATGGCTGAAAGCCAGATGATGCCGAGGATGGCTGGAGAGGTCAGCTGTGACTCTTTCACTCAACTGTTGGACAAGAGAAGGCTTGAAGTTAACCTCTATTCCTCTCCTGGGTCATTAATGCTTTTCAAACTTCAAAGAGCATAGGAATCACCTGGAGATCATGTCACATGCAAATTTGCTTCAGCGGGGCTAGGTGAGATTGACAGTCCTTATGTCTAACAAACTCCCAGGTGAGCTGATGCTGCTGGCCCACTGACCACCCTCTAAGGAACAAAGCTCTATGGCAGTGGTCTTTACACTTTGCTGCATAATAGAATCACATGGGGCACTTTCAAAACTCCCTTGCCCAGGCCATACCCATTACCAATTAAATCGGAAAATTAGAATCCCTGGAGTAGGCTCCAGGCCCCCAGGTAATTCTAATGTGCGGCTGAGTTTGAGAACCAGAGGTCTTGTGCAGAGGTTCTCAAACTGGAGTTTGAATGGGGATCACTTAGAGGGGTGCTGGGCATCGCCCTTAAAGTTTCCTTTTTTTTTTTTTTGAAACAGAATCTTGCTGTCACCCAGGCTGGAGTGCAATGGCGCGATCTCAGCTCACTACAACCTCCACCTCCCAGGTTCAAGCGATCCTCCTGCCTCAGCCTCCCAAGTAGCTGGGATTACAGGCAAACGCCACCGCCTGGCTGATTTTTTTGTATTTTTAGTAGAGATGGCGCTTCACTTTGTTGGCCAGGCTGGTCTACAAACTCCTGGCCTTGAGTGATCCACCCGCCTCAGCCTCACAAAGACATGGGATTACAGCCATGAGCCATCGGGCCCGGCCACCCTCAAAGTGTCTGATTCAGGAGTTCTAGGGTGGGGATCAGAGGTTCATGATATTGAAGTGAGAGGGAAAGGAAGAGGAAGTAGGGTGGAAGAGAGGGAAGAGGGGGAATTAAAGAGAAAGGAAAAAGACAGGTTCTGGCTGGGTGCGGTGTCTTACGCCTGTAATCCCAGCACTTTGGAAGGCCCAGGCGGGCGGATCACGAGGTCAGGAGATCGAAACCACCCTGGCTAACATGGTGAAACCCCGTCTCTACTGAAAAAAAAAAAAAATACAAAAAATTAGCTGGGCATGGTGGCAGGCACCTATAGTCCCAGCTACTCAGCAGGCTGAGGCAGGAGAATGGCCTTAACCTGGGAGGCGGAGCTTGCAGTGAACAGAGATCACGCCACTGCACTACAGCCTGGGTGATGAGTGATGTCTCAAAAAATAAAATTAAATTAAATTTTAAAAAGACAGGTTCCTTGTCTTCTAGGATTTTATAGGTTCCTAGAAGAAATAAGACAAATATTCATATAAACAGAAAACAAAGTGAACTATGATACAAAGCCAAGAGAGCGAATCTGAATGTTCTGGGGGAGATGACTTCTAGCAGAGGTGATTAGAGGTGCTCCTAGGTGTGTGGAACTGGGGATAGGGAAAAGGGACAGGGTTTAAAAACAGCTTTAATGAAGAGGGTCTCCATGGGTAGGCACTCAAAGAACAACTGGGATTTTATCACACAGAGATGGGACAAGGCTATTCTAAGCCAAAAATCTAGGAGCAAGGGCCAGGCGCGATGGCTCATGCCTGTAATCCCAGCACTTTGGGAAGCCGAGGTGGGTGGATCACCTGAGGTCAGGAGTTCGAGACCAGTCTGGCCAATGTGGTGAAACCCCGTCTCTACTAAAAACACAAAAATTAGCCAGACATGGTAGTGGGCACCTGTAATCCCAGTTACTCGGGAGGCTGAGGCAGGAGAATCACTTGAACCCAGGAGGCGTAGGTTGCGGTGAGCTCAGATGGCACTACTGCACTCCAGCTTGGGGGATAGAGCAAGACCCTGTCTCAAAAAAAAAAAAAAAAAAAGCACAGGCTCTGTTCAAGAAAGAGCAAGATCTGAATGGAGTGGGGGTAGAGCATGGAGGGTCAGGGGTGGGAGCAGGCTGCAGCAGGGGTGTGGGCCAGGTCTCACAGAGTCACGGATTCCAAGCAGAACACAGAGGTCATGCTTGATTTGGTAGATACTGGGAAGCTCAGGAAGGTTTTTAAGCAGGAGTGCCCCATCACTCTGGTAGGAGTGGAAGAGTTGCGATGAAGTGGCAGAAGCTAAAGATGGGTTCAGTTTGGCAGCTGCTCCAAGAATTCAGGTGAGAAACTCCATGCATCTGGATTAGGGCTGGGTATAGAGAGTAAAATGTCCTCAGGAAACAGTCACAGAGAGACATAAGCTCTGCCTCTTAATCTATTAACATAGGTCTGATCTTCATTAGAATTAGAAGGTAGTTGAATTGTGAGTGCCCAGAGGTTCCTGTTAGAAAAACATTAAACCACCACTGACTAACCAGGCCTGGAAATGTCCTGTGCTGGGTGAATGTGTCCAAAGGTCTCAAGCAGGACAAACAGAATAGAGGTCACGCGGCCTTATGTCGAGTAAATGTTTGAGAAGGGATGAAGACAAATGCAGGGACTCCTGTGAGCAATCATGAGGAAGCAGGGGCATTTGTTAAACAAAGACCAACAAAGACAATCTCAGAGGCAGAAGTCGGGGACAGACAAACTCATGAGTCCGGGATGGTCCCCATTGGTTCCCACCTCAGGTGCCCAGTGAAAGATGAAAGGCACAGAGGCCCTGCCGCAAGCCGGATAGGAAGGGTTGTAATCGCCTCTGACACCTGCTGAGACCTGAACCTCTGCTCTGTGCCTTCCCAACCAAATAACAACCTGAGGCCTCTCCTCAGCCCTCCACCACTCTCTCCTCAGCAGTATCTGACTGCAGATCCAAAGTTCATGACAAACTGGTCACCTCCACCAGAAGGGAAGCAAAGACAGCTGTAAAATAGGAAGACAGGTTTGCTTATTTTAATAGGAGGAATAAAATTCAAAGTTATTTTTTTCAGGGCCAAAGAAAATCAAGCACTTTGCTTCAAGCAAAACTGAGATCTCTATGCAGAAAGAGACAGGTCTGGGTTTGAATCCTGGCTCCACCATTTAAGCTCTGTGAGCTTCCTGAACTTGCATTTTCCTATCTGTGAAATGACAACATCAGCCACTCACAGGATTCTTAGTGAGACAGACATGAAGCTGCCCAGGGGAGGGTTGAGTCACTGCAGACCTTCGACACCAGTCCCTTTCTCCACAGGACAGCTCTACTCATTCTCCCAGTCCCTGGAGGTTGTGATAGTCTGCCCCAAACCCCTTCAGTTTCCTTCTCTTCTCTTTCCAGTCCTCTGAATCCTCCAGGCCAGATGCTCTGGAGTTAGTCACTGTCTTAATTCCATCTGCATCCCCAACTTCCAACACCCACTAGGAAGTGTCTCTTAGAATCATACATGTGACAGCGCTTAAAAACATGGGCCATGTCCTCAGACATGTAAGTTCAAATCTTAGTTCTGCCTGGTACAAAGGCATATGATCTTAAGGGATCTCTGGTGATGATAATCCTGCTTATCTTCCAGGGTGGTGAAGATTATATGAGTTTTCCATATTAGATGCTAAGCATATGTCCTGCCTTGCAGAAAGAGCTTGGGAAGTGCTAGCCATGGTGACTATCAGTTTTTTCTCACACGTGCCCCATCTGGGGCCAACCCCCATCACTGCACACCCGATGACAAGGGAGCTTCCTGGCTGCTCTCTTGCCCCTAGCCCCTCACTACCCTAATGAAACCTACATCCTGTTGCCAAACTCCACTTCCTCCCATGCCCCCTGGGGCCCTAGTTCAAGAACCTGATAAGGCCAATGACATTCAGTCCAAGCCCTCACTCACCCTTCCCCCAAACTCTACTTCCTACTACTTCCTAAAAACACACTTGCCACTCCCATCAGCCAGTTCTGCTGTTACCCAAAGGTATAAACTACCTTGGCTCTGCCCTTGCAAGCCTCTGCTCAGCACAGCTCCTCTCAGCTGCCACACCCTAATCCCTTCTACAACCTCCTGCTTAGGTGTCACCTCCTCCAGGAAGCCTTCTCTGACTTGACCTCTCCTCTCCATGCTCCCTTCTCTGAACTTCCGTAGTTCTCATCAGCACAAAGGCAGCCATATCCTATGACCCCTGAGACAGCCCTAAAGGCACAGGTACATCTGAAGTAAATATTTGGTCATCAAGTGAGTCCAGTTTACAACGGAAAACCAGGAGGGAGACAGCTGTTAAATGGCAAGCCAGGATCCCAATACTTATTAGTAACACCAGAAAAAAACAGAGTAACTATTGCAAAGAGCTCAAGTTTGAAGTTACGATTTTAAGAGCCTACGATTACTTTATACAGAAAGTCCCTAGTTATTAGCTGGTTTACTTGTCATTTCTCTTGGTTTCATAAAAATAATCACTTTGAGGCTAAGCATGGGTGGCTCACGCCTGTAATCCCAGCACTTTAGGAGTCCAAGGTGGGCGGATCATGAGGTTAGGAATTTGAGACCAGTTTGGCTAACATGGTGAAACCCCGTCTCTACTAAAAATACAAACTTAGCCAGGCATGGTGGCGCGTGCCTGTAATTCCAGCTACTCAAGACGGTGAGGCAGGAGAACTGCTTGAACCCAGAAGGCGGAGGTTGCAGCAAGCCAAGATCGTGCCACTGCACCCCAGCCTGGGCGACAGAGTGAGACTCTGTTTCAAAAAAAAAAAAAAAAAGTTGAAAATATCAGATTGTTTTCTCTAATTGCAAGAACTATTTGGATGTTTCTTGTACAACCAAGTGAAGGTGCCAGGGGTCACCATCTCCTCCCTGTGTAACTTCCACCACCTTCCCAACCACTCCAACTAAACATAGAAGTAAAAACTGTGCTTACAATGCAAATGTAGCTCTAAGCCCCTCCTACACCACAGTTCTGGAGCTGACATTGCACACAGTGAGGACACTAAAAGGCTGATGAACATGCTGACTGCCTGCAGACAGAGCAGAGGGATGGCGCTGGCCCCCCACTCTGTCTTGGACACCACTTTCTCCTCCTCTGACACAACGCACTCCTCCACCTTGGAAGGGTGCTCCCACCCTCTCCTTATGAGGTTCTGCGTCTCACCACTGTCCCGAAGGGTCTGGGTCAAGTCTTCCACCAGGGCCGCTGCCTCCTCACTGCTTTCAGGCCGATGCTCTTGCAGCCAAGCCTGAATTTCCTTTGGTAGCATGGTTAACATCTGCTCCTTGGTGTGTACCTCTGGCCTCAGCCAGCGCCGACAGAGCTCTCGGAGGCGGCTGAGTGCACCCTGTGGTCCCCTGGTCACCTCCTCCTGGGAGCTGCCCTTGCCAGCACTCTGGGGAAAGGGGTCAGACTCAGGGCCATCCTCCTGCAACACAGCTTCCTGCACCCAGGAGTCATCCTCCAGGATCATGGTGGTGACCTCCTCCTTCTGTCTATCTTCCACTTGAGGCACCTGGACCAAGGGGCTCAGCGGAGTGGTCACTCTCGGGATCTCTGCAGCCATCATCCACGGTCCTGGGGCAATCACTTAGGCTTCAAGCCTTGAACCTCAGTCTTCTCCAGCCAGGCTCTCAGGTAAGACACTTCCCTCCTCAGATATCAACAAGTAGTCCCGCTAAGAAACAAAAAAGAGAACCATAATCTATAGGTAGACTGTCTTAAAGCAATCTAACTCACAGAAGCCCAGGTCAGACCACCAAGTGGTCCTTACATATGCAAACCAACAGACGTTTCCTGTTTCTCTCAAAGAAAAAATGGCTTATTCCTGAAAACATCTGTGGTAAGAGAAGGCGGTGTCGCACGCCTGTAATCCCAGCACTTTGGGAGGCCGAGGTGGGCAGATCACCTGAGATATAGCGAAACTCCGTCTCTATTAAAAATACAAAAATTAGCCGGGTGTGGTGGCGGGGGCCTGTAGTCCCTGCTACTTGGAAGGTTGAGGCAGGAGAATCTCTTGAACCCAGGAGGTGGAGGTTGCAGTGAGCACAGATCTCGCCACTGCGCTACAGCCCGGGCAACAGAGTGAGATTCCGTCTCAAAAACAAAAACCAAAACAAAAAAAGTATCCCAAGCACAAAAAATACAGCATTGTTCCTTCCAAAACACCAAAGAATGAGTATCAGAAATGCAAAGTCCCCAGGAAAAACCCATGACTGAAATACTGAGGACTCTCACAAGTCAGTTCCGACTTGGACCTTGACTTGACTTGCAGTCAAGCCTGAATTTCCTTTAGCAGCATGGTTAACATTTGCTCCTTGGTGTGTACCTCTGGCCTCAGCCAACGCCGACAGAGCTCTCGGAGGTGGCCGAGTGCACCCTGTGGTCCCCTGGTCACCTCTTCCTGGCGGATGCCCTTGCCAGCACTCCGGGGAAAGGGCTCAGACTCAGGGCCATTCTCCTGCAACACAGGAGTGTGTGTGTGACCTTGACCTAAAAAACAACTTAGTCACCAAACTCTGTGACCACCTAATAAATAGAGATAATAACACTCATGTTTCTGTTTTTATGGGGGCATCTTAAGGATTAGCAATGGATCAGATGTCAAAGCACTTTGAGCTTCATTGGAAGAAAGGCAATATCTCAACTGCATTATTGCCATACTTTAAGTATGAAGTTTAAAACATGCCCATACTCTCCAATCCAGCCTCGGCCCCTCAGTACTTTATCTTAAAAAAAAACCAAAAACTTGAGTCCTTAAAAATCCAGCAGCAGGGAATGGCTAATAAACCATGACACATCCATATAGTAGCATGTATTAGAAACTGCTATAGGCCGGGCGTGGTTGCCTGTAATTCCAGCTCTTTGGGAGGCCTCGGCAGGCGGATCACTTGAGGTCAGGAGTTCAAGCCCAGACTGGCCAATATAGTGAAACCCTATCTCTACCAAAAATACAAAAATTAGCTAGGCATGGTGGTGGGCACCTGTAAACCTAGCTACTCAGGAGGCTGAGGCAGGAGAACTGCCTGAACCTGGGAGGAGGAGGTTGCAGTGAGCCGAGATCGTGCCACTGCACTCCAGCCTGGGCAAAAGAGCAAGGCTCTGTCTCAAACAAACAAATAAATAACAGAAAGAAAAAAAGAAACTGTGCTATAACATATGGCTACGTTTGGGTGGTAATGACAGGAAAGGGGCTCAAAGGAGCCTTCTGGGATGATGGAAATTTTCAATATCTTCATTTGGCAATGGCGGCACAACAGCAAACATGAAATTTAAGATCTGTGCATTACGCTGTATGTTTTTAATATTTTAAAAATTACACTGACAAATATTAATCATTAATGATTTAAGATAATCCTTCTAATATGAAAATAATGGATAAACACAAAATCAGCAGGGCAGAAAAACCATAGACATAGTAAGTCCTGAATTCCCTTTAAAAATAAACTCACGGCCGGGCGCAGTGGCTCAGGCCTGTAATCCCAGTACTTTGGGAGGCTGAGGTGGGCGGATCACCTGAGGTCGGGAGTTCGAGAGCAGCCTGACCAACATGGAGAAACTGCGTCTCTACTAAAAACACAAAATTAGCCGGGCAAGGTGGCGGGCGCCTGTAATCCCAGCTACTCCGGAGGCTGAGGCAGGAGAATGGCGTGAACCCGGGAGGCGGAGCTTGCAGTGAGCCGAGATGGCGCCACTGCACTCCAGCCTGGGCGACAGAGCGAGACTCCGTTTCAAAAAAATAAATAAATAAAATAAAAAATAAATGAACTCACAGGAAAAAAGAACGGGACGGCAGCTACAAAATATTGAGAGCAGTGGAATTGCAAACGACTTAAAATGAGCATTATAAAAGCAATACAAAATTATTGTTAGCCCAGGAGCTGTAGCTCACGCCTGTAAATCCAGCCCTTCGGGAGGCTGAGGAGGGAAGACGGCTTGAGGCCGGGAGTTCATGACCAACCTGGGCAACAGAGTGAGACCCAGTCTCTTCAAAAATAAAAAAATTTAAAAAAAAATCCTTACTACATCATAAAGACTCAAAAAACAACCCCCTTCAATGAAAAGGGGAGAAAGGTTGACAAAGGCTAAAAAAAAAAAAAAAAAAAAAAAAGGACAAAAAGAAAATAAAAGCTAGTGGGAAAACCCAAGCTCTCAACGTGTATTTTACTCAAATGACTAGAAGAAACATTGGCATATGGTATAAGAGAACTCTTCCTACTTGGGAGCCTGGGAAAAGTGTGCCCGGTCAGCTAATTTGCCGTCTGACTCGGGGCACGACACGCCCCCCTGAACCTCAGTTTCCCCATCTGTAAAACGTGTACGCTGCGCGGGATGTCGTCGAATGCCCCTTCCCGTCCAAAGCCTGCGCTTCCCGGTAGGAGACGCAAGGAGCTCTCCGCCAGCGAGACGCCTCCAGGACAGTTCGCGGAACGGAGCCGGCGCTCTGGGCTGCACGGCCCGCAGGACACTAAGCGCGACCCCGACGCCCCTCCCCCAGCAGAGCTGCCGGCAGCTGGCTCCAGGCCCGCTATTCCCTCACCTCGGGCTACTGCCCGGGGTCCGCGCAGCTCCAGGCCTGCCTCTCCGGCTCACCTCTCGGGAGACCAGGTCTTGCTCTAGCGGCTGCTTCGCGCGCAAAAGCGCCTCCGGACTCGGCCCGGCCCCTCCGGATTCACCCCGGCTCAAGCCCGTGTGGCACCGAGAACAATGGACGGGAGAGGCCCGCCCATCGCCTCGCTCATTGGCTGCCGAGAACGGCCCTGGAAATTCTGCCTTTCTATTGGTGGAGACGGCACCCAGCCGGGCGGCGGGAGGGAGGCTGGGCCCAAGGCATTGTGGGAGATGTAGTCCGCCCGGAGGCGAATCTGATCGCGGTCTCCGCAGCAAGGCTTGGGGCTGATAGCCTGGGCAGTGCACGCAGGTCAGAGGCAGAAAAAATTTAAAAAATTAAAAAAAAATCCTTACTACATCATAAAGACTCAAAAAACAATCCCCCCATAATGAAAAGGGGAGAAAGGTTGACAAAGGCTGAAAAAAAAAAAAAAAAGGACAAAAAGAAAATAAAAGCTAGTGGGAAAACCCAAGCTCTCAACATGTATTTACTCAAATGTAAATCCGCGGACTGGCCGTCAGAACCCCTGTTTTGGCCAGAGCTGTAACCCGAGACAAACCGTTTCACTTATCTAAGGCCTCTGTATATTTGTCTTTAAAAAGTGAAAGTTGGATGATCAGACTTGAAGGACCTTTTCAGCTGCGAACCCTGTGGCAAGGAGTATTGTCAGGCACCCTCTACCGGCAAGAGCGGACCCTGGGCAGGAAGGGAATCCATGGGGGAACAAATCCTCATCGCCCAAGCTTGGCGCCTTTCCCCCAGTTTGCAGCTGTACACAGACACCCCGCCTTCGCACACCCCTCTGTTTTCGCACGTGGTGTTCCTGTGTTTGGAGGAACGTCCTGCCCCGCCTCCTCTGCCGCGGAACTCCCAATCTTCCAGCTCCTCCTGGGTGAAACCTGCCCTGTCGTCACCACCTCCCCAGGCAGAGACACCGCCCCTAGCACACCTTTTGGACGTCCCCATTTTATTTTTTAAAAATATATATTTATTTATACACAACACAGAAGGACAGAATCTACATTTCATAGAGACAGGGTCTCCATATGTTGCCCAGGCTGGCCTCGAACCCCTGGGCTCAAGCAGTCCTTCCTCCTCAGCCTCCCAAAATGCTGGAATTACAGGTATGATCCACTGCACCCGGCTGACTTCTCCATTTTAGTACTGATCACTGGGTTGCTTACTTGTCAATCTCAGTATGGGGGAAGGGAGAGTTCCCGGGAGTGGGAGTCTGACCTCCATCTTTGTGTTCCTACGGCTAGCGCTGTTGAAGAAATGGCTGCCCCAACCCTGCTTGAAAACAGGTGAGAAACTACCTGGAAACTCAAGTGGAAAATCTAAAAATGGGGAGAGAAAGCCTTAATGGTCTGTGATAGAATCGTTGTGTATGTTTGCACAGAGCAATTACCGGAGGCACCTGCAATGAAATGACTGCTTTTTTTTTTCTCTGTCGCCCAGGCTGGAGTGCACTGACACGATCTCGGCTCACTGCATCTTCCCCTGCCAGGTTCAGGTGATTCTCCTGCCTCAGCCTCCAGAGGAGGTGGGATTACAGGCGTGCGCCACCACACCCGGCTAATTTTGTGTATTTTTAGTGGAGACAGGGATTTCACCATGTTGATCAGACTGGTCTTGAATTCCTGACCTCAGGTGATCCAGCCACCTTGGCCTCCAAAAGTGCTGGGCCATGTGCTGGGTGCTTTTCCCATTTTTAAATTGGATTTATTTGTAAGAGCTCTTTGTATATTAAGAAAATTATCTCCTTGTCACAGCAGTTTCTACTCTTTCTCAGTTTGCTGTTTGTTTTCTGCTGGTTTATTAAATATAGAAATTTGAATTTTTTTTGCAAATTTGTTAATCTTGTCTTTTTATAGCCTCTGAGTATTGTGTTAGAAAGTCCTCTGCACCATTCTAAAGATTATGTGAAATTCACCTGTTTTTCAGTAATTAACCTCTTGAATCCAAATATAGAGATGCAAAGTGAAGTTCAGCTAGTGAATCTTACCCAATACCCTGGTAGCATCTTTAGTATCCCAGATTGACCACTTGCAAACAGCACCACCTCCAGGCCAGACTGAGAAATCTGCACTAAGCCCCTGGATGCAGAATTCCGGGTCACCACCCCTCCAAGTGATTTTTTTGGGATGACATTGTATTAAAAAAGATCGGTTTCTCCACGTGTCCATCCTTACCAGGAATGGAAATTTACACAAAAAGGAAAAGATGCAAGGGAGGCTGGAGAGGCACAGATGGAACTTTCCAGCAGCCCAAGAGTTTATTTACCTCTGTTCCTAACCCATGTCAACCCTTGATCGCAGAACTGGCACTAGCTTGTCACTGAGAGTCCTAGAGAAGCCGTCTCCTCTGTGTCTGATTCTGGGAAGCTGGTCCTTGCCAGTGTCAACTCTCCTACATTTAAGACCAATTCTTGGCATAATGATCCTACTGAGAAGGGCCCTGGTAGCCAAGCCAGTACCCTAAGACCAGCCTGCTACATCGAAGCAAGCCTGGAGACACAGCCGAGTTCAAGGTTGCTCCCCCAAGAGATTCCTTTCTCCACTGGCCAAACCACAAGGGTGAGAGAGGCTCTGTTCCACCAGCAAGCATTTTTGGTTAAAAGTTTAAGAACTAATCTGGCTAACTTAAGTAAAAGGGACTTATTGAAAGACTGTCAGGGAACTGACAGAGTAGAAGGGAGCTGACGAATCAGGCTTGAGAACGGTTAGGAGCCAAGAAACAAAGAGGAAGGCCCCAAGAACCACAGTAACAGTCTCTGAGCAGAAATAGTTCAGCTTTCCCATCCCATGACCTCTGGTGGTACTACAGCCATCTCTGTTTCCCCACCTTTCTCATACAAATTTTCCCGTGCAAGGAAAGAGCATTCGGTTGGTTGAGTCTAAGTCACATGCACATTCCCTGGATGCAGCAAGGTGAGAGAGGATTGGATCTGGTTCTTAGCTTTTCTTACTAATACCCCCCACAAAGGCAGATTCTCCACTCTGGAGACTGAAGGCCTATTAGGAAACACTGGACAGGCAGAAACAGTATCACTACTTGTCTTTAGGCTCTGAGCAAGAAGGATCCTCACCCCAAGGAATGCTCAGCCTAAGGCATTTGGGGACCCTTAGCTTATCTAGAGTTGATGAAAAATGATGTGGGTGGGAACAGGGAGAACTGCTCCATAATGGTTCTTTCCATAACAGTTTTGATTGGAGAGTTTAGTCCATTAACATTCAATATTATTATTGATTTATTCTTGCCATTTTGTTATTTGTTTTCTGGTTGTTGTGGTCTTCTCTTTCTTCTTGTCTTTCTTCCTGTCTTCCTTTTTGTGAAGGTGATTTTCTCTGGTAGTATGATTTAATTTCTTGCTTTTTGTGTTTTGTGTATTTGTTGCATATTTTTAAATTAGAGATTACCATGAGGCTTGGAAATACCATCTTATAACCCATTATTCAAACTGATGACAACTTTACACTGCTTGCACAAAGGAACAAACAAGTAAACAATAAAACAAAAAGAAAACTAATAAAAACTCTATATTTTAATTTGTCCTTCTGCTTTTTAGCTTTTTGTTGTTTCTACTTACATCTTATTGTACTGTCTGTGTCTTGAAAAGTTGTTGTAGTTATTATTATTTTTGTTTGGTTCATTTAGTTGTTCTACTTAAGAGTTGTTTGCACAATTACAGTGTTATAATACTCTGTGTTTTTCTGTGTACTTACTATTACCAGTGAGTTTTGTAACTTCAGATGATGTCTTATTGCTCATTAATGTCCTTTTGTCTCTGATTGAAGACCTCCCTTTAGCATTTCCTGTAGGATAGATCTGGTGTTGATGAAATCCTTCAGCTTTTGTTTGTCTGGGAAAGTCTTTATTTCTCCTTCATGTTCGAAAGATATTTTCACTGGATATGTTATTCTAGGGTAAAAGTTTTTTTCCTTCAGCACTTAAAATATGTCATGCTACTCTCTCCTGGTGTGTAAGGTTTTCATGGAAAGTCTGCTGCCAGACGTATTGGAGCCCCACTGTATATTATTTGTTTCTTTTCTCTTGCTGCTTTAGGACCCTTTTTTTATCCTTGATCTTTGGGAGTTTGAGTATTAAATGTCTTCAGGTAGTCTTCTTTGGGGTAAATCTGCTTGGTATTCTATAATCTTCTTGTACTTGAATATTTATAGCTTTCTCTAGGTTTGGAGAGTTCTCTGTTATTATCCCTTTGAATAAACTTTCTGTCTCTGTCTATTTCTCTATTTCCTCTTTAAGGCCGATAACTCTTGGCTTTGCCCTTTTGAGGCTGTTTTCTAGATTTCGTGGGCATGCTTCATTCTTTTTAATTTTTTTTTGGTCTTCTCTAACTGTATATTTTTCAAATAGCTCATCTTCAAGCTCACTAATTTTTTCTTCTGCTTGATCAATTCCACAATTAAGAGACTCTGATGCATCCAGAATTTCTGCTTGATTCTTTTTATTTCAGTCTCATTGTTAAATTTATCTTATAGAATTCTGAATTCTTTCTGTGTTATCTTTACTTTTTCTGAGTTTCCCCACAACAGCTATTTTAAATTATCTGTCTGGACGGTCACATATCTCTGCTTCTCTAGGATTGACCCCTCTAGTTTGTTTGGTGAGGTCATGTTTTCCTGGATGGTCTTGATGCTTGCAGTTGTTTGTCAGTGCCTGAGCATTGAAGATTTAGGTATTTATTGTAGTCTTCTCAGTCTGGGCTTGTTTGTACACATCCTTGGGAAGACTCTCCAGGTATTTGAAGGATGTGGGCCTTTTGATCTAAACTGTATCTGTATTAGGGGACACACCAAGCCCAGTAATGCTCTGGTTTTTGCAGACTCATAGAGGTACTTCCTTGGTGGTCTTGGATAAGATCTAGAAGAATTCTCTGGACTGCCAGGCAGAGACTCTTATCTGCTAAACAATCTCAGTCTCTCTCTCTCTCTCTCTGCTGAGCCACTTGGAGCTGGGGGTGGGCGGACACGACATCCCTATGGCCACCACCACTGGGACGGCAATGGGCCAGACCTAAAGCCAGCAAAGCACTGGATCTCACTGAAGGCCTGCTGTAAACACTACCTGGCTATCTCCTATGTTCACTCAAGGCCGTAGGGCTCTACAGTCAGCAGGTGGCAAAGCCAGACATACTGTGTCTTTCCCTTCAGGGCAATGAGTTCCCTCAGGCCCTGGCAGGTCCAGAGATGCTGTCTGGGAGCCAGGGACTGGAGTCAAAAACTTCAGAAATGTACCTGGTGCTTTATTCTGTGGCAGCTGAACTGGCACTGAAACCATGTGAAAAAGTCCTTCCCATTCTTCCTTCCCCTTCCACCCCCACAGGCCCACAGGGAGTACTGCCAAGCTACTGCCGATGTTCACTTAGGGCTCAAGGGCTCTTCAGTCACTTGTGGTGAATGCTTCCAGGCCCAGGACTCACCCTTCAGGGTGAGGTCAGAGCAGGTCCAGAAATGCTGTCTAAGAGCCAAGGCCTAGAATCAATGACCACAAGAGCCCATTTGATGCTCTACCCTATTGTGGCTAGGCAGGTACCTAAGCTGCAAGACACAGTCCCTTTTACGTTTCTCCCTGCTTTTCTCAAGCAGAAGAAGTCTCTCACCACAGCCACCATAGCTGGGAATGTGCTGGGTCCCACCTGAAGCCAGCATGTCTCAGAGTCTTACTCCAGGCCCATAGCATACTACCTGGGTATCACTGCAGGTTATTCAGGGCAAAAGGGCTCTTGAGTCAGCAGGTGATGAATCCTGCCAGGACTGGGTTCTTTCCTTCAAGGCAGCAGGTTCCCTTCTGGCCCAGGGTAAATCTAAAAATGTAATTCAGGAGTTACATCCTGGAATGGGGGCCTCTCAACTCTGACTAGTGCTCTATCCTACTGTGGCTGAGCTGATATCCAAGATGTAAGACAAAGCCCTCTTTACTCTTCCCGCTCCTCTCCTCAAGCAAAAGGAAGAAGTCACTTTTGCTGCTGCAAGCTGCGTTGCCTGGGGTTGGGGGAGGGGTGGTGCAAACACTCCCTTGGTTCTCCTGGCTGGTGTTTCACTAGGTCGTGTGCCCCGAGTCCACTGGCTCTGAGCCCAGCATGGCATTAGGATTTGCCTAGGAGTTGAAGTCCTTATGGTCTAGACTGGCTTGAAAGTTTATTTAGGGCCCCAGAGCATGATAGCCTGCCCTGCCAAGGCTTGTCAAAACACAAGCCTCAAGCCTTCTAACTACTGGGATGGGTGAACTCCTCAGGGTAGCGCTGGTCTAAATGCTCCCTCCATGGCCAGGTATCACCTGAGTTCCACCTGGCTTTGCTTTCCGCTGTGACAGGGCAGCACTGAGTTCAGTGCAAAGTCCCACAGTTGCTGCATTCTCTCTCCCCCAAGTGCACAGATTCTCTCTCAGCACCACCGCAGCCACTGCTGAGGGATGGGGGAGGGGCGACATCAGTGTTTCAAGACTGTCTTTCCTACCTCCTCAGTGCCTCTTTCAGCAATATGAAGTTAAAGCCAGGTACTGTGAGTCCTTCCCTGATTTTTGGTTCTTATAAAGATGCTTTTTTGCTGTAGACAGTTGTTAAATTTGATTTTCCTGCAAGGAGAATCATTGGTGGAGGCTGCTCTTCAGCCATCTTGATCTGCTCCTCCTCCCTCACCTAACTTTAATTATCTCCTAAGAGCCCTATTTCCAAATACAATCACATAGCGGATAAGAGCTCCAATGTATGAATTTTTGGGAAAACCCAATTCAGTCTATAGCATTTTGGGAGAGGGAGGAAGAGAACATTCAGTGGAAGGACACAGTATAAGCAACAGTTTGGAGGTGGGAAAGTTCAGCTCATGGATAGAAAAAAAATGATCCAATTTGGCAGGGCCCACAGGGAGATGTGGTGGGGTGGTGAGAGGTGGGCCACATCAGAAAGAACCTTGAATACCAGACTGAGGTTGGAGACATTTCCTGTTGTGTAGAAGGTGCCATGAGGTAGTGGGGAGGGTAACGTGATGAAAGGATATTTGGGAGGATGGATCTGGCATCAGTGATGGGTAGGAATAAGGAGTGAACAAAGCTGGAGGCTAGGAAACTGGACACACAGCCCAGAGCTTAGGCTTAGGCTGTTCAAAGGCACTGTTTGCACACTGAGTTCCAATATGGATCAAAGCATGCAGGGGTGGATGATTTGGAAAAGCAAAACCGTTCTCTTCCCATTACCACACAGTTTCCCAGCTGAGCTCATAACGAGAGTCCTACAAATCAGACAGTAAAACTGCCCCAAACTCTGTCCCTAGAGGCTGTGACCCAGAGAGAGCCCTTGTCCAGCTGTAGCCCAGGGACACTGCAGCCTGAGCAGGACTGCACCTATTCCCTCCCAGGAGCCTCATCTCTGTCTGTCCTGGCTTTGGCTTCAAAGGCCCTCAGCTTTGACTTCAAAATCTGTTGGGTCAGATTCCTGAGAGCTCTAGCCTTCTTTGGGTTAGGGATTTTAAAATAGTTTTTTCAGCAGGCAGTAGATGAGCTCTGGTTTCTTACCTCTAAGAACTGGCTAGAACTCACAGAAAGCTGTTATACTTACAGGTATGGTTTGATTACAGGGAAAGGATGCAGACTGAAATCAGCCAGGGGAAGAAAGGCATGTGGCTGAGTCCAGGAGGGCACCAGACATGGAGTGTCCATTATCCCTTCCCCATGCAGTCAAAGTGCACTACCCTCCCTACTTTGATATGTGCCAGTACACATGGAGTATTCCCAGCCAGTGAGGCTCCCTCAAGCCTCAGTGTTCAGGGTTTTTACTGGAACTTCATCACGGACCACAGAGGCATGCTTGATTGTCCACGTGGTTGCTCTCAGTTTTGAGTCTCCCATCCTTCCAGGGGTGACCTAAAGCCTGGACTCTAAATCACATAGCTGGTTTTCCTGGCCTGGCTAGCCTCCACCCTAAATCTTACTACTAGACTATCCATCATGACCCTGGATCCCCAGGCAAAGATATTCCTGCCAGGCATTGCATGTTGGAGATTACCTCCCAGGAGTCGAGGACAAAGGCCAGACCTCTTTTGGGTCAAGATTAATTTTTTTTTTTTTTTTTTTTTTTTTTTGAGACGGAGTCTCGCTCTGCCGCCCAGGCTGGAGTGCTGTGGCCAGATCTCAGCTCACTGCAAGCTCCGCCTCCCGGGTTCACGCCATTCTCCTGCCTCAGCCTCCCGAGTAGCTGGGACTACAGGCGCCCGCCACCGCGCCCGGCTAGTTTTTTGTATTTTTTAGTAGAGACGGGGTTTCACCATGTTAGCCAGGATGGTCTCGATCTCCTGACCTCGTGATCCGCCCGTCTCGGCCTCCCAAAGTGCTGGGATTACAGGCTTGAGCCACCGCGCCCGGCCAATTTTTTTTTAACTATACAACTTGCCATCATTCTGTTAACCTTCCTTTCTGTTATATCTTCAAAATAACCCTAATTGGTGGGTAAGGATGTTTATTATTAGAAACAAAATGTCAAAAGGAAAGACACTTGAGCAAAGTTGCACAGGTGATCCTTGACTCATGGTACAATACTCTTTCCACTCTCTGATAACCCTGAGTCCTGAGCAGAAGATGGAAGGAAGGTGTGTACATATGTGTGTACACATGTATGTTTCTGTTTGTAAATGTATGTCTAATAAGTATGTGTAGATATGTGTATGTCTCTGTGTGTGTGTTTGTGTATACATATGGATGTCTGGGTATCTATATTCATGTTTGTGTGTGTACACATGCTCAGCGGGAAGGTTAAAGAGAAAATCAGCAGGGCTCAGTGGTACAGACCTGTAATGCCAGCTACACAGGAGGCAGACAGGGGAGGATCACTTGAGCCCGGGAGTTTGAGAGAGAGAGAAAATTTCAATAATCTTCTTGCTGTTAGAAGGAAAAACCTGGGGCTGGGCATAAAGAGACATAAAACACAGCATAAAGAGGCAGAGAAATGTCTAATGAAAAACAAGTGACCAAGAATTAATTAGTTCATTTATAAAGAAATATAGCACTGGCCGGGTGTGGTGGCTCACGCTTGTAATCCCAGCACTTTGGGAGGCCGAGGGAAGCAGATCACGAGGTCAGGAGATCAAGACCATCCTAGCCAACATGGTGAAACCCCGTCTCTACTAAAATACAAAACATTAGCTGGGTGTGGTGGCATGCCTGTAGTCCCAGCTACTCGGGAGGCTGAGGCAGGGGAATCACTTGAACCCAGAGGTGGAGGTTGCAGTGAGCCGAGATTGCACCACTGTACTCCAGCCTGATGACAGAGCAAGATGCCGTCTCAAAAAAAAAAAAAAAGGAAATATAGCACTTTAGCAGCAGAATAAAAATGGAAGATAATTTCCTCTACAACCCTGATAATCTTTGTGAGAAAACTGTTGATCACATATGTTAATTGCCAAAACTTGCAGGACCCTGTGCAACAGAACTGGCAAGTAAAACCATCATTCTTAAACTCGTTCTGTTACAAGTGGCATTCAACTATTTCTCAACCAAGATTTCACAGACTTGTCTCTAGCTTCCAGATGGTGAGGGAAAGTGTGATGAGAATTTATGATAAATTGTGCCTGTCTCTGAGTCCATCGTCTCCTATTGAAGAGAAGGAAAGTGAGGCTAGCACATTACAGCCCTGTGTGACAAGTCACAAGATAAACAAATAATTATTTAAAACCAGAGAGTCCTATAATTTATTCACGAATGCTAGACATTCTATATTAGATCTTCCATTTCAATTTACTTGTATTCTTTGAAGGAAATTTATAAGATTTGTATTATTCAGAAAATACTCCCAAGCTAATAGAAGAAAATACTTTAACTACATGAACTATCAGGCTATACAATATGCTGGTGAAGTGTGTAGGCTCTAAAACCAGAAAACACAGGTTCAAGCCCTGGCTCTACCACCTTGAGAAAGTTACACGGTCTCTCTCTCCCTCAATTTCCCCATCTAAAATGTAGGGATGACAATAATAGTGTCTATCTCACAGAGTTGTTTTGAGGAAAATAATATTTGTAATATATTATTTATTATATTATAAATAATATAATAAATTTGTTATAATAGTATTTGAACAGCAGTTAGTGGTATGTAAGTGTGTGCTACTGTTATTTTAACATTTCAGATTATAAATATCTACCCTGTTATTCAGATGACAAGTGTCCCTAAGCTGATAACCTGATGAAGAGCTTTTGTGTTCCTTGGTTTTCCATCAGCTTTGTGAGGAAAAAAATACCACACAAAGAAGAGCAACTGAAGCAGGCATGAGAAGGAAATATGGCTTAAGATTGGGGGACTTGGGTTTATTAGGCTTTCATCTTCTAAAAATTTCCCAAGCTCCATCGATAAGAAGATTTTTAATATCAATCTACCTAAAAAGTACCAATAGACCCCACAAGACACTGAGTTAGACATAGAAATAGAAGGATAATAAATAACAGGGTACAGTGGCTCATACCTGTAATCCCAGCACTTTGGGAGGCTGGGAAGGACAGATCATGAGGTCCGGAGTTCGAGACTAGCCTGGCCAACATGGTGAAACCCTGTTTCTACTAAAAATACAAAAATTAGCTGGGCATGCTGGCGCATGCCTGTAATCCCAGCTACTCAGGAGGCTGAGGCAGGAGAATCACTTGAACCCAGGAGGTGGAGGTTGCAGTGAGCTGAGATCATGCCACTGCACTCCAGCCTGGGCGACGGAGTAATAAATAAATAAAATATGGAAAACTACACAACCAGAAAAATAAACAACTACCAGTACCCAAAACATGGCTAAATCTCATAGGATTATGTTGAATGAAAGAAGCCACCCACAAACGTACACATACTGTATGATTCCATTTATATGAACTTCACGAAGAGGCAAAATTAATCCATGGTGACAGAGGTCAGTATCATGGTTAACTTTGAGGAGAAGAGCAACTGAGAAGGGGCAAGAGGGAGTCCTCTGTGGTGATGGAAGCATTCTGTATCTTGAACTGAATGGTGGTCACATGAGTGTGCACATATGTAAATAGTATGAAGTTGTAACTTAAAGTATATGCACCTCATTGTATGTAAGATAGTGTCTTAGTCCATTTGTGCTGCTGTAACAAAATATCTGAGACTGGGTAATGTGTAAAAAACAAAAATGTATTTCTCACAGTTCTGGTGGCTGGGAAGTCCAAGATCAAGGTGCCAGCAGGTTTGCAGTCTAGTGAGGGCTGCTCTCTGCTTTGAAGATGGCACATTGAATGCTGAGTCCTCCAGGGATGAGGAATGCTGTGTCCTAACATGGTGGAAAGGACAGAAAAGCAAAAGAACAAAACTGAGCTAGGTAGCTCCCTCAAGCCCTTTTATAAGGTCACTTATATAAGGGGGCTCCTACCTCATGACTTAGTCATCTCCTAAAGACTCCACCTCTTAATACTATCACATTGGGTCTTAAGTTCCAGCATGAATTTTGGAGGAGACACAATCATTCCAACTGTAGCAAATATATTTAACTAAAAAAGAAATTAAAAAAAAAAAAGGAAAATCTTGTCTCTAAACATGATATTTTAAGAGTTTATGCCAAGTGCGATGGCTCACGCCTGTAATCCTAGCACTTTGGGAGACCAAGGCGGGCGAACAACTTGAGGTCAGGAGTTCAAAACCAGCCTGGCCAACAAGGTGAAACCCCCTTTCTACTAAAAATATAAAAAAATTAGCCAGCTGTGGTGGCGGATGCCTGTAATGCCAGCTACTCAGGAGGCTGAGGCAGGAGAATTGCTTGAACCTGGGAGGTGGAGGTTGCAGTGAGCCAAGATCGTGCCACTGCACTCTAGCCTGGGTGACAGAGTGAGACTCCATCTCAAAAAAAAAGAAAGAAAAGAAAAAAATATTTTATATATTTACAACCCAATTTTCTGCTTGCTTACATACATATTTGTGACCATGAGTGTCATTCTTAGCTGATAAAAGTTTCAGTAAATTAAAATTTTTTCTCACATTATCTATTAATATCCTATTCAGATAAAACCAAATTTCTAACCTAGATTTTAGGTTAAGACAGAAACCCATAGTCGTTTGTTGCAATGTGAGAATGACAGAGAGAAATTAACTAGCAGAATCCAACTATAAAAATACATTTAAGGGCACAATTCTCTACTAATGACTCTCCCAGACAAATCATTACTTGGATAGCAAAAAATCAACTGAAAACGGAAGTGAGAAAAGTTTGAGCCGGTTTTGCAATGGATGGATGGTTCCAAGACTATTAAGTGAAGAGGGTTCACAAACAAGGGTATAAATGGCATGCTAATTTGGGGTTGAATGGAGTAATGAGATGATCTTGGAAATATAAGAATCCTGCTTGATGGGGCTTGTCTACTTGCAATTCAATAAATCAATATATGTAAATTCAAAGAGACAAAGGACATGAGCTCTCAGAACAAAATTACAGGAATAGGGCCAAGCGCAGTGGCTTACACCTGTAATCCCAGCGCTTTTGGAGGCTGAGGCGGGCGGATCACCTGAGGTCAGGAGTTTCTGACCAGCCTGGCCAAAGTGATGAAACCCTGTCTCCACTAAAACTACAAAAATTAGCTGGGCCTGGTGGTGGGCGCCTATAGTACCAGCTACTTGGGAGGCTGAGGGAGGAGAATCACTCGAACCCAGGAGGCGGAGGTTACAGTGAGCCGAGATCGCGCCACCGCACTGGATCCTGGGCGACAGAGCGAGACTCCATCTCAGAAAAAAATTTAAAAAATAAAAAAATTAATTGGAATAAATTTAGCAAAGCGGCACCAAAGTTGAGATAAGGCCCATTGTTCTCCGTCTGACATCTTTAATTCCTGAGTCATGGGGGTGGTAAGCCAGGAACAGAGTCTTCCGAGTGGAAGCTAAAACCAGCCTTTGGGTTGGGTTCAGAGAAACTTTCAGACTTAGGATGCCAAAGCCGATGTTGCATAATCGGAAATATTCTGATTGCAAGGGCATTTTCAAAGACAATGGTGCTCGGGGAAAGAGAATGCTGTGGGTTTAAAAACAACAACAAAAAAGATGGAAATAAGGAAGAAAAAGTGACCCGAGGGTAAGGTGACCATATGTTCGTTCTGGTTTGCAAGGTACAGCTAAGGTTATGTCTGCTATCCCGGTGCAATTATTATGGTGCCCCCTTTCCCTCTCTGAAGTGTCTGGATTTGGATGATAAAGCATATGATCACGCTATTAAAGAGAGGAAATTAGCCAGAAGACCTGTGTGTCGGTTTCAAACGTTGTGGATTGATCCGCAGCCGCGCTGGTGCCGCTGCCCAGCCAAGTGGTGTGCAGTACCTCTACCTCGCCCTATCTCGCCCTGCCTGGGTCTCCAGGAAGGCTGAAGGTGAACCCTTGGCTCCTGCGCTGCTCTGGTGCCACCTGCAGGTTATGTGTGGCAATTGCTTCTCCCCAACCCACTACCTACTACCCCGCCTTCCCGCCCCTCTCCCCGACGGCCTTGGACTTGGCCAAAAGACATTTAGAGCACGCGAAGCTCCGGTCCCAGAGTGGGCTGGACCCGACAGTGAAGTCCACTTTACAAAATCAGACGGGCCCAGCTTAAACCAATAAAGCCCAGCTCCTCCTCTTCCTACCCACTCCTGTCCTGTCTCATTTTGTAGAATGAGAAGCCTACTTCAGATTTTTCATGAGTACTATTATGAAGCAACAGCTGGAGCCTCCCAGGTGCTATTCCCCACATCTCTGTCTTTCCCCTAACACATTAGGATAGTGGGGAAGCAAGAGGACTTAAGCGTACTAAGCTCCTACTGTGTACTGGTCACAGAGTGGGCACTTTTCTCTCCAGCCTTGCGATTGATGGGAAATAGGTGGTTATACAACGGGGATATAGGATCAGAGTGGGTTAGCGACGTGCTCACAGTCTCTCAGCTGAGGCTGGAACCCAGGGGTCTTTGACTCTAAAGCTAGTGCTCTTTTTGGGTCACCAGCTTGAGCAATAGTTGCAAAATACAAAGAGCACCATGAAAATCTAATACTGATCCATACAAGACTGTATTGCAACAGAAACATGGAGTGTCTACGTAGGGGTGACGGGGAGGGGGGAGATTATCTGAATTCTATGTAACCTGGGAGCTCTCCAAGGAAAATGAATGAAGCATGACTGAGTGCAATTTGTCTGATAAACAAAATCTGTCAGAACGTGGGGCCTTGTGGGTTCTGAGTGAAGGTAAGAAACCATGGTGCTGGACATTTCCTAAGGTGTTCTTTATAAAATTACTCAGGACCTCAGTGCCTCCACATTCTTCATGACCCTAGGCAACTTCCCCATCTGTCTTCATTCTACTGCCTGGCATCCTATCCATCAAACTGTTTTTAGAGTTATGTCTAAATAAAATAAAAATCATGGTGGGAGTCATTTACACCCTAGTGAGAGTCATCTGAGATTCCCTTTTCTTCTCAGACCTTTTAGCTGAAGTTAGTTATGAGAGAGGATGGGGAGGGGGAAAAGGGTCGAGGGGAACATTCTTGGAGATTGCACTGTTTCTTGCCAACGCCCTGGCACAGTGTGAATACGTTAATCTAAATGGAGAACGCTATGCATGTTCCTCTCTATTCCCTTTGTCACCAATACCAATTCCCCAAGCAGAGCCCCGGGAGGGCTGGACTGAAGGACCTGGAGGTATTAGAAAATATTTGGCTTTGGATTTCAGGTCAAGTTCTGCGGGTGACTTGCTGTGTAAGATCGGACAAGTCAGTTCACCTCTCTACACTTCAGTGACCTTATCTGTAAAAGGGCTGGTCTGAACTAGATTATTAATTTTCTCTAGGTTTTGCAATTGTTTTTGTTTTAACATTATATTCAATTCCTCCTCCATCTTTATTCAAGTATAACTGACAAGTAAAAATTGTGTACATTTACAGTGTTCAATGTGATGTTTTGATATATGTGTACATTGTGAAATGATTAAATCAAGTTAACATTTTAATCCGCTCACATACTTTTATTATTATTTTTGTGGTAAGAACATTTAAGATCTCTTTGCTTAGAATAGTGTTTACTAGAGGTAAGGAAGGGTAAGGGGGAGGGGGTAATCAAGGGTTGGCTAACAGGTTAACAGATACAAGAGTACATGGCTGGGTGCAGTGGCTCATGTCTGTAATGCTAGCACTTTGGGAGACTCACTTGAGCCCAGGAGTTTGAGACCAGGCTGGGCAACATAAGGAGATCCAATCTCTACAAAAAATTTAAACATTAGCCAGGCATGGTGGTGCACGCCTGTGGTCCCAGCTACTTGGGCAGCTGAAGTGGAAGGATCGCTTGGGCCTGGGAGGTTAAGGCTAGAGTGAGTTGTGATTGCATCACTGCATTCCAGCCTTGGAGACAGAGTGAGACCCTGTCTGGAGGAAAAACAAAAACAAAAACAAAGAGTACAGCTAGATAGGAGGAATAGTTCTAGTGTCTTTAGCACTGTAGAGTGACTATAATTAATGACAATTTATTATACAGTTTAAAATAGCTAGAAGAGTGAATTTTGAATGCTACCAGAACAAAGAAATGATAAACGTTTGAGGTGGTAGAGATGCTAATTATGATTTGATCATTACACATTGTATACATGTATAAAAATATTATACTGTACCCCGTAAATATATACAATTATGTGTTGATTAAAAATAATAAAAGCAGGCTGGGCACAGTGGCTCATTCCTGTAATCCCAGCACTTTGGGAGTCTGACATGGGTGGATCACAAGGTCAGGAGATGGAGACCATCCCGGCTAACACGGTGAAACCCCATCTCTACTAAAAATACAAAAAATTAGCCAAGCGTGGTGGCACGGGTCTGTAGTCCCAGCTACTCAGGAGGCTGAGGCAGGAGAATCACTTGAGCCCGGGAGGCAGATGTTGCAGCGAGCTGAGATCGTGCCACTGCACTATAGCCTGGGTGACAGAGTGAGACTCCATCTCAAAAAATAAAATTAAATAAATAAATAAATAAATAAATAAATAAATAAAATAAAAATAGCTGGGCGTGGTGGCTCACGCCTATAATCCCAGCACTTTGGCAGGCTGAGGCAGGTGGATCATGATATCAGGAGTTCAGGACCAGCCTGGTCAACATGGTGAAACCCCGTCTCTACTAAAAATACAAAAATTAGCCAGGCCTCCTGGTAGGTGCCTGTAATTCCAGCTACTTGGGAGACTGAGGCAGAGAACTGCTTGAACCCGGGAGGCAGAGGTTGCAGTGAGCCAAAGTTGTACTACTGCACTATAGCCTGGGTGACAGAGTGAGACTCTGTCTCAAATAATAATAATAATAGCAAAAAATCTACTTTCTTAGCAATTTTCAAGCATACATTAACTATAGTCATCATGCTGTACAACAGGTCTCCAGAACTTATAACATTATATTTAATTCTGATCAAAGTACTACATACACAGAGTTAAGAACAAAATGATATCTGGATCAAGAAATCCTCAGTAAAACAAGAAAAGAAGAAAAAAAGAACAAAATGATAATAAAAGGCTTGTATCAAAAAGCATTTACCCTTTCCTTTCTTGCCTTTGAGTCCTAATTCCCAGAGGCTATCACTTTAAACCCATTTTGCTACTTCCTCTGGTATTTATCTTTTTTTTTTTTTTTTTTTTGAGATGAAGATTCGCTCTTGCTGCCCAGGCTGGAGTGCAATGGTGTGATCTCCGCTCACCACAACGTCCACCTCCCAGGTTCAAGTGATTCTCCTGCCTCAGCCTCCCGAGTAGCTGGGATTACAGGCATGCACCACCACGCCTGGCTAATTTTATATTTTTAGTAGAGATGGGTTTCCTCCATGTTGGTCAGGCTCATCTTGAACTCCCGACCTCAGGTGATCCGCCCGCCTTGGCCACCCAAAGTGCTGGGCTTACAGGTGTGAGCCACAATGTCTGGACTATCATCGTATTTCTAAAGAATGTTTATGTTGCTATTTCTTGATCTGTTTTCTTCAGTATCTGTCAATTCCTGGCATAGCACAGTATAGGGCTTACCTTCCTTATGAGGTCTTAATTTCCTTCCCTCCATTTCACCAATTTGACTGGATCACAATCTTATGAAATCAAAAGCATTTACATTCTTGTAGCTATCTAAATATTGTTCCCTAACCCAAGTTCTGCACTGAAATTGTTTCATTTCTTTCCTTATTTCCCCCAGAGTTAACAATTGCTTTAGACTTTTTTCCCTTCATTTGCTTACTTATTTATTTTTAACAATTACCTACCAATTTTTTCAGATGCTTCAACCATTCTATCAAATGCCTAGTGATAATTATCCAAAAACTAAGATACTCTGTCAGCCCCATTATTTTCCTGGAGACTTCTCTCTCTCCCTTGCCCTCCATCCTTCTGCTCCAAACTGGACTCGGCTCTCAACCTGTGGTACAGCTGGCATCCTGGCATGTCTCTGCACCATTGTGTGAATTTCCAGCTGCCTCTTCTGTGTGCACCTCCTGTTCCTTGGCCCCAGATCTTCTTTTTCCTTGGTTTATCCTCTCACTGTGTTGCAGCACATCTTCCAGTGGCTTCCTGAGAAAGAGTGAATGGAAGCCAAGCTTTCTGACCCCACATATTTTAAAATGTCATTGTTCTACTCCAACTCCTGATTAATAGTTTGGCTGGAAATAATGCTCTAATTTAAATGTAACTTCTCCTCACATTGGGAAATGTTGCTCTATTATTTTCTAGTTCCTAGTGTTGTTGGGAAGAAGTTGGTGTCATGTGGAATCTTGGCTCTTTATATATGACCTCTTTTCTCTCTGTAAGATTTCAGGATTTTCTCTCAGTCCTTGGTTTTCTGGAATTTCCCAGTGATGTGCCTTGTTGTAGGTCTTTCTTCATTCACTATGTTGGTCACTTGGTAGACTCTTTTGAACTAGAAAATTATGTCCTTCTATTGTGGGAAGCCACCAGCAGGTTCATGTGAGCTGGGTAATCTCATTCTTTTCTTCCAAGGACAGAGGTATCAAAGCCCTGGGAACCTTATAAGTGGATGGGGAAAACGTGCCCTAGGTGAATCCAACAAAGCTGCAGCGCCCACTGAGCTCATGTCCCAGGGCTAGGCTCTGCCTGAGGACAGTAGACATGGGTGAGACCCACTTCCTGCCAGTCCCATGGTGGGGCTCAGGACACACATGGTCCAGGAGGCCCCCAGTTCCGGGTGACATTTACATGCCCCTACCTGCCTGCAGCATTCAGTGAGCCACAGGACAACTTAGGGGAAGGGGGAGCTCCAGAGAGCAGGACAGGAGGGAGGTAAATAATCATGGAGTGGGGAATGGCCTTGTGGGGAAGGGGCAAAAGCAGGGCCGTGTGTGTGTATGTGTGTATGTGTGCGTGTGTGTATTGTATATTGGGGGAAGTGGGGAGAGCAGCTGTAGTTTTGTCTGCCCCTTTTCTGGCCACTGCAACCCTTTTGTCATGAATAGTTTTCATGGATTGAATGTCTCTGTCTCCTCCAAGTTCATATGTTGAAGCCCTAACCCTCTGTGTGGCTGCATTTGGAGATGAGGCCTCTCAGGAAGTCATTAAAGTTAAATGAGGTCCTAAGGGTGGGGCCCTGATTCAGTAGGATTAGTCTAAGACGAGACACCAGAAAGTGCACTCACTGTCTGCACAAATACAAAGAAGCCGTCACATGAGCACACAATATGGCAGCCACCTACGGGACAAGAGAAGAGGCTTCAGAATGTAACCTACCTTGCTGGCACTTTGGTCTTGGATTTCCCAGCCTCCAGAACTACGAGAAATAAACGTTTGTGGTTTAAGCCACCCAGTCTGCGGTATTTTGGCACGGCATCCTGAACTGTCTAATACATCTCCCCACCCTGTTTCAACCACATGACACTAGAGGGCTTGGAAGTTCTAGTGTCCCAGCTACCCAGCCAATCCAGACCAGACCAAGCAGAAACTTTCTTCTGGAATTCTCTGAAAAGGAACGAATGCAGAGGAGCCCCATCCTTTTTTGGGGGCAAAGCCAGGAAGATGGAAGCCTCATGCTGCCAACAGCCTGATTCCAACCTTGTGAAGAAAGTTGCTCTGAGAGCACAAAACTGATCTGCAGACTGAGGTGGAGACAGAGACAAGGGAAGGGGCCTGCAAATCCCGACAGCACTGGTGACTCTGAGACCAGGTATTCCTGAGGCCCAGCTGTTCCCTGCCCTGTGCGTGGCTAACTTACTGACCAATGAACTTCCCTTCTTGCCTAAGCCAGCTCGAATGAATTTCTGTCACTTATACCCAAAGAGTCCTGACTACAATGGCAGGGCATGGCAGGGTTGGGCTCACTGGGGCAGAGGACAGTGTGGGTGGAATCAGCTGTGACAGGCACACAGGAAGTACAGTTATCACGTGGACTCCATGAGGTCTTCCTCCAGCCCCGACTGTGAGCAAGGCTGGGCTCATACGCTCAGTAGGTCAGAGTGAGGGATTTGGTCAGAAGTGCCATGCTCAGGGCCATCGTTCTATGGGCCAGACTCTTCAGCATCAAAGGCTTTGCCATCAGAGATAGTTTTAGTCATATCTTGAGTTCGCTTTATCAGTTGCTGTTCTCCCACTTTCAGGATCTTTACACTAGGCTGCCCCACGTGGGTGTTAGGAAGCCATAGGCATCCTGGCCAGAAGCCCAGACCACAAAAAGGACTTCTGCCAGCCTGCCCAGGGTTCCAGAGGGCAGGACCAAGGGGTGGTGGGAGGATCCCAGCCTGGGCAGTCATGGCATGTCCACCACTCTTGATCTGTCTCCTGGAACTTTTCACCCCTCAAGTTTGGGCCCTGGTGGGGCACACATGGGAAAGACAAAGAATGTCCATGTCTCCGACTAGTATCCCCATGAGAAGTGGTTATTGCACCAAGCACCCTCCTCCATTAAAACTGGACGGACCAAGGGCCACTTTCCTAATGGATGGGTCTTATTCATCCATCTCATGCTCCCAACAGAGCTCCTTCCCTCGGATGGGAATGTGCCATTCCAGGAGAGCCCTCTGGACCTAGGCTCCAGCCAAAACCAGTCTCCCTGCCATGCAGGCCCTAGAGTTACACTGGAGAGTGACAGGCCTCACCTGGAAATTTCTTGCTGAAAAGTATCAGTTTCCCACACAAGTACAGCCCGGCAGTTTAATTCTAATTAAACCCAGAAGGAGACTGCTGCTTCAGTCTTAACTGCTTGAAAACTAGGCTGTGTAGAGCTTTTGTTTGCTGGAAATTGTGGAGTCAGACATTGTGCAGATTGACCCAGTAGCTACAGCAAGTACACACATAGGACACCAAACAACAAATGTGCACACACACATGCACACAGCAGAAAATCAAGAAATAAACTATTTTAATGTCAGCTGTCATGGAAGTTTTGTATCATTTCCCCAAAAAACACAAATTTTATTTTATGATTTAGTCTTGTTTTTATTTAGAATCACTTAAAGAAAAGGAGAGCTGAGTGCAGTGGCTCATACCTGTAATTCCAGCACTTTGGGAGGCTGAGGCAGGAGGATCACTTGAGCCCAGGAGTTTGAGACCAGCCTGGGCAACATGGTGAAAACCCATCTCTATAAAAAATACAAAAATTAGCCAGATGTGGTAGCGCGTGCCTGTGGTCCCAGCTACCCAGGAGACTGAGGTGGGAGGATTGCCTGAGCCCGGGAGGCAGAGATTGCAGTGAACTGAGATCACGTCACTGCACTCCAGCCTGGGCGACAGAGTGAGATCCCATCTCAAAAAGAAAGAGAGAAAGGAAGAGAGAAAAAGAAAAAGAAAAGAAAAGAAAAGAAAAGAAAGAGGAGGGGAGGGGAGGGGAGGAGAGGAATGGGATTCTGATATCTGGTATGGGAAAACTTAAGTGGATACATCTGAGAACTTTGAGGCTCCAGTTTCCACGGAATGCTCTGGGCTAAAAGAAGTAGCCCCCTTTCCTTGCGAAGAGAAGGGCAGCTGCTCCTTGCCTGGAGACTAGGCAAAGAGCCCCCAACAAGGCCTTACAGCAGGATGAGGTGTGTCATCATTGTTGCCCCACATTGACACCAGGCTATGGCTGCATCATGGCCCAAGGTCACAAGCACAATCTGCTCTGGGAGAATGATGTTTTTTCCAAAAATGTTGCAGGGGCTCCCTGGTGATTAAAAAAAAATCCATACTTAAAAGCAACACACCAATAGAGGCAAGCAAACCATGTTTTGCACAAAACAACTATCAATGGTGATGGCACGTGGATCTCCCCTTTCAGAACCCTGAGATTCTCAGGGCCATTACCTTAAGGGCTTTCTGCAGATGAGATAACTATCAGAATCACACGGAGAAGATCAGAGCCTGGAAGGACACTTGAGATTTTTTTATTTCAACCTTCTTCATTTACACAGAGACAAAACTGAAATTCAGAGAGTTCTGGTTTCTCAAGGCACACCACTAGTCAATAAACACAGAGCCAGAAGCTAGATCTAGCTCAGTGTTCTTTTAAAGCTTTAAAAATTCCTCTCTGCTAGTAAAGCTTACAGCCTGGCAAGAATATAATATATACACACAAATACAGTTATAATGGTGAAAACTTGGAAACAACGTAAATGTCCAACAATACAGGCTTTAATTCTCTATAAAGTGAATATCAAATAGCCATAGAAAAGTCATTAAAGACCCAGAAGTGTTGCTAACTGAGCAAAAATACACCATTTCAGGTCAGATGCAGTGGCTCACACCTGTAATCCCAGCACTTGGAGGCTGAGGAGGGCAGATCACTTGAGTCCAGGAGTTGGAGACCAGCCTGGCCAACATAGCAAAACCACATTGTAAGGTACATGGATGTGCTTTGGTCAAGGAATAGGCCAAGGCGGATAGCCAGGCCTGCATGACACGAGTTTGGCGTGCAAGCACACAGCTCCACTTGTAATATAACCTGTTTGTGTAAGTTCATACCTGGCTTTATGCCACTATTGTCTGTAAAAGGCATAACTGCCCTGTTGACACTGTGCATAAGAGACATGGCTCTTTGGGGCTTGGCTCAGCTTGGCTCCACATGGCTTGACATGACAAGCGCACTGGCACCCAGAGAAAGAGACAGCCAAAAGCCGTCCATCTGGCAGACAGATGGGAGGGAGTCAAGACACAGCTGGGCTTGCTCATGCCCACAGAGAGAAGGAGTTAAGCTGCTGACCCTGAAGGCAAGAGAGAGTCGGCTATGCAGCTGTATGTGGGGGCAGCTGGCTCAAGATACTGAGACAGGTGAACAATGTAAGAGTAAGCTGCTAATAAGAGAGCTCGTGTAAGGAAGCTGTTAATGAGAGCTGCCATTGAATAAAACTATCTTTCACCTGCGTATGCCTCCCCACGTGTTCTTTCTGCTCACCCACCCACTCCCCTCAGACTTCAGCATGGGCTGGACCTGGACCCTGGGATCTGACACACATAAAAATGCAAAAATTAGCCAGTGTGGTGGCACATGCCTGTAATTCCAGCTACTAGGGAAGCATGATGATCGCTTGAACCCAGGAGGCAGAGGTTGCAGTGAGCCAAGATCACGCCACTGCATTCCAGCTTGTGCAACAGAGCATGACCCTGTCTCTAAATAAATAAATAAAGTGAAAGACCATTTGTCCAGTGTAAACTCTTTGAAAATATATACTCAAGCATAGAAAAGTCTAGGAATATCATCAACGGTAATTTTAGGAAAGAATTCTAAGGTGACTTTTTTTGGTTATCTCTATTTTTTTTTTTTTTTTTTTTTTTGAGATAGGTTCTTACTCTGTCACCCAGGCTGGAGGGCAGTGACGTGATCAGGGCTCACTGCAGCCTCGATCTCCCAGGCTTAAGCGATCCTCCCACCTCTGTCTCCTGAGTAGCTGGGACTACAGGCACATGCCACCACACCTGGCTAATATTTGTATTCTTGTATTTTTTGCAAAGATGGGGTTTTGCCATGTTTCCCAAGCTGGTCTCAAGCAATCTGCCCACCTCGGCCTCCCAGAGTGCTGGGATTACAAGTGTGAGCCACGTGTGCCAGGCCTACATTTTCTTTTCTATAATGGCCATGACCATGGGTTTCATGTACCAACTTTTTTTTTTTTTTAACAATAATATATACAGAGCATACTATGAAAAATGTTCACAGAAAAAGAAGAATACAAAATTGTAAAAATCATATATAACTAGATTTTCTTTCTTTTGTTTTTTTTTTTTTTTTTTGAGGCGGAGTCTCGCTCGCTCTGTCGCCTGGACTGGAGTGCAGTGGCCGGATCTCAGCTCACTGCAAGCTCCATCTCCCAGGTTTACGCCATTCTCCTGCCTCAGCCTCCCGAGTAGCTGGGACTACAGGCGCCGCCACCTCGCCCGGCTAGTTTTTGTATTTTTAGTAGAGGCGGGGTTTCACCGTGTTAGCCAGGATGGTCTCGATCTCCTGACCTCGTGATCCGCCCGTCTCGGCCTCCCAAAGTGCTGGGATTACAGGCTTGAGCCACCGCGCCCGGCCTCTTTTGTTTTTTTTAAAGGCAAGAAAGAAACTAAGTAGATTGTCCAGGAAGATGGTTACTTCCACTTTGTGTTTTTCTGCTGAACTCATTAGGAACTCTAAAAAGTTCCAGGAGTAGAATCACAGGGTCAAAGTATCCTGGCTTTAACTTCTGATTCAGAGAATCCTAACAACTTATATTGTCAGCAGCAAGGTCTTTGACTACATGAGCAACTCTCACCTTAAAGCATTTCTCATCTGACATTAGCTGCTTGGCTTTCCGCGGATACTTTGACTCCAGAAGGCTTCTTGAGTTCTGTGTGTTCGGCTGGCCTCTGGTGGCCCCATTATTGTTTTCTGCCAGGTAAAGGTCAGTCACCTGTACACAGATCTCATCACTCATGATATGCTGCAGCTGGAATCAAGCAAAGGCAAGCTGTTAGTGAACACGGAAAACATTTCTCCATTACACAGTCAATGTTCCTTTGACTGATCCAGGCACTCAACTCAAAAAAGGTTTTGGGTTTTTTTTGGCTGGCAATTTTAGAAAATTCATCACAAAAACCACTGTATCATTTTCTTGGAGAATAATCAAGCTAAGATTTTCAACCGTATCAGTGATTCATTGTAAAACTTTCATATCTATTTAAAATAAAAACCACAGAGAACTCAGGTTAATGTACTGTTTATTTAAAATTCTAAGGATCTTTAAATAATTTTCCATAGGTAATTTTTTTTTTTTTTGAGACGGAGTCTGGCTCTGTCGCCCAGGCTGGAGTGCAGTGACCGGATCTCGGCTCACTGCAAGCTCCGCCTCCGGGTTTACGCCATTCTCCTGCCTCAGCTTCCGAGTAGCTGGGACTACAGGCGCCCGCCACCTTGCCTGGCTAGTTTTTTTTTTTTTTTTGTATTTTTTTAGTAGAGACGGGGTTTCACCATGTTAGCCAGGATGGTCTAATCTCCTGACCTCGTGATCCGCCCGTCTCGGCCTCCCAAAGTGCTGTGATTACCGGCTTGAGCCACCGCGCCTGGCATAGGTAATATTTTTATTGCATTTTAAAATCATTTAGAATTTGCTTTCATACATATTCTCTCTCATTTGAGCCTCATAACTGCCCTGGGAAGCAGGTTGGAGACAGAGTAGGGGCCTGTTAGGAGACAGATTTACACAATGCATAAGAAAGCTCACTGTGAGCTGGGTGAGGAGGGGACACTTGGAGAATCATGAATGCAATATCTATGTCTTTATTCCAAGCCCAACTACAAAGCCTGAAACTCATTAGATATTTAAGAAATAGCTGCTGTATTATTGCCCACGGGCGCTCAGCTGAAGAAGCAGGGTTGGGACTAACAGTCAAGCTTCCTGACTCCTAGCCCAATACTTCTCCAAACACACCACCTATTTTTCTATATGTGATGGAAAGTACTGTGCTTAAGTTGTGCATAATGTTAACTCACTTTTAATACAGGGCAATCATGATTGACTATATGTAGTTTTCGTGACAATCTTAGGAAACTAATGGCTAGAAAGTTGAACCTTTCAGAGTTCCCATTCTCATGTCATATACTATTTCTATTTTGAAATAAAAAATCCTTCCAAATGAAACTTTATCCATCAAAATGACAGAGAAGTGAAAAACAGATAAAAGAAGAAAGCAAAATGTTAATTTCAGTATCAGCCGGGTGTGGTGGCTTATGCCTGTAATCCCAGCACTTTGGGAGGCTGAGGTGGGCAGATCACGAGGTCAGGAGATTGAGACCATCCTGGCTAACACAGTGAAACCCCAACTGTACTAAAAATACAAAAAGTTAGCTGGGTGTGGTGGCAGGCACCTGTAGTCCCAGCTACTTGGGAGGCTGAGGCAGGAGAATGGCATGAACCCAGAGGCAGAGCTTGCAGTGAGCTGAGATCGCACCACTGCACTCCAGCCTCAGCGACAACGCAAGACTCCATCTCAAAAAAAGAAAAAAAAATTCAATATCAATTTGTCTATTTTACTTTAAAATTATAACCACCAAGCCATTCTATTTTTAGGAAGCTACATTCTCTGTGAAGTGTTAGAAACTGTGATAACTATTTATTCTTAACTTTAAGTCCTAAATGACCAGTATGTGTATTAGTAGATAACTGGACACAGCAAGGTCAGAAGGGTGACTGAGTGTGGCAGAAAGGGCAGTATCCCCAGCAACCACAGATGGATAATGACAATGAGTCCAGATAATGGATCTGATACAACCATTCAAATAATGCTTATGAGCGCTCCATAACATAGGGAAAAGCTTCAGATACAGTGTTGCAGAGAGAAAAAGGCAAGGTGGAAAAAATATATGGAAAGCACAACTTCAATCATACATACAGATGCTTCCACTTTATACTTCTTTTTTTTTTTTTTTTTGAGACAGGGTCTCACTCTGTCACCCAGGCGGGAGTGTCGTGGCATCATGATCTCGACTCACTGCAGCCTTGACTTCCTGGGCTTAAGCAAGCCTCCCCCTCAGCCTCTTGAGTAGCTAGGACTACAGGCATGTGCCACCACACCCAGCTAATTTTTTGTATTTTTAGTAGAGATGGGGTTTTGCCATGTTGCTCATCCTGGTCTCAAACTCCTGAGTTCAAGTAATCAGCCTTCCTTAGCCTCCTAAAGTGCTGGGATTACAGGCATGAGTCACTGCCTCTACTTTATACTTTCTTGTTGAAGTAGACTCTATTACTGATGTCCCCCCTCCCCACACCCTCTTTTTGGATATCTGGCCCCTCCTTGAGTCTCTGGAAAGGGCAGGAGTACACATCCAGGGACAACTAGGGAACTCCCACCCCCACTGCTAGGCAGATCAGATTCTCTATCCTGCTCATTGGAAATGACCCAGAGGGTGTTCGATAGAGTTTTGCAGAGGAGCATCTGTGTGGAAAGGACCAGTAACACTGGGACCAGGGCTACTGCCAGGGCAAGCCAAAGTCTGAGAGGCTGGAGGAGCCTGGAGTATGTGCCAAACATCCATCGGCAGAGCAAAGCACAAGCATGGAGCACAAGTCCAGAGAAAGGCATGCAAGAGAGAAAAATAACCTCCCAGCCCAGTCTTTCCATGGTGTGATCATATGTTGAGTTCTGTATTTAGATGTCTGTGAGATTGCCTATTGTATTCTTCATACAAATCCCTCTTAAGCCAGCCAGAATAGGCTAAGATAAATGTAATTTTACTTGGCTGGAGTGCAGTGGTGTAATCACGGCTCACTGTAGCTTCAACTTCTTGGCCTCCCACTTCAGCCTCCCAAGTAGCTGGGACTAGTCATGAGCCACCACACCCAGCTAATTTTTTGCATTTGTCTCATAAAAATATTATATTTTTCAGAAGAAATCTTACATATAATACATTGAAAATCACTGAATGCTTTTGCTTCATCTTTTTTTCTGTGAATGTGTAGGTGTTTGAGTCTCTTGTATTTTTTCTTTTACACAGGATATGGGCTTTTTGAAAACTATTTCATTATCTTCATCATCATTATTCATTTCAGCCACTTCAGATTTTCCTCTCTCCAAAAATGTTGACGTACAAACTGGTGTGGGGCCCTGGGTATCCGCAGTCTTCTCAGGAGAGTCAGGAGTGCCTAAAACCTTTTTCTTCTTCTTACATAAAACCTGGCCTTTTGTAGACATCCGAAGATTTGTTTTTGAAATACTTTCCATTTTCTGTAAAATCAAAGAAGGAAAATCATAATCAATTCCTTTTCAAGCTAATTTCTTCCTGACTAATCTTTCTTTCTTTTAAATCGCCCCTCCATCTGCAGCTTTTGTGTAAGTGCCAATTCTGATTATACGCTTCACTGATGGATATGATGGCTGCTTAAATGGAATATCCCAGTCTTTAAAGAGTTCTTTCTGACTTTTTCAGGTGGCATAAAATGACACTCTGAGAGTCTTTCACCAAACAGGTAGTTGTTCATCATTTCAGCAACTATCTTGGCAATATCCTCAGACTCACTCCACACTTGCATAGCCTTTGCTATTTCCAGTCCTTTTCTTTCTGGATAGTCTGAACCTTGTAACAGTGCCACACTGGGAGAAATAGAATAGGATCTGGGTTTTGTTCAGTAGGTTAGGTAGGTGGCGCACATACACTACTCCAGGAGTAAGTTGTTCTTGTTTGTTTTCCCAGGTTATGTGCTTGTGAACCTGTGCCACCTCTTTTTGAAACTTGGCATCTTCCTGCAGGTTCAGCAACAGGATTGGCCGAGCCGGGTCAGAAAAGGCTGCCATGCCAAAAGTGGCAACACCAACTCCATGCAGCACTCCCAGAAACACCCATTTTCTTGTATTTTTAATACAAGCAGGTTTCACCACGTTGCCCAGGCTGATCTCGAGTGATCTGCCTGACCTGACTCCCAAAGCACTGGGATTATAGGCATGAGCCACTGCACCCAGCCTTGACTTTGAAATATATGTTGTACATCCAGTCAGCAGTGAACTCTGGGGAAACACCAAAGATGAGGATAATGAGAGAAGACACACCTCCAGTTAAAGGAGTAAAGAAGAGATGCTTGAACTTATGTTTTAAAAAGTTGCTGCAGGCTAGACACAGTGGCTCATGCCTGAGTCACAGCACTTTGGAAGGCCGAAGTGGGTGAACCGCTTGAGCCTAGAAGTTTGAGACCACCCTGGGTGACATGGCAAAACCCCATCTGTACAAAAAATACAATAAATTAGCCAGGCGCAGTGGTGCCTGTGATCCAAGCTACTCGTGAGGCTGAGGTGGGAGGCTGAGGCTGCAGTGAGCTGAGATCCACCACTCCACTCCAGCCTGGGCGACAGAGTGACACCCTGTCTAAAAAAACAAAAATAATAATAATTCACTGTTTTGGGTTTTGGGGTTTTCTGGATGAAACCTCTGTTTCCACTTAAAAAAAAAAGGTGGAGACAGTATGTATTACTGATTCAAAATCATAACCAGATGCTTAGAGTAAATAATTGTATCTATTGTTTCAAAAACCAACCGCAGGATTATTAAAAGGTAGTTTTATTGGATTTTTTTAAAAGCTGAATGATTCACTTAGGTTTGTCACTTCCAAGCCCATGTTTTACTACTTTGTAACCCTATTTGGAAGGAAAACTGCAGCTAAGATTATGATCCAGCCTGAGATGAAAAGTTTCACACAAATACACCACACATACACCCCACCACAGTATGATGACACAGCGACCCAGCCTTAGGCAAATGGTACCACTGCCAGCAAAGGCATTTTGTTCTTCATTTCTTCTAAAAGCAGCAAATGCTTTTAACGTTTTATTGAGATTCTCAACAGCTGCCATTTGGTTTGTATAGCAAATTGTTTACAAAGTAACATTTTTCCATTTTTTATATTTTCATGGACATTATGTTCTTCAGTTTTAAAGCCCTGTCTCTTTCCCAAAGAAAGATTAATAGCTACGAAATAACGATTATTTAGGAAAATAACAACAACAACAACAAATCAGCTTTTAAACACTTCTGGAACATGGGTAAGTATCCAAAGTCAAGACCTTCTGGGCCCAATGGAGGTGCTAGGCTGCCTCAGGACACCATCAGCACTTCCCCATCCACAACATCCTCAACAACTGGGAGCCATGTGCGGACCCTGGGAGGCTTCCTGTTCCACAAGCTCCCCTCCCTTTTTCCTCTCCACCCTTGCTGTTGGGCCTCCCCTCCAAATCTGCATAACAAAGGCAGCAGGGTCTTTTTTTTTTGAGACGGAGTCTCGCTCTGTGGCCCAGGCGGGAGTACAGTGGCCGGATCTCAGCTCACTGCAAGCTCTGCCTCCCGGGTCACGCCATTCTCCTGCCTCAGCCTCCCGAGTAGCTGGGACTACAGGCGCCCGCCTCGTCGCCCGGCTAGTTTTTTGTATTTTTTTAAGTAGAGACAGGGTTTCACCGTATTAGCCAGGATGGTCTCAATCTCCTGACCTCGTGATCCGCCCGTCTCGGCCTCCCAAAGTGCTGGGATTACAGGCTTGAGCCACCACGCCTGGCGGCAGCAAGGTCTTTAATACTGTTCGGCTTTGTAAATGGAGATAGGATACTCTAGAAAACTGAGCGATTCCCTGGTCCAGTCTGGGGGGATTGCTTGCTCAATCTATCATGACCCTTCACACAGACCCCCTTAGAGTTGTAAGCCCTTAAAAGGGACAGGAATTGCTTACTCAGGGAGCTCGACTTTTCAGATGCAAGTCTGCCGAAGCTCCCAGCTGAATAAAGCTCCTTCCTTCTTTTTTTTTTTTTTTTTTTTTTTTTTTAAGACGGAGTCTCACTCTGTCACCCAGGCTGGAGTGCAGTGGCTGGATCTCAGCTCACTGCAAGCTCCACCTCCCAGGTTTACGCCATTCTCCTGCCTCAGCCTCCTGAGTAGCTGGGACTACAGGTGCCTGCCACCTCGCCCAGCTAGTTTTTTGTACTTTTTTAGTAGAAACGGGGTTTCACCATGTTAGCCAGGCTGATCTCGATCTTCTGACCTCGTGATCCGCCTGTCTCGGCCTCCCAAAGTGCTGGGATTACAGGCTTGAGCCACCGCGCCCGGCCTAGCTCCTTCCTTCTTTAACCCAGTGTCTGAGGAGTTTTGTCTGCTGCTAGTCCTGCTACATTTCTTGGTTCCCTGACTGGGAAGCAAGGTGATTGGTGGACTGTTGAGGCAGCCCCTAGGTGACTTAGGCCTGCCCTGTGGAGCACCTCTGCGGGGGATTCCAACCAGCCTGAATGAGGCAGATCCAAAGAGCGCTGCCAGGTAGGCAATTGACCCAGAAGGACGCCTCGCCAAAGAAGCATGTGACAGGCCCCTGTGGAGGATCAGTGCAGTGGCTGAACACTGGGAAGGAACCAGCACTTGGAGTCCAGACACCTGAAACTTGGTAAAACTGTCTTTGGAACTTGCCCACTCCTTTTGAGTGGAAGCGTGGCCTGATCACCCACAGCATGCCTATACCGGCACTTTGGTTTTGGTTTTGACTTGACTTGGATTGCTTGATACTTTGGTTTTGACCTGGCTTGGATTTCTTGATACTCTGATTTTGGTTTTAAGTCTGGTTTAGTGTAAACTATAAAAGTGTATGTGTTCCCTTTTTGCCCATTCTTTGTTTTGTGTTGTGTGTGTGGTGTGAGTTTGGTGTTTTGTCTCAAGGAAGCATGGGTCAGGCACAAAGTAAGCCCACCCCACTAGGAACTATATTGAAAAATTTCAAGAAAGGATTTAAGGGAGATTATGGTGTTACTATGACACCAGTAAATTTAGAACTTTGTGAGAAATAGACTGGCCAGTATTAGACGTGGGTTGGCCATCAGAAGGAAGCCTGGACAGGTCCCTTGTTTCAAAGGTATGGCACAAGGTAACCTGTAAGCCAGGGAGCCAGACCAGTTCCCATACATAGACACTTGGTTACAGCTGCTTTTAGATGCCCCCACAGTGATTGAGAGATCAGCAGCATAAGTGGCTGGAAGAGGCAAGGAAAGACCAGCAGAGAGCGAGAGAGAGGAAAGAGATAGACAGGAAAAGAGGCAAAGAAAGAGAGGAAGAGACAGAGAGACAAAGAGGGAGTCAAGGAGAGGGAGAGAGAGGCAGAGAGTGAGAGGAAGAGACAGAGGCAAAAGGAAAGTCAGAGAGGCAGAAAGTCAAAGGGAGTAAGAGAGAGAAAGAGAGAGATATACAAGTAGTTAAGAAAAAAAAAGCATACCCTATTCCTTTAAAAGCCAAGGTAAATTTAAAACCCATAATTGATAATTAAAGGCATTCTCCTTAACCCTATAACACTCCAATACCACTTTGTTGTCAGTGTAAACGAGGGCATACCCTGAAAGCACTGAGGCCACTGATAACCCGTAGCCTTCCTGTCAAAAAATCCTTAACCCAGTAACCCACGGATGGCCCAAATGCATTCGATGTGTAGCAGCAACTGCTTTGCTAACAGAAGAAAGTAGAACAATAAGTTTTAAAGGAAACCTCATTGTGAGCACACCTCACCAGTTCGGAAGTATCCTAAGTTAAAAAAAAAAAAAAAAAGGCAAAAAGGTAGCTTACTAACTTAAAAATCTTAAAGTATAGGGCTATTCCATTAAAAAAAAAAAAAGATAATTTAACATTAATCACTGAAAATTCCCAGCCGGGCATGGTGGCTCAATCCTGTAATCTCAGCACTTTGGGAGGCTGGGGTGGGCAGATCACAAGGTCAGGAGATCGAGACCATCCTGGCTAACCCTTGAAACCCCGTCTCTACTAAAAAATACAAAAAATTAGCCGGGCAAGGTGGCGGGCGCCTGTAGTCCCAGCTACTCGGGAGGCTGAGGCAGGAGAATGGCGTAAACCCGGGAGGCGGAGCTTGCAGTGAGCTGAGATCCGGCCACTGCACTCCAGCCTGGGCGACAGAGCGAGACTCCGTCTCAACAACAAGTTTCCTAACAGAGATCTAAACCATAATTACCATACAAAGGTCCAACCAGACCTAGGAGAAACTCCCTTCAGGACAGGAGGGTAGATGGTTCCTTTCGGGTAATTGAAGGGAAAAAAAAAAAATAAGCCATTTATACCAATTCTAAGTTAATTTGGACTAAACAAGGTCTTATTAATAGCAAAGGATAATTGAAATCCCAAACTTACAAGATTTTCAACAAAAGTAAAGTTTGCTAAAAGTTAACAGTGTAACATGTATTATAGTAACTTCTAATCTTGTGGCCTTAGACAGTCTAGTCCACAGACACGAAAGAAGTTTGCTTTGGAAAAGAGAGATTATCATCTTTGAAAAAAGAAAGGAAAAAATGGAGGCAGAATTTATGTGAAAGAATGCTGCATGGTAAATTCTTATCCTGAAATAAGTTAACTGGTTGTTTAACGAAATAAATGTTTGTAATAAGTCAGAAAGTTGAGACATGTCGAAGAATTGTCTGCAAAAGTCATGAAAAAAATGTATGCAATAAATGTTGTATAATTTAAAAGTAATTAGGCCTCCTGAATGTAAAACTATTGAAAAAACAGTTTATGTGCAAGATGTGTAAGGAAAGTAAAATATACTTCTGGTAAAACGATTATATGGAGGCATAAGAATGTGGATTTTTTACCTACATTAAAAGGTTAAAAAAATTTGTTTGTTTTCAAGGTTTAAACAAGTCTTAAAACATTAGTTGTAAAGAAAATTCTGGGTGTAAACATATTAGCTAAAGTTAAAGGGGTATCATCCAGTTTTTCTGTGAACTGGACCTTAAAGTAAAAACACAATGGGTTTTTCTTAAAGCACTAACCTACTCTTTAACAAAAATTATAAAAGGTTAAAAAGAGTCTATAAAAATCTTACCTTATGGTCAGACATTAAAAATTGAATAAATATGTCTACAAAGTTTTATTAAAACTACGTTTTTCATTAATAACACACTAATATAAAGGTGAAATTTAGCTTATCTGGTATAAAAATCATACAGAAAGCATTTCCAAACATAAAATGGTGCCTGGCTTTCTTTGGTCTAAAAACTAATAAAAATAAGTGCTAAAGGAAATTTCTCAGTAAGAAGGCACCAAGGACTATAAAGTCCACTGCTGATATCCCCACATTTAAAACAAATGGTCAATTTCTCAAAAATTATATACTTGGTTTATCTTCCACTTTCCTTTCCCTCAAAACTAAAAGTCTTTTAGCACATGTACCACACCTAAAATTTCCAGTAAACCAGCACCAGCCTGAAGATCACATTCTCATCAAAGGATGGAAAGAAGGACAACTCAAGCCAGCCTGGGAAGGACCCTATCTTGTGCTACCGAGCACTGACACTGCTGTTCATACAGCAAAAAAGGAATGGATTCGTCACACCCGAGTCAAGAAAGTGCCAACCCCTCCAGAGTTGTGGGCCATAGTCCCAGGGGAAAACCCTACCAAACTAAAGCTAAGAAAAATTTAACTCTTTTATCTATTCTATTACTCTTTCTTCTTTCCTCACTGTATTGCTGATCATCTAGTTATTAACATAACCAAGTCAATTTCACCTCAAACTGTTGCATTTAATGCTTGCTTGTTATAACCTGTGGGGACTTGCCAAGTCAAAGACAGCTCTCTATTTCAGAAAAGTACTTCTGTCCCTCTTGACTCTCCTCAGACTAGGCATTAGTAAGTTAGGACCATTTAATTTGAGGAGATTTCAATAAAGACCCCAGTGTCAACCAGGAGTCTTGCCCCCTGCCTCCTCGCGATGTAGAACTTCTATCCCATAGTTGGTCCAGTGTTCTGTGGACCACTAAAGAGCAAGGATGGACTGCCCCAACCAGTTTTTGTAATATCCTAAAATCATACATTCATTTTACTGGAGGATCATAGAAGTTAAAGACTTAAAACAAACCTTGACAATTAACATAGGATACCAAGATGGAAATGCCTGGTTGGAATAGATCAAATATTCTGTCCACATGTTAAACAAAAGCAATTGTTATGCTTGTGCACATGGCAGACCAAAAGCCCACATTGACCACTTTCCACTAAGGTTGTCCTCCAGTCAACCAGGCATGGACTACATGGTAGCTCTTTTCCAGGATTCTACAGCCTTGAATAACAAGTTGTGCCAAGCTCTCTCTCTGCTATGTCCCAAAGTTCAACACCCTGAGGGTCAGCCCCTGAGGGCCATCCAGCTTCCATCTCCCAACACTAAGTTCACTTCGTGTCTGTCAAGACAGGGAGGAAACATAGCATTCCTTGGAGACCTGAAGGGATGCAGTGAACTTAAGAATTTTCAAGAGCTTAGCAATAAGTTAGCCTTTGTTCATCCCTGAGCAGATGTGTGGTGGTATTGTGGTGGACCTTTACTGGACACTCTGCTGAATAACTGGAATGGCACTTGTACTATTGCCCAATTGGCTATCCCTTTCACCCTGGTATTTCATCAACTAGAGGGAGGGTGGGTATTAGAAGAAGGATGGATCTGGTTATCAGACGGAAGAATAGCTGTGCCACAACTGCTAGGAGCTGCAGTCATACTGGCTGTGTATGAGACCACCCACCTAGGCCAAGGGTCACTTGAAAAGTTAAGCTGGTACTTCTACATCTCATGTCTGTCAACCCTTGCCAAAACAGTGGCACAGCAGTGTGTCACCTCCCGGCAGCACAGTGCTAGGCAAGGTCCAACTGTATTGCCTGGCATACAGGCTTACAGAACAGCCCCCTTTGAAGATCTCCAAGTAGACTTCACCAAGATGTCCAAATGTGGAGATCTCATCCATAGGTTTGGACTGCTCTTATGAATTGGGTTGGACAATGGGCTGGTGTTTGTGACTGACTTGTTACAGAGGACAGCAAAGGTGATCGGGTGTAGATCAAGGATTAGAACATAGCACCCCTTGTGGCCACATGAAAAGGACCCCAGACCATCATCTTGACCACTCCCACAGCTGTAAAAGAAAAGGAATCCCAGCCTGGATCTACCACAGCCACGTGAAACCCACAGCACCTGAGACCTGGGAGGTGAGACCAAGCCTGGACAATCTCTGCAAAGTGACTCTGAAGAAGATGACAAGCCCTGCTCCAGTCACACCCGGAAGCTGACTGGTCCATGCACGGTCAAAACATGAGGAAACTCACTATGGGACTTACTTTCCTTAAATTTTGGACTTATACAGTAGGGACTTCAATTGACCTTCCTCAAAATAAGGACTGTTCCCAGTGTATACATCAGGTCACTAAGGTAGGGCAAAAAGTTAAAACTGTCTTTTTGTTCTATAGATATTATAAATGTGCAGGAACTCTAACAGGGACTTGTTTGTATAATGTCACCCAGTACAAGGTACATAGCCCAGGAAGTGACCAGCCTGATGTGTGTTATAACCCATCTGAGCCCCCTATGGTTCCAGTTTTTAAAATAAAATTAAAAACAGCCATCTGGTGGGGTCTAGGCCATACTAAAAAGAATCCATTTAGTAAATTCCCAAAGTTGCAAACTGTGTGGACCCACCCAGAGTCCCACCAGGACTGGACAGCCCCCACTGGATTATACTGGATATGCAGGCATAGAGCTTATGCCAAATTACCCTACCAGTGGGCAGGTAGTTGTGTTATTGGCACTATTAAACCATCCTTCTTCCTACTGCCCATAAAAACAGGTGAACTCCTGGGCTTCCCTGTCTATGCTTCCTGCAAACAAACACAAACAAAAAAAAAAACAAACAAAGCTATAGGTAATTGGAAAGATGATAAATGGCCCCCTAAAAAAGTCATACAATACTATGAGCCTGCTACTTGGTCACATGACAGCTCGTGGGCATACCGGACACCCTTTATATGCTCAACCAAATCATGCGGTTACAAGCTGTCTTAGAGGCCAGGTGTGGTGGCTCATGCCTGTAATCCCAGCACCTTGGGAGGCCAAGGTGAGTGGATCACGAGGTCAGGAGACCAAGACTATTGTGGCTGACATGATGAAACCCCATCTCTATTAAAAATACAAAAAATTAGCTGGGCGTTGTGGCAGGTGCCTGTGGTCCCAGCTACTGAGGAGGCTGAGGCAGGAGAATGGCGTGAACCCAGGAGGTGGAGGTTGCAGTGAACTGGGATGTGCCACTGCACTCCAGCCTTGGTGACAGAGCAAGACTCCATCTCGAAAAAAGAAAAAGAAAAAAAAAGAAATAATCACTAGTGAACCCGGCAGAGCCTTTACTATTCTGGGCCGGCAAGAAATTAAGATGAGACATGCTATCTGTCAAACTAGATTGGTTCTCAACTACTTGCTAGCAGCTGAGGGAGGGGTCTGTGGGAAGTTTAACCTTACCAATTGCTGTCTATACATAGATGAACAAGAGCAAGTAGTTGAAGACATAAAGATATGACAAAACTGGTACATGTGCTCATGCAAGGGCGGCATGTATTTAATCCTGGGGCCATGTTTAGAAAATGGTTCCCAGCACTAGGAGGATTTAAAACTTTTATAACAGAAATTATAATAGTAATAAGAACCTGCTTACTACTCCCTTGTTTGCTACCTGTACTCCTTCAAATGATAAAAAGCTTCATCACTACTTTAGTTCACCAAAATTCTTCAGCACAAGTGTACTATATAAATCACTATCAATCTGTCCTACAAGAAGACATGGGTAGTGAGGATAAAAGTGAGAACTCTCACTTTAAGTGAAGTTCTCAAAGGGGGAATAAGGGAGGAGAACACCCCTCATATTGTCTTATGCCCAGTTTCTGCCTCCAAAGAGAGAAGAAGTGAAAACAAAAAGGCAGAAATGAACTCCACAGGCACACAGCCCAGTGTGCACCCTGGGCCTGGTACTTAAAAATCAACCCCTCACCTAACTGCTTGTGTTATCTATAGATTCCAGACATTGTATGGAAAAGCACTGTGAAAATCCCTGTCCTGTTCTGTTCCATTCCAATTACTGGTGCATGCAGCCCTCAGTCACAACCCCCTGCTTGCTCAATCGATCACGATCCTCTCACGCAGACAGTCTTAGAGTTGTAAGCCCTTAAAAGGGACAGGCATTGCTTACTTGGGGAGCTTGGCTTTGAGATGCAAGCCTGCCAAAGCTCCCAGCTGAATAAAGCCCCTTCCTTCTTTAACACAGTATCTGAGGAGTTTTGTCTGGCTACAATATGTCATGGACCAACCTCAAAAACATTAGCTAAGTAAAAAAGCCAGACATGAGACCACATATTGTATAATTCCATTGATTTGAAATGTCCAAAAAAGGTAAATTTATAGACAGAAATGGGCTGATTTACCTCAAGAGGCAGGGATTCAAGCTCTCTAGACTACATGTGATACATACATGAGAAAAAAAATAAGGAAAAGAAAAGAAATTTAAATATAAATAAATGAAAATAATACTTCTCCCTGATCATAAAGAAAATCACATTCTTTTTGTAATAATTTGTAATACAAACTATGAAGAAAAGTCTTTAATTTTGCCACTCAAAACATTCTGGTTTGTTGCTTTTTTACACTTTTTTATGCATATAAACATTTTAAAAAGTAGAGTCATTATATAGTCTTTTGTCACTATATTTTGGACATATTTCTATGGCAGTAAATCTATCCTTGGCATCACCATTTTTAATAGCTCGATATATATTAATTTAATCATTGCCACCCCAGAAGTAAATTTTCTTATACATATATTTTAATGGATTAGAGGAAACATTTTTGGATTGAATTCATATAAGTAGAATTTCTGGAGGAAAATAACATAAAACAGTTTTAGGGTTTTTAATAGAAATTTTCAAATTATCCTGCAGAAAAATTGGTTCAGTTTATACTCCCACCAACAGGGGCAGAGCTCCACATTCCCCCTTCAATTTGTACTCCTTACTGGTTTTTAAGCAGAAAATCTCATTGTTTTCATTACATTTATTTGGTTTCTAATGCTTTTGAATCTTTTTTTTTTTTTTTTTTTTTTTTTTTTTTTTTGTGACAGAATCTTGCTCTGTCACCCAGGCTGGGCTGCAGTAGCATGATCTGATCCTGGCTCACTGCAATGTCTGCTTCCTGGGTTCAAGCTATTCTCCTACCTCAGCCTCCTGAGTAGATGGGATTATAGGTATCCACCACCACGCCTGGCTAATGTTTGTATTTTTAGTACAGACATGGTTTCAACATGTTGGTCAGGCTGGTCTCACATTCCTGACCTCAGGTGGTCCTCTTGCCTTGGTCTCCCAAAGTTTTGGGATTATAGGCATGAGCCACCACACCCAGTCAGCACAGCTAACTTCTAATGAGACTACCTTAGACAATTTACTTACTGTCTCTGAGCCTCTGTTTTCTCATCCATGAAATGGGTTTAATCACCCAGATTCGTTGAGATAAGTAAAAGAGAGAATACCTGCAATGCAACAGCACCATGCTAACACAGCTGACTCATCAGTTTCAGTGCTGGTCTGTCCTCTCTCACCTTCGACTGCAAGACCCCTTGCTGTCCTTTCACCACCAGCAGCAGTGTGTTCCCCCGGGAGGCTGCCATCAGTTGCAGGTTTCTTTGCTCTGTTTGGTATGTCCCTTTCCCAGGCACCCAGGTGATGGCCACTGGTCGTCTGACTTTAAGCTTTGAGTGCCCAGGTGTGACCTATGGCCAGTCCCTGTCTGATGTCCTCTCACACCTGTACTACCACACCTAGCTAATTTTTGTATTTTTTGTAGAGGCAGGGTTTTGCCGTGTTGCCTTAGCTGCTTTTTTGATACTCCATCAAAACTTGATTTTTCTTGAACTTTGGATATTTTACCCTTGCATGATATTATAATATCACGCCTTGGTCACTTCAAAAATAATGGTTCACTAAGATCTTCTATATGCTGATACATTTGATTATATGGTATCAAAATACATTCATCAATATCACCATCAATCTCATCAGAATACATTTGAAAAGCTATGGTGGATAAAAGTTTTCTAAAATTCTAATTTTTTATTCAAAAGCTTGAGTTTTGTTATTAGCAATTTTATTGTTGAATTTTATTATGACCTGTCTGTCGTTTTCCTTGAAATAACAGAATCTCCCTTTTTCTATTTTTTTTGTGTCCTCTTTTATTTCATTGAGCAGTGGTTTGTAGTTCTCCTTGAAGAGGTCCTTCACATTCCATGCTCATGGATAGGAAGACTCAATATCGTGAAAATGGCCATACTGCCCAAGGTAATTTATAGATTCAATGCCATCCCCATTAAGTTACCATGACTTTCTTCACAGAATTGGAAAAAACTACTTTAAAGTTCATATGGAACCAAAAAAGAGCCTGCATTGCCAAGACAATCCTAAACCAAAAGAACAAAGCTGGAGGCATCACGCTACCTGACTTCAAGCTATACTACAAGGGTATAGTAACCAGAACAGCATGGTACTGGTACCAAAACAGATATAGACCAATGGAACAGAACAGAGCCCTGAGAAATAATACCACACATCTACAACCATCTGATCTTTGGCAAACCTGACAAAAACAAGAAATGGGGAAAGGATTCCCTATTTAATAAATGGTGCTGGGAAAACTGGCTAGCCATAAGTAGAAAGCTGAAATTGGATCCCTTCCTTACACCTTACACAAAAATTAATTCAAGACACAAAAATTAAATTAATTAATTAATTCAAGATGAATTAGAGACTTAAATGTTAGACCTAAAACCATAAAAACCCTAGAAGAAAACCTAGGTAGTACCATTCCGGACATAGGCATGGGCGAGGACTTCATGTCTGAAACACCAAAAGCAATGGCAACAAAAGCCAAAATTGACAAATGGATCTAATTAAACTAAAGAGCTTCCGCACAGCAAAAGAAACTACCATCAGAGTGAACAGGCAACCTATGGAATGGGAGAAAATTTTTGCAATCTACTCATCTGACAAAGGGCTAATATCCAGAATCTACAAAGAACTCAAAATTTACAAGAAAAAAACAACCCCATCAAAAACTGGGCAAAGGATATGAAAAGACATTTCTCAAAAGAAGACATTTATGCAGCCAACAGACACATGAAAAAATACTCATCATCACTAGCCATCAGAGAAATGCAAATCAAAACCACAATGAGATACCATCTTACACCAGTTAGAGTGACGATCATTAAAGAGTCAGGAAACAACAGATGCTGGAGAGCATGTGGAGAAATAGGAACACTTTTACACTGTTGGTGGGACTGTAAACTAGTTCAACCATTGTGGAAGACAGTGTGGCCATTCCTCAAGGATCTAGAACTAGAAATACCATTTGACCCAGCCATCCCATTACTGGGTATATACCCAAAGGATTATAAATCATGCTGCTATAAAGACACATGCACATGTATGTTTATTGTGGCACTATTCACAATAGCAAAGACTTGGAACCAACCCAAAGGTCCATCAATGACAGATTGGATTAAGAAAATGTGACACATATACACCATGGAATACTATGCAGCCATAAAAAAGGATGAGTTCATGTCCTTTGTAGGCACATGGATGCAGCTGGAAACCATCATTCTCAGCAAACTATCGAAAGGAAAGAAAACCAAACACCGCATGTTCTCACTCATACATGGGAATTGTACAATGAGAACACTTGGACACAGGGTGGGGAACATCACACACTAGAGCCTGTCGTGGGTTGCGGGGAGGGGGGAGGAATAGCTTTAGGAGATATATCTAAGGTAAATGACGAGTTAATGAGTGCAGCACACCAACATGGCACATGTATACATATGTAACAAACCTGCACACTGTGCACATGTACCCTAGAAGATAAAACATTAAAAAAAAAAGAAATAGTAGAATCTCCTTTTTTGAGAAAGTGTCTCCCAAAACCCAAGCTGAAATAACATTTTTTGTCAGTCATCCTTTGAAGTAAAAATGATATTCCATTAAAGTGGTTAATTCACTTCATGACTTAGTCACACAAGGGTTTTTTCTCAGGCCGTCTGTAGGAATGCTTATGTATACTTCCCATTTCATCACTTGAAATATTAAAAAGATATATTCAAGGATTAAGATGTAAAATTTTCACTCCTTCATCATAGACATTCTTTTTATTTTTGAGACAGGGCCTTGTTCTGTCACCTAGGCTGGAATGCAGTAGCATGACCACAGCTCACTGCAGCCTCAACCTTCTGGGCTCAATCAATCCTCCTGGCTCAGCCTGCCAAGTAGCTGGGACTAGAAGCATGCAACCACAATGTCCATCTAATTTTTTGTATTTTTAGTAGAGATGGGGTTTCGTCATGTTGGCCAGGCTAATCACAAACTCTTGACCTCAGGTGATCTGCCCATCTTGGCCTCCCAAAGTGCTGGGATTACAGGCCTGAGTCACTGCCCGTCCCACCGTTCCTTTTTAAACCTTTAAACATTTCCTATGCATAGTAGTCATACCATGACTGCTAGTAGTTTGGTGTTACTGCCTTTATTTGTGCTAAAGTACCAGCATTTTAACCCACCATTGTATCTGCACCATTACAGCAAATGTCACCGTGTTAGTATTCCTGTCAAAATTGTTTGGACCTGGGGGTCTGAGGGCCGCACTTTGGGAACCATTGAAATAGGTACTTACACCTACTATATATCATATCTTTTCGTCTACAGGATTTTTAAAAACTTGATTGCAGTTAATGTTTTTGTAATTTTTAAAATATGCTTTTGATGGGTTTCAGTCCAGAGCAACAACACGTATTTTATTTTGCTTATGCTGAAGTTTACTAGACAAATACTAACCTAATAGAATGAGGTCCTAAATCTAGTTGCAGTTTCTTTAGCCAAAAAAAAAAAGCAAACACAAACAAAAAAAACCCCAAAACTAAAAATGTACAAATGGTCCATATGGTGTATTCCCAATGTATGCTGCAGAATTTGAAGAAGAAAATGCAATAGTCCGTAAGTGGTGTTCTTTAAGAATAGGATTGGGCCAGGTGCAGTGGCTCACACCTGTAATCCCAGCACTTTGGGAGGCCGAGGCGGGTGGATCACGAGATCAAGAGATAGAGAAACCCCATCTCTACTAAAAATACAGAAAATTAGCTGGGGATGGTGACGGGCGCCTATAGTCCCAGCTACTCTGGAGGCTGATTCAGGAGAATGACGTGAACCCGGGAGGCTGAGCTTGCAGTGAGCCAGGATCGCGCCACTGCATCCAGCCTGGGAGACAGAGCAAGACTCCATCTCACAAAAAAATAGGATTAATTCTGAAGAGTTTTAGCCTGTAAAGAGATTTGGGACACTGTAAGAGAGGAATGAGAAGAATGAGAATAGTAAAATAAATAATTATTGAAGAGATATACTGTTAATGATGTCCTCCTTCAATACAACTTGTTTTTTTGTTTTTGTTTTTGTTTTTGTTTTTGTTTTTGAGATGGAGTCTTTCTCTGTCACCAGGCTGGACTGCAGTGGCACATCTCAGCTCGCTGAAACCTCTGCCTCCGGGGTTCAAGTGATTTCCCTTCCTCAGCCTCCTGAGTAGCTGGGACTACAGGCACATGCCACCATGCCTGGATAATTGTTTTTATTTTAGTGGAGACAGGGTTTCGCCACATTGGTCAGGATGTCTCCATCTCCCGACCTCGTGATCTACCCACCTCAGCCTCCCAAAGTGCCAGGATTAGAGGCGTGAGCCACCGCGCCCAGCCAACTTGTTTTTCTTAAAATAATCTTTGGTAAGTATTTGGTTTCTGTGGCTTCGGCTATAATTCAGATTACAGTTTTGAAAGCAATATTTCCTAACGTTGTTTGTGCAAAATGGTTTTCCATGACTTGAACCTAGTTCTTCTGAAGCTAATATATAATAATAACGGCTTTTCCCCAATTTGTAACAGAAAACATTACAACATAACAGAGTAAATATCTATTAGTGGGTGAAAGCACATAATGCTTAGTTCATTAGCTTTTTTAAAAAATCACACGTAATTGTGTTCTGAAAATATATGTATAGTAATGGCATTTATTGGTATTACTTGGTTCGTGTGATAGAATAAAATGTTAGAATTTTATGGTGTTTGAATTACTTATCTATTGCTCTGTAACACATTTAGCAGCTTAAAACAACAAATGTTATCTCACAGTTTCTGTGGGTCAGGAGTCTGTGCAGTTTACCTTGGGTTCACTGGCTTGGCCTCTCACCAGGCAGTGAAGGTGTTGGTGGCAGCTGTGATCATCCCAAGGCAAGACAGGGAGAGAATCCGTCTCCAAGCTTGCATTGGCAGGATTCATCTCAGAGGCTGTTGGACTGGGCCTCCGTTTCTAGATGGCTATTGGTCGGAGGCCTTTTACAACACCTTGCCATGCGGGTCTCTCCATAGGGCACCTCATCACATGGCAACTGGCTTCCATCAGAGGGAGCAATGGAAAGAGCAGGAGAAGGGTGACCAAGGCAGGCATCGTAGCCTCCTTGTAGCCTCACCTCAAAAGGGATGTTATTACTTTTGCTGTATTCTCTTGGTTAGAAGTGAGTCACTAGGTCCAGGAGTGGGAATTTTACAAGGGCATGAATGGCAGGAGGTGACAGTGATCAGGGCCATTTAGAGGCTGCCTACCGGTGTTGAAGAAAATTGTTGACTTCTATGAGCTGTAGCAGCAGACAGTGCTATGCAAGGAGAATGGCTGTCTCAGAAGTCCAGCTCCTCACTTGGGTTTTAATGTGTTGCCTTTTCCCCCACACATTTTGTTTAAATCCATGGTCATCTTGCCATTTAGTGGTATGGTTTAATTTATATTTGGATTAGTCTGTATGTAAATGTCTAACATAGGTGTCTCTGTGTTAAACAGGAATACTGTTCATTTTCTTCACCGATATGGTTTGTGGACTCTGATGAGCCAAATCTGACATAAGTTCTGGAATGTCTAGAAGATACTAAGAACAACAATTTGGTGAGGAAAGGAGCCAAGCATTTTCTGTTTTCCTCATGAACATGATATTTAGAAATTGAATGTTAAGAGATAATATGATTAAAAAGCATGCTTAATGACTATAATCTTAGAGGATTTAAAGCCTGGGTATTTTAAGTCCTCTGAATCTTTCTTACTACCTGGATTCTCTTTATTATTTACCACATGTATAACCTAGTTTAGATTAGGAATTCAGGATCTCTTTTTCCCTGAATTCTAACCATTAAGAGCCAAGCAAGCATTTTGGGTAGAGACCACTAGCCAAGGTGAGAAGTAGAGAAAAGACCAAGGTGGAAGTGAAGGTAGCGATGGGGAGAATGACACCAGAACTAGTAGGAGGGAATTGCCTCTTTTTTTTTTTTTTTTTTTTTTTTTTTGAGATAGAGTCTCACTCTGTTGCCCAGGCTGGAGTGCAGTGGTGTGATCTCAGCTCACTGCAAGCTCCGCCTCCTGGGTTCATGCCATTCTTCTGCCTCAGCCTCCCGAGTAGCTGTACAGCCATCTGCCACCATGCCCAGCTAATTTTTTGTGTGTTTTTAGTAGACACAGAGTTTCATCATGTTAGCCAGGATGGTCTCAATCTCCTGACCACCTGATCCACCTGCCTCGGCCTCCCAAAGTGCTGGAATTATAGGCGTGAGCCGCCACACCTGGTGGGAATTGCCTTTTCTTTCAAGGGACTGTAAGTCTGCAGTAAAAGTCAATGGTATTCAAATTAAAAGTTTTGTTTTTATTTTTAGTATGTAAAGAAATATAACTTTCCATGTTGGAAAAATTTTAAAAACCTTTTTTAATTATAAAACTCATAAGCAACCACTGTTGAGAAAATTAGTAAAGTACAGAAAAGAAAAAGAAAAAAATTAAAGTCTTCCATAATTTCTCTACCTAATATTGCCACTATTGACAGTTGACATGATGGCCATTTTCTACCAGTATATATTTTTTCTTTGGTAGTAAAATACATATCCCTTATAGATATGTTTAAATAGTTGAGGTCATATTCTCCATAATTTTATATATATATACATATATATATATATATTTTTTTTTTTTTTTGAGATGAAGTCTCGCTCTGTCGCCCAGGCTGGAGTGCAGTGGCATGATCTGCGCTCACTGCAAGCTCTGCCTCCCAGGTTCACATCATTCTCCTGCCTCAGCCTCCCCAGTAGCTGGGACTACAGGTGCCCACCACCATGCCCGGCTAATTTTTGTATTTTTAGTAGAGATGGGGCTTCACCATGTTAGCCAGGATGGTCTCGATCTCCTGATCTCATGTTCTGCCCGCCCTGGCCTCCCAAAGTGCTGGGATTACAGGTGTCAGCCACTGTGCCCGGCCCTTTTATATTCTTTTAAAAAGTATTTACTGTATTTTACCATGATGTCATAGTGTTTATAGAAAAAAAAATCATTATTTTCAGTTGACATGATTGTTTACCTGAAAATATCCAAAGGAACCAACTGAAAAAAACAACTTTTAAGATTAGTGGCTAAAAGCTCTTTATATAAAAATCAATATCCTTCCCCAATGCTAGCTATAATCACACAGAAGATATAGTGATGCGATATTTTTTCAGGTTTTTCAGGTGTTTCAGCAAAAATTAAATATCTAGGAATAAACTTAGATGTGCAGGACTTTTATCAAGGACATGACAAAGTTTTGCTGAGTGGAATGAAAGATTTGCATTCTATGTTCCTGGATGAGCAGATTTCATGCTATAAATATGTTAGTTATCACCATGTCTTCATATTAATTTATAAATGTAATTTCTGCTGGGCACAGTGGCTCATACCTGTAATCCCAAAAGTTTGGGAAGCTGAGGTGAGTAGATAACAATTAGCTGGGTGTCTGTGGCACACACTTGTAGTTCCAACTACTCCTGAGGCTGAGGCGGGAGGATCACTTGAGCTTGGAGGCAGAGGTTGCAGTGAGCCGAGATCATGTCTCTGAACTCCAGCCTAGGTGACAGAGTGAGACCGTGTCTCAAAAAAAAAAAAAAAAAAAAAAGAGAAAAATGTGTGTGTATATATTTTATATATATATACATTTTGTATATATGTATACAAATTTCAGTACAAATTCCAGCAGATTTATTTTTGGCACTTGACAAAACAACTCTAAAATTTGTTTAGAAGAGTAAATAATAAAAAATAATCAAGTATAGACTCTTTCAATCAGATATTAAATAAAATATTGTAGACTAGCCCTGGGCCAGACAGATAAAGGCAATGGAAGTTTAGAACCAGAGTCATGCAAATGAGAGTTTAATATAAGGAAAAGGTGGTATTTTACCTTAATAGTGAAAGGATAGATTATTCCATAAATGGTTTTAGGAGAACTGGCCATTTGTGGAAGTTTGAGTCTTAACTTCAGTTTTTGTCAAAATAAGTTATAGTTAGTTTAAACACATCTATTCTTAAAAATTAGAAGAGAAGAACTTCAGTTGGACAATATTTTAAGAGTTAAGGCTGAGGCTAGGCACAGTGGTTCATGCCTTTAATCCCAGCACTTTTCGAGGCCAAGGTGGGAGGATTGCTTGAGCCCAGGAGTTCGAGATCAGCCTGAGCAACATAACAAGACTCTCTCTCTCTCTAGATATAGATATACATATAAATACACATATACAAGTACAAAAAAGAGTTAAGGTTTGTATGGAGAGCCATGAAGATAAGAGGTAAAAATTAAAGGCTTGATGGACACATGTTTACATCTCCAGCAAGGGGGTTGATGGGAAAGAATGATAGACATAGCTCCATTACTGCTACCTCCTTTTAGGAAGTTGCTTCTGAACATCTAAAGATAACAGTTTTATAATAGCAGAAATGAGTTATTTTTCAGTGTCTAAAACATTACATAACATACATACATACATACATAAACATGTTCATGTTCATAAAGTTAAATGAAGTAGGATATAAAATGGGGCCTAGTGTTTAAAAAATAAATATATTTACATGAAGGAGAAAACAACTCGCCTCACACTCTTATAGCCTCTGCCGGTTTATCATAACCTAGTTTCTTGAGAGCATAAGCTACATGTCTTCACCTTTTTTTATTGAACTCACTATAATCTGGATTCTGCCTTCATCGTTGCGCTAAAATTTACCTCCTAGTTGCCAAATCCAGTGGCTCCCCTCTTAGTCCCCAAATTGACCCCTCTGCAGTATTTTGATACTGTTGATTGTTCCTTTGTTGAAACATTCCTCCATTCTTAATGTCCACCAATAAAGAGTTGGTTAAATAACAATTATAGTGTAGTTTTATAATAGAATATTCTGTTGTAGACCAAAAAATGCAGCCAGTCTTTCCATAAGAGCATGTGCAGACTTCTAAGATATATTAAGTAAAAAAGTGAGGCATAAAATATTGTGTATAATCTGACCCCTTTAGTATATAGTGTAAAAAAATCTATATCTGTGTTTGTTTATACTTACTTTTTTCTCCCCTGGTGGATACGGGAAACTGTGTATAGTAGAACACAATTTAAAAAAACTGTGTGGCTTCTGTGCCAGGACTTGTAATAATTGGGTATAAAAGACAAAAAAGGCATGTCCATGTCTCTGGGAAGGGACATGATAATCGAATGGGACTTGTATCAGATTCTTTTCTCCTGTTTTGATCTTATCACCCTGCCTTGGTCTCCTCTGATCTCTTCTTCCTTGGCCTACTTCTTTCTTCTCTTCTCATTCTGTGCTTTCTCTGAGTAATCTTTGACTCCCATTACTTAAGTCATGACCTGTGTTCCAGGGATTCCTAAATCCGTATTCATCTCCAGAGTTTCAAACCCATATATCTGTCTGTATATCATATATGTTAGGAATCTCACTTGGAGTGACATGGGTGTTCAAAATGATGATATTTAAATCTTCATGTATCTACCTCTTAGCACTGTATCAGCCCCATCATGTGTTCCATCAATAATTCTCCTTGTCATTGTGGATGGGACAAAATGAAATAATCAAACTAGTCACCCATGGCCAAACCTGGGAACTGTCCTAGTGTTCTTTTATATACTACTGCTCTCTGACCCCCACCCCCCACAAACTAGTAAATTTCTAAGACCTGTCCTTCTGAATGTCTCTTACTATTTTCCTTGTGATCTGTTTCTTCCTCCTATCCCTCAAATGCTTTTTGTGTGTGTGCAGTGGGGGAAGAGAGTAAAATTGAAATTTATGGAACATGTATTACCCTGTCTTTCTTTGTTTCATTCTTTCTTTCTTTCCTTTTTTTTTTTTTTGAGATGAAGTCTCACTCTTGTCACCCAGGCTGCAGTAGTGCAATGGTGCAATCTTGGCTCACTGCAACCTCCACCTCCTGGGTTCAAGTGATTCCCTGCCTTAGCCTCCTGAGTAGCTGGGATTACAGGCACCTGCCACCATGCCCAGCTAATTTTTGTATTTTTTAATAGAGATGAGGTTTCATCATGTTAGCCAGGCTGGTCTCAAACTCCTGACCTCAGGTGATCCTCCTGCCTCAGCCTCTGAAATTGCTGGCATTACAGGTGTGAGCCACTGTGCCCAGCCACTACCCTGCCTTTCTTGTTGCTTGGTATGACTCCACTACCCTGCTGCCTCTCTCCCCCTGCAGCGGGATAATTCAGGAATCAGAGAGACTGAGGGGTGATGAGGATATGTATTATTATTTAGGTGCACTGGCCCAGTCAGATTAACATCTAAAGGACTGAGCCCTGAACAAAGAGTCAGGTTACCTTTTAAGCATTTTGTGGGGTAGAGGGGAGATCTGTGCAGGGAGAAGCATATTACAGAAGCAAGAAACAAAGACAGTTATTCAGTTGAGACATGCATTACATTGTTTCTTACTTTTCAAAGAAAAACATGTTTTACGACTTGAGTTTATCTGTCTAGTGACCTTGCAGCTGCACAGCTAGAGAAACAGGGTCTTCACAATGCCTGGGAAAGGAGGAGAGATAAGG